>NW_008824368.1:2898700-2950400 GCF_000699105.1 Pygoscelis adeliae
GCCGACCGATGCCCAGCCAGTCCCCGAGCAGTGGCCCCCCCCGGCCAGCTTCCCCCAGTTTATGTACTGAGCATGACGTCCCATGGTATGGAATGTTTCTTTGGCCAGTTTGGCTGTGCCCCCTCCCAGCTTCTTGTGCACCTCCAGCCTTCTCAGTCGGTAGAGCATGGAAAACTAAAAAGTCCTTGGCTAGTGTAAGCATTACCTAGCAACAACTAAAACATGGGTGTGTTATCAACTTTGTTCTCATCCTAAATCCAAAACACAGCACTGTACCAGCTACTAGGAAGGAAATAAACTCTATCCCTGCTGAAACCAGGACAAGTGAGCATCTTGTGCACCTTTGTACAGGGATTCACAAATGGTACTTGTGAAATATGCGCGGTTGAGCCACAGGGTCCCAAATGTTTAGTCACTTAAAAATAATTCTTTGAGTGTGCTGGCGGTAAGGGTTACTGTTATGCTGATAATTCAGAATTTCACAAGGTTATCTTTAGCCATTGCTTTTTGATATCAAGAGTTTTATGTACAGTTTTGTGTTCTGTCATAAACCGAGTATCAACTGAAAAATCAGGAAGACATTCCCCTTCTCCACAGGTGGCCCTGAAATTGAGCTTTGAGTTTCTTGTCAGCTTCTTTTTGGAAGGGAGATACCAGAGTTGAAACACTGATCTGATAAGGATGGCTGTATTCTGTGTTGCTCCTGCCCACTGAGTGTGTTAAAGGCAGTTTTACAGGGACTGTGGCATTCTTTGAAGCCTTATTTTGGGCATTGACTTGAGGCTTGCTTTGTTTTTAGGGTCTAGTGTCTCTTAAATCTCTTGTCTTTTGTCAGCTTAGCATTTTTGTGTTTTGTATCACTGTGAAACAAGGTTCCCTTGCAGCCCTTAATGCAACAACAGCCCTAATGTGTGTAGTTGATTTTCTTTATTGGCATATGAAATTAATTTCAGTTTTGATACTTTGAGGGAACAAGGGATTATTTTTCTTTCAAGTGGAAGGTGTTGGGGAGAGATTCTTGGCATGTAATGCTTTGTATCTGGCTTTTGAAGAGTATTCAGAAATTCAGGGTAGAAGTGAGAACACTGATTTATCTAACAGCATCTAGTAGATCTTTTGGTTAGTTAACAATTACTGGTAAGTAATTGTTCTTCACAGACGGTGAACTGGGGAGAAGAAATCTCTTGTTACAAAAGCCTTATGAACTTAAGTCTGACTTGAGACGCATGTAACAACTGAGATGTAATGTTGTAGCACAACTTAGTAAGTGTATTATGTTCTTGTTTCTTAATAGTACATGCTGACTGATAGTTACTCATTTTTACGTTCTGCACCTTGCGTGTGGTGCATTAATACCCATGTGTTTAGGAGTGGCCTCACAGTTCAGATTCTGCAGGAATAAACTGTAATCATTTTTGTGATTTGTAGGATTTTGCCTATGCTGAGTTTTCCCTTTCTGAGATTTGGAGTCTGATTTTATTCAGTTAAACAGTTCAGATCTGTCTTGGGGGTAGTTTTGACATGTGCTGTTTCAGTGTGACATGAAGTCACTTCTTTGAGTACATTAAGCTGAGAAGTGACTGTAGTCAGATGCTGTGGATGTCAAACACTGTATTAGATCCATTGGTAACATCTTGCTAGGCTTCAACTAGTATTGAATACATAGACGTTAGCAGAAGATTGTCCTCCCAGCCTGAAAGCTGGAAATGAATCCATGGGGTTAAGTTGCAGAATAATTTGGTCTCTACTCTCTGTTTTAGCTGACCTGCGTTAACTGGGGAAAATGTTTAACCTTTCTACTACTGTATAAATCCCTTGGTAAATGCCTATCAGTTCCCTATGTGCTGGGGCTTGCAGGTAGTGTAAAAGTGTGGTATTCTGCCTAGTGGTAATGCTTCCTTAAAGGGAGGCTTGCTTTAGTGCTTAAGACTGATTCTTTTGTATGCTGTGGGATTATAGTATGTTTATTTCTTCTGAGGCTGTAGGATGGTGCTGATAACCTGCTGTATTTCTAAAATGCTTCATCTGAAACGCAAGCTTTAAATACCTACTTTTTACAAAATGCCAAGTCAGGACAAAAAATGAACTGGATCACTTAAGTCTGTTTTTTGGGGAATAAAATTGGTGCATACATGTGGTTTTCATGTACAGTCTATAATTGCAACAATTGACATGTATTGAGTGGAATTCATGGTCTTAAATATATTGGTATATAATGGTCATCTTATATATCGGGGACTTGAAGTGGAACACTAGTATCATCAGGTTAGAAATAATGTCAGCATACATCTAGCTGAGAACACTGGTCATGATCCGACCACGGCAACCAAGTTTAACTGCCAGAATGCACCATAGGCCCTTTGGGAACTTCAGTCCCATATACTTGTAGGAAGATTCTAGCCCTAATGCTGTACTACTGATTCTTGGATGATCCTGGTGACCCTGATGTGCTGAATTTTTAAAGATGCTGTGCCAGCAGGAGATTCTGCAAGACTGGGAGCCCTTAGTTCAGTGGAGGCCAGATAACACTCATCAGTTCTGTGAAGTTAAGGCTGAGTGATATCCCCAGTTATCAATCTACTTGCTCTGTGAATGGCGAAGCAGCTCTGGACTTAGTGTCGAGTACTGCCTATTTGCCCTTTTAAAAGAGGAAGGAAAAAAAGAAAATGTACCAGAGCTGCTTTGAAAGAGAAACTACATATAATAAGTTTAAAAGGACATAAAAAAGAACAGCTAAAAGGGTAAACCCAGGTAGTATGGAGATTGCCTTAAAAAGAGTATTAAAGCTCAGAAAATGTATGCTGCTAGTCAGCAAAAATGGCTGCGTAGTTGATAACCTATTTTGAAAGATTTTGAAGAATCTTTCTACAGAGTGGTAGCTCTCTAAATGAGGAAAAGATGGGAGATTCTTGCACATTAAATGTAAAACCATAATGGAGTAGTCAAGTATTTTGAAGATCAGATTGATAAAAGCAAAAAACTAGTAAAAAAATATTGAGACAGAATTGTGATAGGGTAGGATCAGTGGGGCTGAAATAATGGAAGTATGAAACAAAGGTAAAACCCTAATTGAAAAGCTGAGTGAATTATTTGCCTTTAGAAAGAAGCTTAGAGTCTTCCCAGTAGAGCCTTTATGGATGGATGACTCTGAGTAACTGTCTTTAGTCAAAGCATTGTTAGAGGAGGTTTTAGAGTAAATTGAAATGAATAGTAATGCCTTGCCTGGGACTACACTGTATTTGTTTTTTTCTAAACCAAAAATATTAATCTGCTGAACTGTTGAACACAGCATATAGTCTTAAATCTGCCTTGCTTCCAGAAGAATGGTGGGTGGCAAATGTTATTGCTGTCCCCTAAAGAGCTTCGGATTTGGTCTGATTTTTCTGCTCGACAGAAAATATTCTAGAGTATTATCACATAGATAAATGAAAAAATGTAGGAGTAAATTGTAATTAGGGAGCAAATTTAAAAGTAAATTGTGCCTTGCATCAATGAAATCGCTGAAACTTCAAATATGGCACATACAATACTGGATTTTGGGGAAAAAATGCTAATGGACACTCAAGTTAACTGATTTAACTTGAGTGATGGGGTACCCCTTAAAATTTAAGATAAGTAGGAACGAAAGATTCAAATTTAGGGGGAGGTGGGGCAGTGTTACTAGTGGGAAGTTCCATAAAGGACTTTGGTGTCAGGCACATTCAGAATGATCAAGAAAAGGAGGTTTTGTAGCAGAAATCCGAGAGCCTTGTCTAACTACATTTTTCCATTGAAATGCAGAGTTATCATGGGGAAGAAGTATTAAAAAACATTTTTAGGCTATTCAGTGCCCTTACATTTGACGCAGTTTTTAAGATAATTCAAATGTAGAATTCTAATATAATGAGAAACTTGAATGACTAGTCTAGCTAGTTACATGCAATGACTTTTTCAGGTTCTTTATTTGTCCCTTCCCAACCTACCCAGTGTTTTCCCATTCCTCAGCAATCCAGTCCTATCATACTGAGCTTTTGCAACAGGCTCAGACGGTCACAAGAATCAAATGGTTTAGCAAAATAATGAGGGGGGGAAGAAAGTGTAGCTTTGGTAGATTCTCTAGTGCTAGTGTCCTCTTACTGTAATGAGGACTTGCTTTGTTTAAAATAGTATAGTTCACGCTTGTAGATGTCAAAGGAGGATTGTGTCTGTGTTTACTTGAGTTGGTTAATCAAGCAGTGGACAGGAAGACAAGGCTTCCTTACTCTCAAGTCAACCTAAAATAATTAAATGAACACTGCTATGCAAACTGGTTGAGAACAGTGAAGCTAAGGTAGTGTTCTAAGCACTGAAACTACATCCTGTATAGGTTCATGGTGTGAAGTCTGCTCATTTAATTTACCTGTTTTTGAGCTTTAGCATGTTTGGTATTTCCTCCGATGGATGATGGGGAGTGCTAGTGTTTTCTCTGTACTGCTGGCTTTCACTGATACTTTTGAGTTCAGGGAAGTTATTTGCACTAACTCAAAAGGAACGTGATAGTAGCAGTGAAGGTCAGTAGCAAGGATAGGACATAGAAAGTATTTTAAAAGGCTAATTTTAGTTAGTGTGGCTGATCTTTCTAGGCTGCCAGCCGTCATCCAGTCCTGATTTTCTCTGAATTGCATTCTGATGGTACATGTCTTTTCCACTGATTGTAAAATGAACCTAGGGAGATTGCCTTCACTAGGCTAAAATTGTTCTTTCTCCATCTTTTGATCTCTTTTAGCTAAAAGGTATAGCAGCATTGTGGGGAATGCGTCCTGAGTGCCCAGTATCTTAAAGGAGCCGAGATATTTATGGGCTGGTTTTCCTTTACAGTGTCTAGGCTATAAATCCTAAGTAGACTCAATGCCACTGTACTACTTTGTTTCCTTTTGCCACAGGCCTAATCTGTCTTGTTTACATGGAGCTCAGTCATCTCCTGTCACTCATTGTTGATTTTGGCCAGATAACTGTGAATGTGATCATATGTGAATGTGAGTGTCTAACCTGGATTTACTGCTTCTTTTGGTGTGCACATATAAACACCCCGAGAGTCATTCCAGTGAAACTCCATGGGGAAGTAAATGTTTTCTGCCGTTGGGATACTTACTGTGGTTTATGACAAAGCTTTCTGTAAGGTATATAATCTTTAAAAAAACAAAAACCAACTCGTGCATCTTGCTTGGAAAGGTTGAGTTATAAATTGCGCACACTGTTTTCCTTTTTGATGAATAGCTGCATTTTTGACCTAGAAACAACTGACTCCGAAACAAAACACTTCTTTCTTTACATACAAATCTCTCATTTCTTTTATTTACAGACTATGAGAAGACACAGAAATGAAGTTACAATTGAATTGCGGAAGGTGAGTCTGCTTTTGTTTATGAACTGTGTTACTGTGCTAATAATGGTCTGGTGTCTTAGCTAAATATTTTACTGTAAGCTTTGCTTAATGGCCCCAAACTGATATAAGAGAGTTGTAAATTTGTAGATTACTAACTGCAGATTCTAATGTTAGCTTTACTCTCCAACTCCTTAAGCTTAGTACAGCAGAACAGTACTGCTTTACTCCAGTATATTGCTTGGAAATAATCCATATTCAGTTTCTGTACCAGTTCTCATATTATTACGGTAAAGCTGTCAGCTGTTTGAATGTTTTAAGTCTCCAAATAGGAAAAGGGACAGTTTTAGCATTTAGAAGGTACAGATGTTCTTGTATTTTGTTTTCTGGAAATTACTGCTTCTGTGCTGTAGAGGAAGTTAATTTTAGGGTCAGATTTTGGTTATATTGGGTAAATGCCAATATAGCTGGGAAGATCGTGACCATCAGAGGTGATCTAGTTCAGCACTGCCTAAATACAGGATTTATTACAGCCTCGTCATTCATAACACTTCCAACAGCCTTTCTAGGCACCTTAAAGGCTTGCTGCTGGGGAGGACATTTTCACAAGCTAAACTACTCTTGGGCAATATGTGTAAAGAGAAGGGGTAAACTTTTATCTGCTTTTGGGTACCTTCAGTATATTTGAGGACTGATACTGGCCCCTTTAGTTTTATCCTGTTGAGACAAATTCAGTTCTTCACCCTTTCCTTGAACATTCTGTTTCCTAGGTTTGACTTGTTGCTGCTCCTCACATCCAAATTGCCTGTATCTTTCTGGAAGTGTGGAAGTCTGGAAGGATGCAGGCCACAGCTGAGGTTTAAATGGGACAGTGAAAAGCAATTCTTAACACAGTATTCCTATTTATATTGAGTATGTTGTTGACTCACACTCAGTCTGTGATCTGTTATATCCTTTGGACACTTCCTACAGTACCACAAAGCAAGGGTAGTTGTTTACGTTCTCTATTTGCATAGTTAAATAAATGCAGAAGTTTTAAACATGATTGCTTCTTGTCTTTTGAATTGCATCTGCTTTTTCCAGACTTTCTTAACTTGAATTCCCATTCTGTTCCCCAGTATGCTTCAAGGCCTCCCCAGCTTAGTATCACCCATGTTTTCTAATATTTTCATTAATGACTTGATGAAAGTGTGTACTTTGAATATTCTAGATACAGGCCAAGCTCCTTTGGGTCTCCCATTGATGCATATCTCCAGTTTGCCAGTTGAATCATTGACAGTCTGAGTGGTGCTTGCGTAGGAGTGCACACCCACCCAATTTCATCTAAATTTTTTTTTCATTATTTGCAAACCAAGAGAGAAGAAAAAAGCCTTGCTAAAAATCAAAGTGAAGCATTTGTAAATAGAAGTTATGTTGATAGAAATTAGCTTGACTTGTTTTTGAGAAATTTTGTCTGCACTTATCACCTGATTGTGTAGGAACTACCAAAAATCTTGTGCTAGTATTTTCCTGGGATCCTTCTGCTCTTCTTTAAAAAAAAAAGAGACTTTTTTTTCAGGTCTTACAGAAAAAAATCTGTATCTCATTACAATATCAAAAATAAATATTTGTAAGATTCATCCTGAGACTATAAGAATTAGTTGAAGAAACCTAATTGGATCCAGATGACTGGAAAAAAAAAATAATCTTAGTACTTACATGAGCATGATGTGTCATCTAAAAATTGTTTAATGCTTTCATATTTTCCTAATCAAAGAAACTAGCTGAACATGTCTGAATGTGTTGTGTAGCTTAAGCTGGCTATGGCCTCATCAGTACTGGCAGATGACTGAGGTGTGGAGAAAGCTACTTTTACATACAGTGGCAGGTACCAAGTGAAAAATGAAATTAGCCAGTTTTTGCTTAAAATGAGATTCAGGTAATTGATTTTGATATCTGAATTATCAGCAGTGAAGTTTATGCTGACATGTTAGAGGCCCTCTCTGTTCAGAACTAGTGTGTTGACTCAGTGTAAAACTCGCTGTATAACTGTGAAATCTGCATTGGGAAGAGTCATTCATAGCACTTGGGCAGCCTATGCCTGCTAGCAAAGCAATGCTGTAAAAGGTGGCTTAGCTAATGCAGCATATCCTCATGCATCTGGTTAAATGTTAAATTGTGAGACTGCATGCGAGCATTCCAGTGCAGTCTTGGGAGAGACCTTTGCAGTGCAAAGTGAGAATTTTAATTTTAACTTAATTCTCATAATTGGTTTTTGTAACAGGTCACAGTTTCAAGGCTATTTTATTACAGAAGCGTGGTGGGGAGCAAGTTATACGCTTAAGACAAGTCAATGGATTGTCTGTGTGGAAGGAATCTTCTATGTGCCAGTAATACGTGAGTGAAAATGTGGAAGAGGAAGCCTATGAGCTGCTAGTGGCTTTTCACTGAAAACTGCATATGCAGAGATCAGTTACACACTTACAGAAGCCTAAGCGCTGGATGTAGGTCGGGCTGTAAATCAAGAGTGAACAGCAGCTGCAGAACTTTTAAACGCAGGAAGCTGTGTTCTTCTGGAGTGTTTGCTGAACATCTTCCACTGCAGAGACCAGGAGAAATCTGCTTTAGTAAGAGATTCACCATGTGTCTGAGTTGTTGGTTTGCAGCAACTGAACTGGTGCTGGTGGGCAACTGGTTTGCTCTGGGAACACTGTGGCAGATGTGAGGCCATTGCTTCTGGTACAGGGTTGGGACTGAAATGTAAAGGGATATTTGTTCAGCCTGGAGAAGAGAAGGCTCTGGGGGGACCTTAGAGCAGCCTTTCAATACTTAAAGGGGGCTTATAAGAAAGATGGGGACAGACTTTTTAGTAGGGCCTGTTGTGATAGGACAAGGGGGAATGGCTTTAAACTAAAAGAGGGTAGATTCAGACTAGATATAAGGAAGAAATTTTTTACGCTGAGGATGGTGAAGCACTGGCACAGGTTGCCCAGAGAGGTGGTGGATGCCCCATCCCTGGAAACCTTCAAGGTGAGGTTGGCCGGGGCTCTGAGCAACCTGATCTAGTTGAAGATGTCCCTGCCCACGGCAGGGGGGTTGGACTAGATGACCTTTAAAGGTCCCTTCCAACCCAAACTATTCTATGATATTTTATTAGGCTCCAGCAGTGGAAGGGATAAGCTGCAATATCATTGCTTCAGTTTTCGTCTTTATGGCTAACACTGCCACCCTAGCATGAGTATGCCAAATTCAGGAAATGTTTGTGTTGGCATGACCTTAGTAATCCACCAGTGCCTCTTCAAAACAAAGGGGTATCTTCCTTTTATTCTAGCTATCCAGATGCTGAGTGTACACCTGGCTTTTGAAGAAAACAGGCAAATTGAGCATATTCTTGATCTGTACAGTTGAAGCACTACATAGTCATGGGTTTGTCTTTTGAATCAGCTTTTGTATAAATATTAAATGAATGGATCTGATGAAGTTGCTTACATCTCTGTTTTGTAAGATGGAATAAATAAAATCACAGCTTTGAACAGTAGCAAACAATTTCTGCATGCATTACTGAGGTGTTTATGCTTTTGAGATTACAGACATCAAGGTGCATTTGCGACACGTTCTGTGTTTCAAGAATATATTATCTCTATTCACCATCTTCACACCACACCACAGCTCTTATTCAGAAAGAAACTTTACTTGGTTTTCCTTTTTTTTTTTTCTTTTCCCAGTCACTTATTATGAGTTGAGCTAACAAACCTATCCCTGACATAAAAGGGTAGCAGTCATCTGGCAGAATCCTGGCTGAGGCATGGGTTGGCACCATGAGCCAGTCAGATAACACTCCTGATGGTCAGATGCCCTTTTCTGATTCCATATTGGCCTTGCTGAACATGTGTTTTATGCATTTTTGGGAATGGACCTATTACACTTCTGGAAAGATGGTCTTGATCTCTGACTATGTTGTTAGTGCAGCAATGGGCCTAAGAGCTTAAAAAGTAGCCATGTCTCTTTCCAGACAGACAAGATAATGATGTCAGAGTTGGTGATGGAGAGACTGTCTCAGGATTTAGAATTTAAACTTGTCAGTGTAGTGTCTTGGAGAAGTCCGATTTAGAATGTTTATCACTTAATTTCAGCATCACAGAAACCCAAAGGCTGCTCTGTTAGCAACAGGGACCCTGGAATTAATTGGCTAACTTAGCTGATTAGTCTCACTCTAAAGGGGAGTGGGGTGGGTGAGTAATGGTTAGGATTTAGTTTAAGGTTCCATACCTAAATGAAGCCTGTAACACCATTGCTGTGAGAGATCCTTTGGTTCTAGGTGCTTGACTTCCTATGAGACTTAGGCTGCTTGCGTGCTTTAAGAAAGGTAGTCCTTAACCAGGTCAACGCTATGGTCACTGAGTTAGATGCCACCCTTCAAAGGAAGCCTTAACACTCGTAACCTCAGCACAAACAGAGGATCCTGTCTGTCTTTAAGGCCTGCTAACTGGCATCCTAAGAACTTCCAGGATCTCTCACGAGGTTTATTTTTGACTTTCTTAGCAAACTCAGCTGCCTCTGAGAGCTCATAGACATGAACTCACGAAAGCTCTAATTGCCAATTAAGTTTGATGCAAGGCAAAGCAATTATTTGCTAAACAAGTGGTGGATTAAGGAGCCATGGGCATATGTCTTTTTTACCTGTTTCTCTGGCATACTGTACTTGTCCCTCCTGTGATCTTTCTTAAATCAGATTGCTTATATCCACAGTAGCTCCTAAATAAAGTAGTGAGCCTTGAAGAAAGGAGTCTGTCTTCATCTTGCTGGGAGAGCTAGGGTGGGAAAAATCTTTTTCTGATTCTCAGGAAGTCTGAGAATGCAAAAGAAAAAAAAAAATCCACATTTTCAGGTTCAGGATAGTAAAACTTGCTTCAGTTTTACATCTTTTCCAGTTCAGTGTGAATGTGTAGCTTTTCATTCACTGTAAAGTACATTTTTTTTAGGCATAAGTCCACCAACTTTAAAAAAACCAGCTGCAGTCACAGGGAGAGTGAAGCACTACTAGCATGTTCTTCTAGAGGCTTCTCTATCCAGTGTTAGTAGCACAAATTCTCAGGAAGGATCTTGCATCTACCCTGCCTTGGTTGATTCCTCAAAGAAAAGACCCTAGGAGGAAAATTATATTCTTAATGTATTCTTCTGGAGACTTAGTTGAAAAGGGCTATGAAGAAATTCCTTGGAGGCTTGCCTGAGTCCATTTTAGTAAGAGCATGCTTTTGCCTAACTTAACAGGCCTCAATCTTTGCAATCTGTGCTTGGGGCTATTGGGCCACTAGTGTACACGTATGCATCTACTTATTTTTAGTCAACCTGCTCATCTTCTGAGAAAATTGTGCACTAGCCAAACAGGAACATTGTGACTGCTGTCTGTTGTCACAAAGGTGAGTTAGCAGAACTCAAATGTAGAAAAGTTGCCTTTGTCTTCTAACTGCTTATCTGTAGCTGTGCTGTTTATCTGAAGAACAGTCTTGGAATTTGCTTGACTGCCTTTGGATGCAAGGGACCTAGTTCACTAAGCATGTAGGATATAATTTTGATACCCATGGATTGTAGGATCATCAGATTGACCTGTTCAGCCTTTTAATAGGTTTGCAGGGTTTTTTTTAAATCCCTAGGTGTTAATGAGTTCTAAGACAGTGAGTAGAGCCAACTAATGGTCCTTTCCCAACCATTAAAGAAATTGAATCTTTCCCCAGGTTCATATCCAAGAGCTGTTACTAGAAATTCACTTACGCTAGATAGCCCACCTAAGAAAACTTTCATTAAGAGGATATTCAGTAGAGGTTTTCAGAGCATCCCTATAACATGATGAGGTTGGAGTGGTAGGCATTTTCTTTTCTTCGTGATGGACTGTGGCAGGTGCTCTTCACTCCCCAAAACCAAAATTGGAAATTACATGTAAGTGAAACCTAGAAGTTCAGTTCAGTCTGTCACAACAGTGGTAGCTTAAAAGGGACATACAGACAACCTGAATCTACCTCCATCACTGACCTGATCCTTTAGTCTTTCCTAGGATGTAAGAGCAGAGGAAAGAGCTGCTTGTTGTCATCTGTAAGTATAGCTAATGCTGGCTAGCACACCAGTTCCTAATGTTGAGATGTTCTTGAAGTTCTGCTCTTTGTCCCCAGAGGACTCAAACATAAATGTCGTAACTTTCATGCCAAAAGAACTTCTTCCCACTAGCTCCTGAGTTCCTAAACCTTTCCCTGACCTGAAGAAGCATTTCATAATGGTGTTTGTTACCTGAGGGCAAAGATTTTCTTGTTTATTTCTTTTCCCTTTTGATCTTGAAGTTTCCCAACAGAGTTGAGACTCTACATAGAGTTTTCCCATGTGTCAAATGCTGAAAAGCATGTATACATTTATATTTAATGCCTTTCACAGCTCCATTAGAGTGTCCTATTGGCCATGTCCTATAGTACGAAGTGGAATGCAGCACAGAGCTTGGTGGACATCTTCTTTGCACACAAAGATTCTTCTTCTGTTAATCATGTTGTCTTTGAAACTTGTTTGCATTGATAGGCATTTTTTTGAATCCTGTGGCCATCTTCCAAGAAGGTAAACAAGAAGCACTGGGATCTGCAGGATTTGCATATTTACTGTTTGTGCAGCCAAATGATGGGTATCTGTCATCAAAAACTCTTAACAGATCATCACATTGGACAAGAAAGTGCACTCGTGGTATCATCACTGTTGTTTCTAACCATTTGGCATTTTTGCCTGGCTTATATGTCCACATACCTTTTGTTTGTACAGAAGCCTCTGTAGACTCTTGTAGTGGGATCTCTACCAGAATGTTGACATGCTTATAACCAGCAGTCAGCTGCTGTTTATAAACTTTCAGACTTTATTGTACATAGCACACATGGTTCAGGCAGTGGTTGAGGATCTTCCCTTTTGAAGGAGACCTGCTTAGTTTTGTTGGTGACAAGGTCTTACCCTTCATCAGGGATTCCAATCTGATGCCGCTCCCTTTGAAAGGGCTCTCTCACCAGGCTTTGAACAGGACGGCTGTATCCAGGTATGCTCATTGGTCTTCATTTTTTCCACAGGAGCCTGCAGAAGAGGCTGGTGCTATGATTTAGGCAAAAACTTTTGAGTTTGTTACAGTATGACAAAATGCAAGCATTTTAAGGTCATGCCAAGCTGCAAATCATGTTCTTTTACCTTATGCAGGCGAGTGGTTGGTCTATCAAATTATTGCATACAATGGTTTAGTTGTCCAGGAATTGGATGCTTTTGCAAATGGGCATAGCTGTTTCAAATAGCCTTAGAGCCACTTTTTAGCACTGGAAGGTTCCATGAACACTTTGACTTTATAAGAAATACTAGTAAGAATCACTTTTTCTTAGTAAGAAAGTTTTAGTGCTTCTCAATAAGTACTAGCTGCTCTGCTTCAGGCTGCTGTGGAAGCTCCCCTATATATGTTCTTGACAGTTGTTTTTCAGGCCAACCATCTGCAAACAGTGAGTAGCTACAGGAACATTCTTGCTCACTCTTACTTTCCCTTGCTAAGGTAATTTTTTCTGGAGCCCATTGTGGCATATGACTGACAGCCTGAAGATGTTGCCTACATTTGCAGAAATTTTGGTGTCAGCCTGTGGTCAATTTTGTCCTATGGAATTCATCTCTCTCTCTCTCTCTCTCTTAAGGAGGGTAGAATATCTTGGCATTAGAACATACACGCTTGCTCAAACTTATTTTGGTTAACATCAACATTAGGAAGCATTCTCTTAGGCATACTCATGTCGCCAAAGGAATTGGATAGTTGTGTATGCAGGTATAAAAGGTTCTCTAAGGAGCTAGTAACTTGCTTGCTGGAACGGGAGAGACCTAGGCTCTTGGTAGCTCAGTTATGGTGTGTATTATGGCCATCTTTAACATGCAGCTACAAATGGAAGGCTTTTCAGTGTTACTCAGTCTTACCATGCTAAAATTTCTAATTAGTCTGAGGCAGTTTTGCTCTTGTCAAGAGACCCTGTCCCATAGTGGAATTTAAACCTAGGTTATATATGTTTGATAGGCCAGAATTTGAAATGTTGTTCCTTTGTTACCATCTTCAGCATCGGTAGCCTCCCAGTGGGATATCTCCATTCCTGATAGCTGCAGAACAGTTAGCTGGAGCTCCGTTTTATTTCACCTCTCAGCATGCTGCTGCCATTAGGAGAACAGTCCTTCAGTGTCTGTTCACCTAGGGATTCATGGGACTCTCCTCCAGGTAAATGGAGTTTTTGTGAAGAGTACTGTTTGGAGGTACCCACTGCATCAATGTATGCATGGACAATTGCTTGAAGGAGAGAGACAAGTTACTGTTCTGTTACTGTTCTTCTGTGACTATGTGTTCATTTACAACCTGCCCTCCTTTCCTCTTTGTCCAAGTCCCTGAAAGATTTTTAGGGAATTGGAAGAACTTAAAAAAAAAAAAAAAAGTATTGATCACCAAGTCTGTGGCCACAAGCAGAGAGAATTTGTGCATGCCCCTCTAAATACTACTCAAGCAAATTATTTCAGCTAATGGTACTTGTATAGAAGTGCGCTCACTGTGAATAAACATGAAGTGTGTATCAAATAATGCTTACAGGCAGGTGGTCTTTCTGAAGTTCTTCGGGTGAAGTGGCATGGAGTAATTCAGTGCTCTGTCCACTGGCATGCTCTAGACTTACTGCCTGGTGTTTGTGGAAGGCGATTTTCCAGCTGTTCGGCTGCTGAAGGCCATGCAGCTCATACCTGCCATTCTGTGAGGATGCTCTTCACTCACCCACGGTGGTTCTCTTGCTTTGTTCCAGCTATATTCTCTGTATTGTATTGGGGGATTGGACTAGATGACCTTTAAAGGTCCCTTCCAACCGGAACCATTCTATGATTCACTGCTGTATTCCAGCCTCTGCCATCCTGGTATGTCAGGATGTTTGAGAGAGGATCTCAAGAGACATCTTCATTCTTGCTTTCTAGAGTAACTAGATACCATAGCCTTTATGTTACACTCTAGTAGAGGCACAATCCTGACAAACACTGATCACTCTGCATGATGTATATGTTGAAGAGACACACACATCTACAGAGGGATACACACTCAGTAGCACAGCTGTTGCAGTGTGACTTTGTTTTTTGCATCCAAAAAACTTTTAGATCTTTCAAGCTAGAAAATGCGTGATGTGTTTTCAACTGTTTCTGGTTAATGTCTTTTTGGGAGGGAAAATAGTGAGGGTGGAAGTAATGTGCATTATAGATGCGGCCCACATGTATGTGAATATCTAAAATGATTTCCACTTTAATAATGTGATCTTCATTCTGAGTGGATGCCATCTATTTAATGTCAACACAATTGAGAAGGCTTTGGCCTTATTTAAATTTCCACTTACAATAGCAGTGAAGTAATATGACTTCAAATGGCTCTTGCATACCTTCTGCATTTTGGAGGGATTTCAGTCGAAGCTCTCCGAGGTGCATCCTTTCTGTGCCAGCGTAGATGCTTTTGTGGGGAGCAATGTGGAATGTTGGTGTACCAGTTTCTCTCCGCAAATACAGGGACAGTTCCTTAAGGTCAGAGGATTCAGTGGTGGGGGAATCTGCTAATACAGTGGTGTGAAAGACCTAAATGGGAGAATCTACTGTTTGAACTCTTAAAAAGCTTTATCTTTTTTTACTGACAGAAGAAACCTGAAAATAACAAATGAGATAATGCGACATTTCCTAACTAGAATTTTCTTTTCAGTAAGTTCAATAAAAATAGTTTGTTTGCTAAATTCTTGACTATCTCGGTATTCCATCATTTTTTTGAATCAAAGGATCTGCAAGAGACCTGCATCTAAAAGGCTTTTTAACAGAAATTTAAAAGTAAAGGTCACCTGTCTTTATTGCAAGATGTTGCGAAACACGTTGAGCGCCACTGATACCGAGTCATTTGTTTGAAAAACAAGTAGATATCACCAGGTGAATCATAGAATCATAGAATCATTAAGGTTGGAAGAGACCTCCAAGATCATCGAGTCCAACCATCAACCCAACAACACCATGCCCACTAAAGATCCGAATATTTTAGGAGGAACAGAATTGGAAAACCTTGCCTTGTACCACAGTAGTTTGCTGCTAATGACAAAGAAACTTTACCCTTCCCAGTAAATGATTTAGTATGAAACGTTTAACTTGCTCGAGCAGACAGTGGCGATGGTTCTGGACTAAGACCCCAGTTGCTTCAGGCTGCACCTTTTCTGAAGACAGGGAATGTCTGCTGGACCAGTGTCTGCCACCCTCATAGCTAAATACATCTCCCTGTACATTCATGCATGTGTGGGCTTGCTCACCACCATAATCCGTGGTAATACCTCTGGGTAGCAAGAGGACAGTTAATTGAAGATATCAGGACCTTGCTGCAGCTTCAATCCCTTCTCCCAGTATTGCCTTCTTTTACCATAACAGCAGAGCTGATCCTGTAGGAGCCGTTCATCCGAGGCAGGAAGGAACGGCTTCCTCACAGGTGGACGTGTGTAGTAGCTGTGCTTTGGGGAGGAAGGCTGACATGATCGTGGAGAGGGCCTCTGGGAACTGGGTCCGGTCCCTGCAGTTGCCAGAGTATAGGCTATGGTTTAGACAAACCGTAGGGGAAGGAGTTGTACTTGAGCAACGTCGTATTGACTGACTGGGGTTGAATGATGTTTGCTCTTTGCTTGAAATGGCAGTGCCCAGTACCTGGTGTGGAAAAATAAGAGAAATACATTATAAGTCTTTTTATGGTGAATCCATCTGTCAGTATGTACCTGCCTGATACAGTTTGTCTGTATAACACTATTTTCTCAGTATTTAACTGCCTGCTCATTTCCATCTTCCTTCAGTGCAAAAACACTTGACAACAAAATACCTTTAGTGCTTCTCTGTATGGATGTGCTCAGAGGATGCTGCCGTTACTGTACAGCTCTGGAGAGGCTGTCATAGCTAATCTAGGTGATCTTGTGCACTCCTTGAGGATTTAGTTTATGTACTTAGACTTTACAAAAATTAAACTGCGCTAAGTTTATGGAATGTTGTCTTCCACATTAAAGGGTTATTTAATTCTGGTACTTTTTTATTGTTTTAGCATTCTTCTATCTGAAGAAAAATCTTAATATATTGCTTGGGAGCCTTTCAAACTGAGGCTGGAAAAGTTGTTTTAAATTCTTTTTAAAATGTCTAAAAAGTAAGCAAGTCCCAGAAATATTGGACCTGAGGTTGCTGTTTTTTCTAACATAAAATAAAATATTGGGACTCCTTCAAAACATGATTCTGTTTAGAGGCTTTTTTATGTATTATAAGCAAGGCGTGATATAATAAAATCTCTACAGTCAGTACTGTTTGGTTATCAGATAATTGTTTGGAGACTGAAAAGCCTGCCTTTCCTTGCTAGTAGAATAGATTTGTTTTAGGTGTTATAGCTGTTTGTTACACCTTTTCAATGTTCTGCTTCACTAGAGATTGAAATCTTAATGTGCTTATTAAAAAAAACCAAACTACAAAAAGGTGTTCAGATGTACATACTGCATCATCATCTTCCATTGCCCTTTCTATCTTTGATTGCACCTCTAGACATGCCAAACAAAAAATAAAGTCTAAAATTTAGAAAAGAGCACTTCATACTTTTAGAATAATACTTTAAATACGTTTTAAATTTGTGAAAAAGTGCATTTGGATACAGTTACAATTGATCGTTTGATTCCTTTCTTTTTAAATTAGGGCTTTAGGTGTTCAAATATTCTAATTAAGCATGGTAGAAACGTTAAATGTGTACTTTACCACTGAAAAGGTAATTTTTTTCTTCAGTAATTCCTTAAAGGAGCTAAGGCTGGAGGGTGCTTTGTTTTAAGTCAGAAATTAGACTAACAGTGTGAGTGGGAAATGTTAGAAGTATCAGTGTACGTGGAGCATGCTACTTTACACACAAGATGAAAATATGTGTAACTGAGGAACTTTGAAGTAGGTTTAGCTGAAAACTAATCTTATACTGGAAAATAATTTCTGTTATGTGTGGCTAAATGTTAATGTCATGCAGATCTATGTGTATTGTAAATGCCTGTTAGAAAATTGATCCCCAAACTGTAAGTTTTAATTCGTTCAAAT
The DNA here is from genome assembly GCF_000699105.1 of Pygoscelis adeliae. Taxonomy (NCBI): domain Eukaryota; kingdom Metazoa; phylum Chordata; class Aves; order Sphenisciformes; family Spheniscidae; genus Pygoscelis; species Pygoscelis adeliae. Next base: position 2,916,150 of record NW_008824368.1, read on the forward strand.
GTCATGGATTGTCATAGTTCTGTCTGTGATTAGCAAGCTTCTAGATTCTTACAGCTGAAATACTGCAAATTCTGTTGACAGTTACAAATGCCTTTAAAAAAAGGCAATCTTATCTAAACTTTTACTTTGAAAGGGGCCATTATATCATCACCCTGTACTAATAAGCATTACATGTCTTTATTTTTCGTCATTCCTTTACAGAACAAAAGAGATGAACATCTTTTGAAAAAAAGAAATGTTCCCCAAGAAGAAAGTTTAGAAGATTCTGATGTTGATGCTGATTTCAAAGCAGTAAGTTCCTTGATACTGGAATTATTTTTAAAACTTTGGTGGTGTCTCAAAACAATGTATTCTGGTTTTACTTTAACACTGGAAATCTTGCAGTTATTTGAAAGCAAAATTATGAACTGATACGCTGTTAAAATTAGTTTGATTGTATTAAATGTTTAAAAATAATATAATTTAGCAACAAAATTACTAAAACACTTTTTTTTCTTTTCAAGCAAAATGTAACACTAGAAGCTATACTGCAGGTATGTTACATTTAACTGTTTTTTTTTATTAAAGTGCGTGTCCTGTGCACTTGGTTTTTACTGTTAATTTTTTTTTCAGAACGCCACGAGTGACAACCCAGTGATCCAACTGAGTGCTGTCCAAGCTGCAAGGTAAAAATAAATAAAGGCACAGAAATACATTTCCTATATGTTTTTCATGATGAAAGTTACTTATTTTACTTTTACATTTAATTTCACAGAAAACTCCTATCCAGTGACAGAAATCCACCTATTGATGACTTAATAAAATCAGGAATTTTACCAATTCTGGTAAAATGCCTAGAAAGGGATGATAAGTAAGTATACTTCTAAAAATGTTCACCTTTAACTGAAAATCTGCATCCAAAAAACCATCTCATTATTTCAAATGAAACTGGGGATTCATAGCACCATATAATCTGACACAGTGGATCACATTCCATGATGATAAACGATAAATTCTCCAGGAGTATTTATTCTGCCACTGAAAAGTCATTTTGTTTTTTTAGGGCTTGCATGAGCATATCCAGCTAATGGAGAAAACCTTACTAAATTTCTCATTGGTTTTGAATATTTCAGACTTTTTTGTTAACTGTTTTTAAGAAACCTGTCTCAGACTTACTGTGTGTATTTGTGTGAAGGCAGAAAACGTGCCTGGTTGTGAACAGGGCTCTTCTCTTTGTCAGAATACACTTGTCATCTTTTTCATTAAGGTTATTAGCGTAAGTTTCTACCTTCTTTCGTTCTTACTGCAAGGTGGATCTCCTTCTGGTTCTGTGCTGCTCCCTCATGTGATGGTATAACACAGTGAGCATGCTCTCTGTTACGATTCTTTGTTGGAAAACAAGAGCTTCAGTAAAGGAGGTAGAGAACATTGAGCGTGTAGTTGTGAGAATTTAATGACATGTAAGAAAAATGCCATATTCCACAATCCGTGAGACCCTTATTCAGATAGATGGGGATGAACACATTTGAGGTAAATGTTTTAGCCTATCTTTGGTCTCAGTATTTACAGTATTTCCATTTTCAAGGTTATTTCTGCAGCCATGAGGGCTAGAAACTTCAAAAATGCAAATTGGCATTTTGGGTGTAATTTGGTGGTTGCAAAAACATGAAGCGTGAGTAGCTTTGTTTCTAGCTTGTTTAACAAAATAGTTGCTTAGAAGGCAGCTGGCAATAACGTTCAAATCAGGAGAGCATTTTAAAATGGGTCATGAATGCCTGTCTGCTCTAGAAGTAGATGGTTCAGTACTGTGAAAATTCTTTTAATTTGAATTTTCTGTCTAGTTTTTGTATGATTTGCCTTTGTAAATATTTAATAAGCCTTTCGAAATTGAACTCAATATTTTCTTAAGCAGTCCTTTTAATTGTGATTGCTATATAATATTTAGTAGAGGTAAACTCTGGAAAGACTTTGTACAACAGATTGTTAAAGCTGTTGTTCATGTTATAACTGAAAGCTTATCATTAGAGGCAGAAAAGAAGGACCGACCTAGAACTAGAATTTTAAAGCATTTGATCCTAGAATTTTTTATATATTTTTATATACTAGAAAGGTTTATAGATAGCTGCTGACAGGTGCTATTTGTTTTTACAACTCTCTATTTACACATCTTGGGCCCTCCTATCTAATTCTTTTCCAATCCCATCCCCAATAAAACCTTAAAATGCTTTGGAAACTAATGCACAAAGAAAAAGCTTAAAGGAAGCAGGTGCTATGGCTATATATAAAACCTAATTGGTAAAGACCCAAAAAAGCATGGAAATGAAAAATAGTTACCTAACAGTAAATATTTTCTGCTCCTCCCAAAGCCAGACACCTTACTGTTATGCTAACCACCATAAGCTGTAAACTCTTTTATAGGTTCTAGAACTCCTAACCTTTAGCATTTGCTTGAACAACAGTTTTCATGCAAACTGTTCTACTAAACTGCTGTTGGCATAGACAACAGTTGACAGACATCTTGGAAGAGATGTTCCCCCAGCTTTCATAATATTTGTAACTAATTTTATCTGTGTTTAATAAGTCAGTTTTAATACAGGTATGATGCTGTCTTTTGATACTGATGCTAGATCTTTCCCCTGTCTGTGGTGGAGCAGAAAAATGTCTTTATCCCAGTATACCAGCTTACGCTTGATCTGGGATGTAGTGTTAGAAGGGCCAAGTTTTTATTAGTTATGGTCAGACATGGTTAATTTCTTGAGAACTACTAATGGCAGCAAGACAGTTGCACTTTCTTCACTAAACACGAATGGTGTTTGGATCAGTTGGATGTGAAGAGGTCTCTCTTGCCCATCGGAGAGGCAAAATTAAATTTTATGATGAGGGGTGCTAGAAATCTTTCACACAGGAGAAAATTAGTTGACTAGAGTAACGGTCAGCTTCACTGGTTGGTATGTACTTCAACAAGTATTACTGCTTTTGGTTTTTTTTATTACTAATATGAAGTCAGAATGATGGGTGGTTTACAAAAGGTCATAGAATGTAAAATCTTTTTTCTTATAGCTTTTCCTCTGAAATGTCCAGGCTTAGAGGCTTTAGGGTTTTTTTTAAACTTTTAGCCCAGTGGCACTGCTTAAATGTAGAGTGTCTCAGAGTGGATACAGCTAGTAATACTGAAATAAACCATAAAATAATCTGCAGATCATGTTTTAACTTATTACTATAAAATTATTTCATTACAGTCCTTCATTACAATTTGAAGCTGCATGGGCATTGACCAACATAGCATCAGGCACTTCTGCACAGACTCAAGCTGTTGTACAGTCTAGTAAGTATTACAGTTTGGTTTTTGGGGGGCAGTGGATATTGTGGGTAAAAGGGGATATTTGAATAGCAAATGCATTTGCTATCAAAACCAATAAAATAATAAAAGCATGTCTGTCCTCTTTCTAAAAAATTTCTACATTTGCTCTTAAACATTCATCTGTTTGCCACTAACGATTAATATTAAGGATCCCAGACCCGATTTTCCCATAAAGAAGATAGTGACAGACGATATAATGAGTATGACAAAAAATGTTCATCCTTTCTAAGTCTTGGGTTGATTTCTGAAATCATGTACTATTAATTCCCCTATGGCTAAAACTTATGTTAGGAAGTAATTCTTTCTACCTCAAAGGTATGTTCATAAATCTTATTAAAGTTGTTAAATACATATAGTTATGTAAGGTTGCCCATTTAAATACAGAGTTAAGAAAATTACCGTCCTTTCCTTGACCATATGATTAGTATCTCCTGTACACACTGAGTTTGTTGTGCTGCCTTCGTTTTTTGCTTAACCAGCCAGTGAGACTTCCGTTATGAAGAGATAGGAAGTAAACTCTGAAGTTAATTGAGGATAAATTATTCAAATTAATTTTTCAAGATTACATATATATAGCTTTTCTGTATCAGCACACTTATCTTAAAACAATCACCTTTATGCTAAATACAACATTTTGTCGTTAAACAGGAGACTATAGATAAGCAAACATATAATAAATTGTCTTGGCTTATTCATATTCAGTGTTCTTATATGGGAAAATGGTGACTTATTTGATTTCTTCTTCTTTTTAAGTGTAACCTGCCTTTCAATCAAAATGCTGTTTTGTATGTCTTAATAGCTAATAAAATATCTCACTAATTGTTAGATTCTGTATAGTTAAGATATTGGAGGAATAGAATAAGAATGCTTATCAAAATGAGCTTTGGCTAAAAATCCAATGCCTTTTAAAAAAAAAATCGATGTCTTGAATTTGCTTAAAAAAATCCTGATGTGGTTTGGGCATCTTTTTTTTTAGATTGCTTTTCTGGTGTCTAAATATCTTTGAAAATCTATACCCAAGTTTTTTTCATCCTTCCCAACTTGTTCATTGGTTAGTCATTGTTTTCTTCCTTTTTCAAGTCCCACAATGTTACCATATTTGAACGAATGAATCTAATGAAAAGGCTGTTTATAGTATTAGCTTTGCAGAAAAAAATCTGGAAGAAATCGTAAAGTAAAAATTAAAATTAGAATGAAAATATGTACAGCACAGACAAAAGCATTGCTGTTACCTGAACCATTACTAGAAGTTCAGGCTGGGATCTGTCTCTCCCAAACTCTGTTTAGCTAACACTTGAAAAGAAGAAAATGTGATAAAATGACCTTAAAGAAGCAAAAAGCATTTTCCAAGCTTTAGTCCTGAAGAGAAAATGGAAGAAGTTTAGTCTAAAAGTCTTGCTGCTTTGGCTGGGAGATGACTAAAGGAAAACGGCCTCCCAACTCTACTCCCATTAGATAAGGGACGGTTTGAGGAAACAAAGCGATAGACCCTTGCAGCTATAGAAGAGGCTGGTGCAGCCTAAATACAAAAGAAGGCGGCCTCCTGCAATCAAGAGGGACAGATGGCAGTTGGAAGGCCCAGCAAAAGAGAAGAACAATATACACAGAATAGATCTTGGCAGGAGCCAATTTGGAGGAGAAGTAATTAATTTTTCGAGAGCAGTAGATCAGATAGCCTGCAACTCATGCTTTCTCAGACTGTCCTTCTGCCGGAGTGCTGATATGAAGTAATTTCATTTGTGCTTTTGAAAGCATACCAGGATTGCAATCTGATATAAACTACGTACTTGACCCTCCTCTCTGAAATATGTTGAATACACATATGGCTGAAGTGTAATCTCAGTATCGCTGAGAAGGAAGCTAGAATATTCCACTTGAGCTAATGGAAGTGGGATGATTGTTACAAGAACAGAGAGAGTGTTCTTAAGCAACGGTGTGTTGCTGTCCCTCCTAACTTGTCAGTTGTAGGCAATTGCTGAATTACTCATCTAGGGCGGGGAAGGAATTTTAGGTTGTCTTTATTCTTCATCGCTCTGTATTTTTAGGAAGATACATCAGGAGTTTTTGTCTCATTATCACATGTTAAATTATCAACAGAATATTGATTCACAGTTGCTCACAAATTGTGTTGCAATTTTTTAAAATTTCTGAAGCTATTTCTGAAGCTATTTCTACAAGAAAAAATATTCTTTCCTTCAACAGTATATAAATCGATCTATTTTACTTTGCTCAGAAAGACTATAGGACGAGTATGATCATATATAGATGTAAAAAATTGCTGCAAGAATTACTGTCTTTTCAACAGTATGGGTTGTCCAAAGGGAGGTAGTGCATGGGAATAGTAGAGGGATGGTTTCTTAGCTCTATTAAATTTATTTAACTCAGCAGAGACTGATATCTAAAATCAGTACCGCTTCCTTAATCTGGTATGTTGCCTGCGTTATATAAAAGCAAATTAAAACGTGTCTTAGGACTGGCAGATGGATGTAAATCTTCACTGCATACGGAAACTAACTATAGCCGCCTCTTGGGAGGAAGCTGTTTTCTTAAAGTCAAGATTTGAAGCGCGTTTGCACGAGTAGGGATGTCATTCTGCTAGGTATGTATTATGATGTTGGATAACTGGAAAATCTGAATTACCAGGACATTAAACCTAGCATCTACATACTCGAGGCTCTTGCGTATCACTTTGAGAAATCTGGGGAAATGTTTAAACGTGGGGAGCATTGTTGTTCAATAGTTGCTGCTTCTCAAGTCTATTTTTCCCCTCTCTAGATATGTATAGAAATGTTTAACTGAGGTTTTGTGTGCTCTTCATAGTGGAAACATGTATCTTAGTATAAGGCATGGTAGCGAAAGCGTTTTGTATTAATCGGTGGAAGTATTGTGCATACACCATGTTCCAGTAAAAGCAAATCTGATCTTTGCATTCTGTAGATGCAGTACCCCTCTTCTTGAGACTACTTCATTCACCACACCAGAATGTTTGTGAGCAAGCTGTCTGGGCTCTCGGAAATATTATAGGTAACTCTTGCTGTTATTATAATGATTGGAATTCAGGGAGCGTTTTATTTTAGAATTTGACTTTTTGAACATTGGCATTATCATATGAGACTATGTTTCCTCTGAATTCTGTGGCTTAATATAATTTTTCATGTGGCCAGAATTACATACGTATATCCTATTTTTTCTAAAGAATAGTATCACTTGCTGCACAAAATATTAACAGGATAAATTTTGTCTCGTAAAATATACATACATGTCTGTACGTATGTATATTTAATTGAACACGAACTGCTAGTAGTAGACTGTCGGTGAGGAAACATAGAATTTCAGTATCCCAACATGTCATTGCATACATTTCAGGATTTTCCATTTTTAATGTAATTTCTTTTACAACAATTTTCATTTCTGTAGGTGATGGTCCTCAGTGTAGAGATTATGTCATATCACTGGGAGTTGTCAAACCTCTTCTGTCCTTCATCAATCCCTCCATTCCCATCACCTTCCTTCGGAACGTCACATGGGTCATTGTAAATCTCTGCAGGAATAAGGACCCCCCACCGCCTATGGAGACAGTTCAGGAGGTAAATAAAGAATTACAAGACAGATAATTTTTTATACTCTGGGCTAGCGGCCAAATGTTTTGCATTGTCATACTATGAATTTATGCATGTTTTTTGCCACTGTCTTGTGCCACGTACCAGTTGTTAAATTAAGTAGTTTGACCGATTTGATACTTGTTACTAAGGCTGTTGTAAAGGTATTTGTAGCATCGAAAACTGAGTAAGACTAAAGACTGACGAGCCATATATTAAAATGGACACAACAAAAGATTAACACACTAGAAAGCGTTAACATACTCAGCGTTTCATGTTTTTGTCAAAAGAAGGCTACGAACGTGATTCTGTATGTGGAAGTATTCAAATGTAATTATTTTGTGTAAGAGGAAATGTAAGTAAAATAGTGAATGTAGTGCAGTTTGTGTTTCAACTACCTGTAAACATGCAGTCAATGTCAAGTCCCCACTTGAGAAGAGAAGCATCTGAAAACCCTTTCAAACTGGTGAACAGAGCGAATGCAGTGTTTGTAGAGTAGGCACAGCTAAAGTGATGATATTTGACTAGAACTATAGCTGTAATGTACGTAAAATTCTTCATTTTAAGATAAATTCCAAAGTGTAGATATAGTTTTTGAAGCCATGTGAAGTATAATATTGTTAGCAACTAAACTTTAATGAAATTTTAAAAATGAAACAGAGAACAGGGAAACCTTTAGAAGTAATACTTTACCAAATAAAAAGCCCTGTTCTAAGCAGTCTTATCATGGCTCAGTTTTATATTTTCTCCTTAAGTGAATACAAAATTAAAATTTTACTTTAATCCAAGAGGGTTTTATATATTGATAGTAGGCTAATGATTTTTATTATATTGTGTGGTAACAAAGCTTTCAAAATAGCAGGGGGATGTCTTATCTCTGCTTGTTTTCCCTCAAAATATAGTCTGCTCTCTGTGTGTCTTTGAAATATAGCACTGTCTTGTATTTTTACAAATTTTAAATATAATATATATATTTTTAGACGTACTTTGAGGGAATGACCAGCTGCTGGGAAGTGTGTGAATGCAATATGCTAATGCAGTCTCAAGCTAAGCTTTGTGACTGCAGTACTTGGATTCGTGATTGTACAGCCAATTTTATTCTACTGTAATGACTGATGAACTTCTTTTCAGATTTTGCCAGCATTGTGTGTTCTCATTTACCATACAGATATAAACGTAAGTAATTTCTAAAGTTTTAGATATTTAGATTGTTTGTTTTCTCTAGAGAGAAAATGCTGCAAGATTGTGTTTAAGTGGCAAACTTGTTTTTGTGTGTTAACTTATGTATAATTAAGTAGTAAATGCACAATTGAATGCAAAGACTAATACAATTGTAGTTATTCAGAGCATGAAAAAAAGTGCAAACACCATTTCTGAAATATCTTTTCTAAAAGTTTTTTTTATCCTTTACATTAGAAACCTCATCAAAAAAATCCTATCTTCCAGAATTGAGCACTAGAAATTTAAAGAGCCAGCTTTACCATCAGCTTCACTTTAATTCTGCCCCAATTTATAATTTTGCATGGATGATATATAATGCATGTATAGAAAAAATACATATAATTCTACATATCAGTCCAATCAAATATTGTGATTGTATGGGTTAATCTGACTTTTGTAACCTGTTGGGTGCCTGACTTTGCAACCTGTTTAACTAAGGAAATCACATATGAAAATATACTTAAATAAACAGCAATAAACTATTGTTTTGTGGCACCTTTGACAACTTTTCTTCAGGTTTTTAATACTAAACCTTCAGTACTTCCCACATTCCAGATCCATGGGTTTACATATATTTTTCTGAGTAAAGTCCTAGAGGGGTGAGTGAACTTACCTCCTGAAGTCACATATTGGGATTTCAGGAGCAAAGATCTGTGTAACTAAGGGATACTGAGCTGCTCATTTCCTCCTCCTCCTGTCAGGACTTTGTAATGTCTTTGACTCTTGCTCCCTATAGTGATCCTTCAATTTAGGGAAGCAGGAATTGAACCCTTGTGGTGGGTCTGGGGATAGAGCATAAGATTGGTGGAATTGTCTTTCGTTACTTCCATGCTGTGGTAGTGGTGTTTCTGCTGCTCTTTTAATGGTGAAGTGGGCTTGGCTCCGCAAAATATTTGCAAATAGTTTAATTTGGGATTTTGCCAGGGTTTTCCCAGTGTGATGTGAGTGGGAGACAGCACATGGTGACATTCCAATTTGTAATTTGGACAAACCTGAATGGAAATTCATAGCAAAAACCAAACATATCTCTAACCTATAGGCTTTTTTTCCCTGCCAAATTGAAAGCTTTTGCAAGCGATGATTGTGTGAGAGCATCTTGAAGTAGATATGAGACTATGTGATGCCAGGTTTTGACTGATCTCAATTAGAGTGCCCGTCTTTTTGATCCTGAGAGTCAGGTGCTAGTTTGGAGGTACCAGTCTGGTCCCAGCCTCTCTGTACTGGAGCAGCAAACCTATCTTTGGAGATGAGTCAGTGATGCAGGTAGGTCAGCCAACAGTCCTGTGAGCGCTTCTGGCGGCTGCTGCTCTCGTCACCAACAGGGCTGTGGGGCAGCAAACTGGTGAGGCACCATATCTCACTGCTTCTGCTGCGATACTGGCTCCACTGCAGCACATTCTGCTGTCCCTGTGGCATCAGCAGGTGAGGGCAGCAGCAGGCTGTGTCAGGAAAGCATTAGGTCTGTGCTGTCTGGTCCCTGGAGCTGGGTGGAAGCAGCCTGTGGGTCAGGACTTTCAAGTCCTTCGTATGTCTCAGTACTGTAGTATTTAGCTATCTGAATAGCTGGAAATTTTAAATGGGTATCTGTTTTAAAAGTAGCGTAGATCTAGGTACCTCAACAGATGATGTCCTCAGTGGGGTGCAGATTTCTCTTCCTGCAGTTCCTAACAACATCTCTAAGTGATGGGATATCCCTCTTTCTGCTGGCTTTGTTTCTGCTTCAGATCCTGCCTTCCAATGACTGTAACTTTTGTACCTTTCTTCTTTTGAGGGCTCTCAAATCATCCTTACCAAGTCATCAGTGACTTAGTCTTTTATTTTCTTTAAGATACTAAAATTGCCGTGCATGATAGTCATTTCTCTGTGGGTTTTTGCTTTGCTTGAACAGTTGCCACCTTACAATAGTTGCTAGTCCTGTAGTTGGTATAAGAACTCCTTTCCTTTGCTGTGGATTTTAATCTTAATATGAAGGCAAAAAAAGGCATACCTCCAGAATAGTGTGGAGTTTCACTTCAGAACTGCACTATGGATCAGAAATGCTAAGATGTAGATAGATGGATTAGAGATTAAGGGGATTTAGGTATTCTGTCATCAAAAGATAGCCCAGCTAACAAATTATAGCAGTGCTAGGAGGCTGGGTCAGTATTTTCTTCCGAAAGTTACTAGGACAACTAATTAACTGAGCTGGTTGTCTTATCTTTGAAATGCAAATCAAGCCCAACAGATTACCTTTGTGAGATGCTGTATGCTGTCACTTTATGCACCATTTTTAATTAAAAAACAATTTTGAGAAAGGACATATAGAAATTGTTATTATGGAACAAATGGCCCCAGTTTTTGTAGTTGTACATAATGATATAACATTTTACTAATTAGGTCTCGTCATAATGTTTGAGTTTTTCCTGTAACTAAATTGCATGCCCTTTTTTTTTTCCCCCCCAGACATGTGGAATGTTGATCACTAAATTAAGACTCCATTATATGGATTTTACTGTTCAATGTGTAAACCATGTTCTTTCCAATTTGTAGATTCTTGTGGACACTGTTTGGGCTTTGTCCTACTTAACAGACGGTGGAAATGAACAGATACAAATGGTGATTGATTCAGGAGTTGTACCTTTTCTAGTTCCCCTTCTGAGTCATCAGGAGGTTAAAGTTCAAGTAAGTCTGGTTCAGTTGCTATTGAATAGTCCTTCGTAAGCTATTTTCTAAAAAATGTGCCTTAGAGTATTTATTGGTGGAGTACCAAGATGAGCATTTATAGCTACATTTGTTGCAGGTAAAACTGAACAAGTGTTGCCTACAGTGGGGAAAAAAGATTATTAAAATGAAAGACAGCTCTAACAAAACAGTTCTAGTACAGTTATTAAGTGAAGTGGCAGGTTAAACATTAACTTCCATTGTGTGATTACCAGGGGTGCCTTCCTTTTGTAGTCCTAAAAGATTTAATGACGACAGATTTTATGTTTTCCAGAATTTAAGTTATATGCACTCTTTCTGTTGCTGCATACATGGTTGTGCATATTCTGTCTGAATAGCTCATGGAAATCAAGTAATACTTCAGGACCTTTTGAATGTTAAAATATTTGCAGATGCCGAGTCCTTTTAGTAAAGTAAATTTCTAATTAGCTACAAAATGTAGGTTAACTGAGCTTGTCCGATTAATTTCAAAGGCAAAGAGAAACTAAAAGTTAGTTAATGTGTGCTTGATTTTTATAAACCAGCCATTGTAATTGGGAGCTTTTTTATGTATCTGTGCATTTGTCATGTTTGTTTAGTTTGTACGTTGGATGAGACTTGGCTGTATTGAAATTTGTCAGACCAGTTCACTTGATGAAAAGGAGTCTCTCCAGTATTCTGTCACTTGTAAAGCATTTACTAACCAATACATAAAGATATAAAATGCATTTCTGAAAGTCAACTGAGAGTCAATAAGAAGAAAAGTAGTCATGGGTTTTTTAATTCTGTACTGGAGAGCTGAATGGAGAAGTAAGCAACCTTGGCAGACATAGTCAAAGCCTAGAAACAGTTAATGTAATTGTGACTCAGATCAGATAAAAACTCTTCTATGAATTAACTCTTCTATTGTTTTAATATTCTTTTAATTTCTCATCTTTACACTTTCTGAGTTGAGCTGCAGTGTGTCTATTCAGTAAAATGCTGTACTGTGTGTTTCTGTTTTGATGAAACAGTACCCATTTTTAGGATGTAGCTCAGAGGATGAAGTGCTAAATTGTATTTTGCAAAGTGTTTTTATAAAGAGATGTCTTAAAATGATCTTTGTTTTAGCATAAGTAACAGCAATGTCTTTAACGTGCAATTTTTTTTCCTTCCCACTTTGGATATTCAGACAGCAGCACTGAGAGCAGTAGGCAACATAGTAACTGGTACTGATGAACAGACACAAGTTGTTCTCAATTGTGATGTTTTGTCTTATTTCCCAAATCTCCTGACGCATCCAAAAGAGAAGATAAACAAGGTATGATTTGTTTCTTCCTAACTTAATCTTTTTGTTTAAGAAATAAAACAGTAGTCTGTAGACTATTACAGAAGAATTTCTTACAGCTATTATTTCCTGCATGTGAGCAATTTAGTATAAAGATGCAGCCTTTGAGGCTGATGCTTAATTAGGGCTAAAGCCAAACAGCCATAGTGAGGATCCATGCATTGGTGTTGATGCCTCGTGCTTTTTGGGAGGACTGATGGTTTTTGCTTTGGAGCATGATACTTTTTTTTCATTTGCAAAGTGAGTAACTGGCTAACTTGCATTATAGTTTTTCATAACTAAAGAGTGTTACTTTCGGTTGAGTCCGGTGAGTTGAGTAAGATTGATCCAGTTTTTCCACTCCACCTTTTCATAGTGGAGTTTGTTCTCTTGTCCAACTTCACCTTCAAGGAAGTAGGGAGTACCACTGTCCTTTTCTGAAAACGGTCCCTGCATTTCCTCTCCTTCCTTTTGGCAGAGGTAACTTCGCTGCTGCAAGGACTGGATGGAATAGGGGGAGTTAGATGAAAATGATCAGTGCCCTCTTTTCCACAGCTGTATTTCATGTTATTTGCATTTTTGGTTTTTTTAATCATCATGCCATCTTCCACTGCAAAGATGGGGCTGGCTGAAGAGGAGGCTTTTTTGTTTAGCTTACGTGATTCCCCTATTTAGTGTACCATTGAGGGGAAAACTGTTTGTGAGGAAGCTCTGTTTCTTCAGGCCCTGTCAACTGCCAAGAGATCTGAAGAAGTTATCCTTGACAGTTCAAACTGCTGTGATTTGTTTCTGCCTGCCCTTCTAGCTGTCAGAAAAGAATGGTGAAGAGCTCCTTTTGAATGCCAAGAAAGGAATTATTTTGGTATAAGGGGAGTCTATAAATGCTTTGAGTTTTGTTTTAAGTGTGTGTTGTGAGGGGCAAATACAAATAAAAGCCAGATATACATCCCTAAAAAGTGGAACCCATTATGTTTTTTTCCTGAAGTACTTCATAATTGGCTGCTTGCCACACCTGTTTGTTTTTAACTTAAGACTGGAGCCTTTTTAAGATGTTCTGGATTGCCTTGACACATATCACCCTTTGTAACCAGGAATTTGTAACTACTATTAGATAGATGTTAGCTATGCTGATGAACCACCTGAAGGAGATAACTGCTGAGTAAGGTCTCAGGACTGAGAGTCCTGTCTGATACTTAATGGGAGGCCTTGAATGAGCTTTCTGAGCTTCACTTCGTGTTTCAGGAAGAAAACGGGAGCTGGAGTTGGTCTTCCTTGTATCAGCACAGAAAGCTACTACTGAGCTGTTAAATATTACAGGATAGGTCCTTTTTTAATATGAGGTTTTACCAGTTTTCTATTTTCTTTGCAAAACTGTTCTCAAGTTTAAAACATGGCTGTGACTCCAGCAGTACAAAGTGGATATAAGGTTTAAGTCAGTATCGCTCCCAGTGTATGGAGACACTCCTTGTGTAAGTAATAATCTGGCCCTGTGAATTAGTCGTATCAATTTTACATTGATCCCTTGTGTGTTTGGCTTTCACAGTGCAATAAAAGTTTCTGTGCTAAAAGTGCTATTGGGGACGAAACCTGGAGACTCTGTTTAGTGATTGGTCATGGTACGATTTTAGGTTTTGAGGTTGTTTTGTTTGGCTGGGTTTTTTTTTATCTGTTGACTTTTTTTAAAGTGTTCTGCTTCTTTTATTTTGTCCAATTGTAGGAAGCAGTTTGGTTCCTTTCCAATATCACAGCAGGAAACCAGCAACAAGTCCAGGCTGTAATAGATGCTGGGCTAATCCCTATGATCATACACCAGCTGGCTAAGGTCAGTCAAACTATCAGCTATGCAAGTTGTCATCCTCTTTTTATAAATCTGACATGAGGAGTCTGTGATTTTTAATAATAAGCTTGACAGATGTTTCCATGCTGGTTTTAATGAGCTATTAATTTTATTTTTCAGGGGGACTTTGGAACACAAAAGGAAGCTGCTTGGGCAATTAGCAATTTGACAATAAGTGGGAGAAAAGATCAGGTATGCGTAGTGGGATTTCAAATTGTCACTAAAACATTGCACATGCAGCCATTTGTAAGCAGCACAATGTTGAAAGCCCGTTTTTTTTTCATTATTTAGGTTGAATACCTTGTACAGCAAAATGTAATCCCACCATTCTGCAATCTACTCTCAGTAAAGGATTCTCAAGTGGTACAGGTGGTGCTGGATGGTCTGAAAAACATCCTGATAATGGCTGGTGATGAAGCTAGCACAATAGCTGAAATTATAGAAGAGTGTGGAGGTAAGTGGTTATTAGGCTTTTAAAAAAATTAATTTGCTGGATATTATTCTGTCTTCCCCTTGCTGATGTTGATATTTACTACAGCATTTTTTTACCAAGGGCTGTTTGAATAAGCAAGTGAGACTTTTGTAATGAGAGAAATGACTTTTTTTTTCTATTTAGTTCAGTTTAAAGATGGTCATGTTGGAGGCAATTGTTGAAGGAGCTTTCTGTAGCTTAGGGTTTTTTTAGGTTTAAATGAGAATCGTACTTCATTTGATTATTGCATATACATTGTTCTGTGGTAAAAAACACAATTCTTGCTTTAGTTCATTGCCCTGGAAGCAGTTGTTAGGATCACCATTTCATTACAGACCAAAGCAGGATGAGGAGTCTTTTGGATATCGCAATCCAAGTTTTATCACATGCTAATTAATGTATCATAGTAAGATAGCAGTAAAGGGATGTTGAAGAACGTACTACACTGGAAGTTTTTCCCTTGTATTATTCCATACCCAGTTTAAAAATGGGAGTAGTCTTGGTGTGAGGCTTTGTCGCGTGTTGTTTTAAACTCGTATGCAACACACAAATGTAGCCACTTCTTTTTGGTGATATACAGAAAGCACGATGACTAAAACAAAAGCTGTGTAGTAGACAGAAGTCATCTTAAAAAAAATTAAATACAGAGAGTTTTATCTAAAAAGAGAGGATTATCCCTTGTTCATAAAATGGGATATTCCATGGCATGCAAAGGTTCACAAACTACTTCTCTTCCCTCTTAGAGACAAAGATAGCTACTGTGTAGATAATATTTGCAAACCGAGCTACATCTTTTCTAGTATGTTTCAGTAGTAATGTTTCATTATTTTTCTTAGTTTTTTCAAAGTAGTCAGTAACTCCAGTTTAAACTTGTAAACCTCTTCTCCGTTTTCTTTTATTCAGGGTTAGAGAAAATTGAAGCCTTGCAACAGCATGAGAACGAAGACATTTATAAACTAGCATTTGAAATCATAGATCAGTATTTCTCTGGTGATGATGTAAGTATGCTAAAGATTGAAGAGTATATGCGCTGTGCTGTTAGCTAAGTAAGTACCTTGTCATTGTTCCTCAGTTCCAATTGTCATGAACATATAGGTTATCTGGGAAGTCAGTTTTCCTGCTCCTTTTTCAGTACAGCTTCCCTTAATTGGAAGTCTTTGAAGAGTTTCTCAATATCAAGAATTTTCTTTAGCGACATCAAGATGACTACTCTGGTTTTGCCTAATTGACACTGACCTAATTTTGTCACACTGACATGTAAATTGACATGTAACTACTTGTGATTAGAATCTAAACAGTTCTCTGGCTCTCCTTTTTACTTTCTCGTACATCAGTCTTTGGAGGGGGGAGTGGATCCTTACTTTCAGATAGATTACTGTATTTCAGCTCTATAATTGCTCAGTCTGGGTTCTGCATTGAAGAGAGTCATCAAAACTATTAACACTTTTTGCAACTGATTGATCTAGATCATCTGATATTTTGTTGCACCCTGATTAGGTATTTTGACCCTTTGGGTTCTAGCTCTTTCTGCTGCTGGCTGCTTGTGAGTGCCTCAGAAGCACTTCAACAAGCAATTTGAAGACAAATAATAATTATCTTTTCTAGGCCATCCAGTGTGTCTGTAGTTCTGCAGCCTAGCAGAACTATGTCTTCAGTTCTTCTCTTAAATTGAACTCTTCAGATACCAGCTCTAACTTTAGGACTTCTTAATTTTCAATTCATGGGCCCATCAAGTGATTGCGAAGTTAGTCACTAGAACTTAAGATATGTGAAAAGTTCCCTATGCTTGTAATGATTCTGTGAGCAGTGTCTAATAGTCTCCGTAATGGCTCTGAGACTTCTGTAGCTAACTGAAGAGCACAGTCTAGTTGGTGCGGGTGGAAAAATACCCCTTTTGAGGTTAGTACTCCCTTTTGTGCATTTACTTTTTATATAAACTAATGCAATTTAATCTTCGCCTGATTTGCTGAATTTACCTCCTTTACTCAGGAGCAAGACTTTACTTCAGATTATTTTTCATACTGTTACCATGTTTTCTGGGGCTTCTGAAACTTGAAATTGTAGAAGTTCTATGATTGGGAGATAGGAGTTAAAACATAAACCCAGACAAATTTTCAGGCAGTAACTGTAAGTAGGAAAATAACCCTTGTCATTTGAGGACTGGTGCAAAAATAACACAGAAAAAAATCCAAATTGCCCTAGGGAGACAAGAGACTGGTTATGTTAGCCTGCTTTTGGCAATGTTAAGATTGACTGCCCAGGAGTATTCCTGCCTTCTGTCACTTCCGGATCTTCTGTATTCTCATGAGATGTTGCTGGCTACTACATACCCCTTCATTGTTAATCCCATCTGCTCCTTTGCTGAGCCCTGTAAAGCACACAGGCCTATACTTTAGGACCGGCACTAATGGCTTCCTGACTTTAGTTTTTGTGTTAAAGGCATGTGAACTTAGGTAACGTTACTTTGTAGTACCCCTGCAGAAGGCGGAAGTGCTAATTTATCAACTTACAAACGTTTTGCAAAGCATTTTGAAACCGGATTCAATCTTCATTTGGGCATGACGTGCCCCACTCTTCCTCCTGCTGATGGTTGCTGTCGCCAAAGGCCTTAATCTCTTCCCTCCAATTTAGGTATTGTCACCCAAAGTAAAGAGAAACAAAGATTTTTAGGTGAGTCAGTTCTGATGTCCGCACCACTCCAAGGCCAGATCTCAGAAAACTATTTAGACCCCCCCACACACAGGGGCTCTTACCTGCTTCAGAATGACACACGGTTTGAAACGAGGCATGTGGCTCCTGCAGCCTGGTTTGTAGAGGTGGCACGTTCAGAGAGTAGATGCAGTTGGTGATTTGGAGGAGGATGGGTAGGGTCTGAAGTTGTGTGTATTTATGCTACTGACCATGTTATTTGCTGTTCCTAGAGGCAGTAAATACCTAAATTCTAACAGCTGTGAGGAAGTTGGGTGGAGTTGGATACTGACGCCTTTCATTCTATATCCATAGAGTAATGAAGTACTTTTGATTTAAAAAAAAAAAAAATTCAGATTGCGCTTATGAGAGCTATATAAAACTGCTCTGAAATGAGTAATTCTAAATCCTTCAGATTCTGATAGGAGATACTGAGTACTCTTTTAAGCTTTATGTAAGTCTATCAGCTGCCGATAAAAATTATTTTCATGTTGAAAGAAAACAGAAAGTACAAAACTAATTTTGGAATTCACAACTAATGATTAGCCAACTCCAGAAGTACTAAAAATTGGCATTGAAAATTAAATCGTACAGCTAAAATAGCAACTGCTTTGACCAAGCGGCAACCCAGTCTCTAACCATTACAATTTTCTGTTTCCCTAATGGTATTAGAACAGAGTTGATATGTTGTTCTTTTTAAACATATTTGAGGAATTGAGTTGGAAAAACTGATCTAATTTTATTGCAGTAATGTTTAAAAAAAAAAAAAAAGACGAACATTTGTGAATCTCTTCTGCGTGTACTGAATTGCGCAGGGATCTGGCCTCTCATGTATTTTTGTTGTATTTTATAGATCGATGAAGATCCGAGTCTCATTCCTGAAGCCACTCAAGGAGGTACTTACAACTTTGATCCAACAGCCAACCTTCAAACAAAAGAATTTAATTTTTAAGTTCAAAAAAGTGCAGCTTCTCTGACCCACACCAGTATGAAGCACCACCAGATGGCTACCAAGTGAAGAAACAAAAGGCTCCAAGACACACATGCCTCTTCGTTTTGATGCTTCTAAAGCAAGCCATGTATCGGTCACTTTGCAGTTGCCAAACGTCACTATCACATGGACTGTAAATGCATATGCATGATCTCTTAAACTGTTTCAGAATTCTTTTTAACAGTCCCAACTACCTTTTTTTGCCTTTTTCCTGGTGCCACATGCTGACAGCCGCAATCTGCAGTTTTGTTAAGAATATTCCATAGTGGTGGCACATTGGCTTTCCACGGAAAAGTAGCTTCTTTGGAAAATGGTGCGCTGTGGATCAAGACACTTTGGTATGATGCGTACATTTTGGAAGACTTCACAGGGGCCCAGTTTGCTCTGAGCCTCCATCATCGTCCTCCACAAACATATTTTCATATACTTTATGTGGAAGAATAGATTCAAAAATGCAAGCCAAATGAATTTCATTGGTGAAACTGAAATAAAAGTAACTTAAAAAAAAAACAAACACTTGGCAATTGATTAAACACTTAAGTTTAAAACAAACAAAAAAACTACTTCAGCTATCAATAATTGATGTGTGTTCATTAACTGCCTCAGAAACCAGGGTTGGAGAATGAACTGTAGATTTGGACTGGTAAAGCTTTTGCCATTATACCTAATTTTTGAGAACAGCGAGCCCTATTTGACCACTCACTTCAGCCTGTGTGTTCCTGCTGTTTTGAAGTAATCAAATGCTGTGCATGGTATTTTACCTGAGCTACAACCTGTTATGGACTTGAACTTCTGTTTAAGCTGAAAGCAAGAGTCCCAGACTGTAGGAAAAAAAAAAAATCTGTCCAAAAATGTATTAGTTAAAAAGAATCTTGCTTTCAACTTTCAGTAGTCAATATATTTTGTTTTAAATTGATAATTGGATATGGTTGATTTATATTGGGTTTAAACTGTGGAGCTTTCATGTTTACTGTAATTTAGTCTTAAACTATTTTTTACTTAGTAACCAGTGCTTATGATGATGTGGTTGGCAACAAACCAGCAACTACTTAGAAGCGTCATAAAAGCTTCATTCTTGGAGTATTGGAAGAGTAATTCCGAAATTAGTCTCAAATCTTATTCGCGTGATTAAAAAAGATACAAACTGGTTGATGTGTGAGGCTGTATGGAAGCTGCCGTTATTCAGCATAAACCTGATGTGCAGCGCACATTAAATAACTTTACATAAGGTATGTGAGGTCACTGCTTTTGGAAAATCGTCTGACCCAGTCATTTTCAAAGGGATTTTGGTATTGCTGGGGTGAAGATCGATAATTCTGAAATTCTGTAAGCTATCACACAAACTGGTTTTGTTGCTGTTGTTTACTGGGTGTAATTTCCCAATGCATTGATGTGAAGGGATAGAAAAATCTAAACTAATTTAGTTATTGGATGTGGGTTGTATTTACTGTGATGAAGATAAGGACAGATGCCATCAGAGCTTTGTGGATCAGCTGTTTTTCCACTGATGAACAACGCATAGCAGGTGTGCATTCATTAAATATATATCTGCCAAGGTGGAGCCACTTTAAAGAGTGAGTTGTCTTGTATCTCAACTGGATACAAGCGTATGTTTAAACTGCAAGATTTTTACTTGCTAGATAATCTGTTTTAATATAGTGGTTTGGCCTCTGATTATTTATAGGTTTTATAAATTTTAGAATCAATTTCTCTTTAAGGTGGCTCAGATTTTTCAACTCTTGTGCACATAAAATTGAGTTGAAGTTCATTGTGCCTTTTTTCTTTTCCCAAAAGTTGAGTTGAAGCTTCATATGGTAACTGCATCCTATTCACACACTATAGTCTAAAATCTTGAAACTGTGTGGTGTTCGCTAAAAAACTAAACAATAAAAAGTCAAAGTTAGGTAAGGTCACAAAGTTTTTGTGAAATTAGAGTTCCAGCAGATGTTATTGTGAACAAATATTTCCCCCCTTCTAATGCAATTTAGTCTCCCTATATGCCATATAGACTGACGGATACCCTGTTCAGCCTGCACTCACTGTTATCCTGGAGATTACGTACAAATTGATATCGAAACAACAGTTTTCCAGTACTGTGAAGATTTGATCCTTTTCTTGCACTCAATGCATTACATTAAAAGTGAACATCGGAGAACTGGGTAAGGCAGGACAAAGCGTTTGCTCAGTTCTTTCTGTTGTGACCTTATCAGCTTTTGATTGGGATTGCACCATTTCATAGTTAATAAAGGAAACAAAGTATATTGCTGCACTTTTACGTTTTCAGAACAGTGTTTAAAATTGCATTGTTTTTATTATTTTTTTAAACTATCAGTTAAAATAGACTAAAACGTTCTTTCAAAGAGGCATCTAAATGTGTTCCTAATTTTGTATATGGGCTTAGGTTTTGTAACCAATAAAAAGCTGCTATCAAATACTATAAAAATTCAAGAACTTATTTTGAAGATTATGAAACTGCTTAGTCTTCACAGATTGACTTAGGGGTTTTTGTCTGTGACTAGGTATTAGTCAGCAGAACTCGGCATCAAAGTTTGAAGTATGTTACCAGAATGAATAAAGTAAGCTAATGCAGTCATCGCTGAAACTTTGGATACCGTTCCAGTACGGAGTTTTATACTTCTTAGAGATGCTTCCCAAACGTGTAGAGGAGGCTGTGGTAAGTGGGCTGCAGCTGATCCACGTAACTATTAAATAGTGACTTCAGTTTAAAGGTTTGAAGGCGCAGCATGGTGTCGAGGAACTGTCACAGTCTTTTTCTACCTCCAGAAATGTCCTTTCCAGGCTCGCAGTGCTGGGCTGATTGCTGATTCAGCACTAATTTTAAGCTCGGGATGCTGTACTAGCAGGCGCAACTCCTTCTGCCTGCTGTGCGTTGGGAGGGGGTGTGCACCAAGGCCGGCCTTAGGCAGGGGAATCGCCTTCCATGGCTCTCCGTAGCTGGGAGGGATGGCCAGCATCCCTCACCTCGGGCACGAGTGACCACATTGGGGTGCCGCTCGGGGATAGATTGGAACCATCAGAGACTTGGCATTGTCCAGCAGACCCCTAATTAGTACAGTCCTTTAGTTACGTGACAGCACCAGTGGAGGAAAACCTCTTGAACTGCTTGAAGGGTGCCTGCGACTCCGCAGCTATGGCTTTGCCATCCCTGCCCCATGTCAGTCGGGTGAGTCACCCGGAGAAGCCCCTCGCTCTCCATGGGTGTGTTGATGATGGAGAGATGAGCTTCCAGTGCCGCATATAAATCTTTGCAAATGCTCTTCCATGAGGATATAAAGGATAAAGATTTCAAAAGAGCCCAACTCCCATTTCCAAAAGCAGTTTAATCTCTTCGGATCTTTCAGTTGACAAAATGAAACTCTTGAATTGTGGGTTTTTTTGTGACCTGTTAATCGTCCAGCAGTCCTACCTAGATGACTTGAAAGACACTACACTGGAATAAAGAATGCATTATTTTAAGAGATGTCTTATTTAGAAAGAATAAAACCTAGAGGATATCTTAACGTTCCCCATACTTCTAAAAATACAGACACTTCCATTTTGCTTGCTTGATCTGCTAAACAGAGAAATGAGTAAGATGACCCACTGACAGGCATGTTTTTAAAAAACGCTTTAAAATCTCAGTGGACTGAATGATAGTTAAGGCCCGTTTTGTTATTCTAATCTGATCTGTAATGCCCTCTAGATTCTGTGTGTGTTTCAAACTAGTCATTTCTACCAAAGCAGCCTAGTTGTGTTGTGTTCCTTCTATTTTGTTGCATAAAAAAACCCTCCCTTTTGTGGCATAATTATGCTTCTATTCAAACATATGTAGGACAACAAATTATGCCAAGCCATTGGAAAGCACTTTTCAAGAAAAAAAGGAAAAAAACCAGTAGAAAACCATGGGCTCCAACAGGCAAAGCCTTGGAAGATTTTGCTGCAGGGGCTTGTCATGATTGCCAACGTCAACTCCACGGCAGCCCGGGCAGGGTGAGCTGGAACTGCCTGAGCTGCTCAGGTCTGCTTCACGGTGGTACGTTACTTCAGGCTGCTCAGGAAAATTGCCTCCTGTTAAGATGTGGAGTTACGAACTAGAGCAGCTTTGCACTTTCCCGATTCTGGCTTGTGTTTGCGTTATCCTGCCGCAGAAGCGGTTAACGGGCAGGTCTGATCTGTGCTGCTGGCTTAGACCCAGAGATCTGCAGCTGCCGCTGCAGCAGCTTCCTTTTCAAATGCAGTCATGATGCAGCTTGCTTGAGCAGCATACAAGTTTATAAAGGAACATAGGAGTTGGTTTTTTCCGACCTTAGTTTTCAAAAAGTATGTTGGGGACATTACAGCCTTGTGTATCACACCTAAGAATATTAAAACCATGATTCATGTGTTTTAAAATGAAGGCTAAAGTCTTTACTGCTCTCTGCCTTCACCTGTCAGCAGTAAAATAGGGTGAATGTCACCATGCACCCTCGGAGGAAAAATTTCGTGAAGGATTTAGCCCGCAGGAAGGCTTTTCCCTGGACACAGCGAGGGGACTGCAGGAGGAGGTTAGTTTTCAGTTTGCTCAATGTACATTAAGTAGGGCCCAGGGACGCACAGAGAGGCGGAAGATGGATTAACCATCCTCCTTACCAAATGGGGTCCTGCAGAAGACGGTGGTGGTTGGATCTTTCTAATGTGCTGAAATGAAGCATAAGGGAGCTCATGTCTTGCCTCCTAATTATTTGCAAGCTGATCATCTTTAGTGGCTTTTTTTTCCTTTTGTTTTTTTTTTAAGCCTACCTCGTGAAGCCAGATGATTCCCCCCTATAAATTCTCTGTACATGAAAAGGGAGGATGAAATTGAAATATTTTGCCGGTGGCTTCAGCAAGTTCAATTCTGGGTTTGTGCAGGGAGGTGCTTAGGGAAGCTGCACCTCTTGCCCTGGGATTAGACCCATCGCTGTTCGTTTCTGTTTGATGTAGTTTACAGCTGGTTTGCCCTGCATTTCGTACTTCTACATCCTGGTAGGGCTCCCTGAAATCTAGATACTGCCTGCATTTTATAATGTTGAAAATAAGGGATAAAGTCCTTCTGTTCTCCCTGCCATGGTGACCCTAGCTTGCAGGAGAAATGACCGCAGTGAGGTCTGGCCCCGTCCCCGTAATTGTGAAAAAGAGTATTTGACATTAGTCCTTTGGGAACAGTTTTTGTGGTCTTGGTTTTTGCTCTTTAGAGCACGGCAGCGCCTAAGAAATCTCAGGGAATGAAATGTGTGTACGCGGAGTCTTTGGACTTGTCAAATTCTCACATTTAAATCAGACATCCAAGCTCTTCCAAAAATGTGTAGCTTCCTCAAAAATGTAGTCTTCCAGCTTTTGCATCCCTTGATCTGTCATTTTTCACGTCTCTGAGCCGTTGCCTTTACTGGTTTAGAACAAATATTAAAAATAAAAATTTAAAAAATGAGAGTTTAAAAACACACCTTTTTTCTGCATGCTTGGAAGTGAAAAAAAAAAAAGTTTCAACTGCCACTAAAACACATGCTGATGCCTGCATCTCACATAGAAAAATTTCCGTCCAAAGGGCTCGTTTGTGAACACTTCCAAGGAGCTGGATGTGCAGACGCTGTCGGACACTTAGCGATAATACTCACTTCCAGCTCTCTCTGTAATCTCAGCGTTTCAGGGCTCTGTGCTGAAATGTTTAACCCGTTTCTGAGAAAAGGGCGCAGTCCAAGGGGAGCATTTAGCAAGGTGGCATCGTGCTTCTGCAGCAGGAGCGTGCTCCTACTCTCCCTGTTAATCAAACTGCTGGGGTTTTAAACCTGACCTCATTGCCAGCAGCGCGGAGCCAAGTGTCTGCCCTGAGCTTTGCATGGCTATCAATATCCAGGGGGCTCAGCCAGAGGTCTGTGCCTGAAATATTGAAAACTGATGGAAAGGGAAATAGTCACTGCTTGTAGTGGTCACGGTTTTCTCTGTATTTGGTATTTTAGTCAACACCTGAGCTCTTGAAATGCTCCAGGAGTTTTACTGACCTACACGGTTGCATATTAGCCTAAATTTAATAGAAGAAAGATTTGGCCCTTAAAGATGGGAGAGAAAATTTGAAAATGTGAATCCTACAAGTTTAGAAATGGAAGTTCATTAACTCCATGATTCTTCTTGACGTAACCTGGGGACTGCTTCTCATGCTTCCACTTGCAGGAATACTGCTACAAGTATTCCTCAGAGCCCTTGAGCCCATCAGTTTTTTGCTCTTACCCCTACCCCAATCACCCACTCAAAGAGAAACGCTGCAAGCATTTAAGTGCTAACACTGAGGACTTGGGGGCTCTTTTCTTCTCCCCTCTCACTTAGAAATCATCAAAAGAACAGGTTGCTAAACTGCACCAATGTTCCTTCCAAGCTAAGTTTGTGTGACAGCTAAAAGTGGTGGCAGAGGGGCAAAAGCTCCTCGCTGGGCAAGTTTCACCGGCTGCAGGCTCCGTGCCCGGGGGCTGACCTCCCAAGTCAGGCTATTTCCCTCCGTTACACCTGAGAAACTGTGCATAACTTGCTCCTGACCTACTCGGTGTGTAGTTGCTCGGAGTTGTGAAGCGGACGGCTGCACGGAGGCGGGCTCGCTGCTTGTCCCTGGGAACCAAACAACTGACTTGAGGAGGTTTGCTGCTTTAAGAGGCTTTTGGTGGCAGTTTGCACCTTGGGGAAGGTGACTGCTAACTTATAAGAGGTTAAAAACCGCCCCTTCGCAACATCTTATGTGGGCATATCGCTGCATTAGGAGCTTAGGTTACCGTCAGCAGATTCACTTCGGTGATAAAAGCCAAGCCGGGAGTTTAGCCGGTCTCAGCTTGTGCAGGACTGCTACAGTCAGAGCTCCCGTGTGCACTTCTGCTTTGTTTCACAGATGAAAAACCGCCTGGGAGAAGTAGCTCGATGACCAGCTGCGTGCTATTGGGACAGGAGCTCTGGCTGGCAGCTGCCTTCCTCCTCCGCGCGACCGGGCTCCTTGGTTTCTGCTAAAAAACAAGGAATAAACTATTTTGCCTTTGCCGGGGGTAAAGGTGGCCACTTGGCAGCGATGGACTATAAACTGAAATCTAGCTTCCCTTTTTGTAACCTGCTGCCTGCTAATTGGCAGGTATTGGAGCAGGGCACCTTGCCCCCAGGGTGTCTTGGAAATGGCAGTCTCCGTGTGGCAGCCTGAGCAGATCAGGCAAAACCTGCTCCTCAGTGTATTTTATCTGAGTACATTTGGGCTTGTTTCTCATGCTCCCAGCAGAAGGGAGGTGAAGAAAGTGTTTTGGGAAGCTTCGTACATCTGGGCTTTGGGCCTGAAGGTCACAGGTGAGGTTTGGAACTTCCCCTGGGACTCCTCACCGGGGGCAGCCTCCTGGTGGCATCTCCATACACGTTTGAGAGACTGCCTGTCCTGGCAGCTTGCAGCTCCATGACACATGCTCCCTCGTGGGACAACAGCCGCTTGGGACACTTGCCAGTTAAGTCCTTGGCCTCAAACACTGCGTGGTGCAGTGTGTTGCCCCAGCACCAAGGACCTGCCACCTTCTGAAGAGCCTGGAAATCTACCGCAAGGTGCAACAGCTTTCCTCCAGCTCTGCAGGGATCGTCCTGGTTATCAACGCAGCTTCTGGAGGACGTCTCCAGCTTTCCAGCACCACCAGCTCTGCCGGAAAGCGTCTTTCCCATCAGCTCGGTGAAGAGGTTGGAGCAAACTCCCGCAAAGACCATGTCCTAGCCTAGACCTCACCTACCTAAACTCAGAGTTTAAAGCCTCCTTAAGTATAATGTCAGAGGAAAACGCTGAGGGGAGGCTTAATATTTTAAAGATATGAAAGGCAGCTGCAAAGCTGAAATGAATAGATAGGTCTTCATGCCCACTGGGAATAAGAGAAGAAATGCAGTCAGCAAAGGAGTCTGGGAGGGATCCTAGAAAATCTCCTATGGATAGGGAGAGAGTCACCAGAGAAATACACAACCTTTATCTTCTACCCTGTTTAAGGACAAGTCGGTGAAGTCCCATGGGAGGGAGAGAGGGAGTGACCAGCAGACCTGGGCATGGCCATGCCTTCTTGGCGTCTCCTCTTGCCTGGTGGGTACCAGAAGTTGCATTTCCCTGGGGCGATGGGAGATGAGGCCAGCGATTCCTCCAGTCTGGCGCCCGACTGTGTGAGCTGGGCAGAGAACGGGCAGTTATGGCCTGGTTGCAGTACAGGAAAATAATTTGTTTGGGAGGGATCTCTCCCCAGTTTATCATTGATCTGTCACACGTATTATAGTCATGCCTTTGGTATTCCTGTGCCCACAGAGCAATGCCCAAATTTGCTAAAATGGCTTGAAGTGCTGAGGGGAATATCATTCTGCAGGCTGAAAACCACCTCCCAGGCAAGAGCTTTGCATGGTCGCAGCAGAACCAAGCCCCTGCTCACCGCTACCTCCTGACCACCCTGGTGGGTGAAATCCCGGTCCCTCATCCCCGGCCCTCAGTGGAGAGCAGACAGCTTTGTGCAGCCTTGTGGGAAGTGGGGGGACATGGGACAGGCGTGTCTGGCCCGTAGTGCAGCAGCATGGGCGCCCAGGTGCTTCAGAGGTTTGCAGGGTGGCTGGCTGGCTGGAGGCTTGACCCTTCCAAACATGCAGGGCACGCTGGATGGAGAGGTCCCCTTTTTTTTGGCTCCTGCATTTCACATCTCTCTTGCAAAAGGAGCTTGAATTTTTCCCCTCTTGCAGCAGGTGCTTTGCAGCGCTGCTCCTTTCCTGCAGGCTCCCAAATGTCACACTCAGGTGTTGTATCGGTGCAGGCAGTGGCATGGCAAGGTAGCAGGAGGGGGGTCTGTGCCCACCAGGGCCCCCGGCACACGTTAGGGCAGGAAGGGTTTGTTGACCGCTGCAGCAGCCACCCGCTCCCCTCCCTGCCGCCTGTGGTGGGACCAGCAGTCAGGGCACCCCTGTGCTGCCCGCTTGCTTTTTTTATTCCTTTAATCTGGCACCTTCTGCTGGGCTTCATGAGATCTCCATTAGCTCCGTTGAAGATTAAATGCATTTCAGCCTGAGCAGCAGTGGTTGTTGGGCATGGTGTTTCAGTTATGGCTGCGGACAGACCAACGCACACTTCTGCAGCAATTCCTGCAGTGTGGGAATCTCCGTGCCTTCACGGTTTTCTGGAAGTTTGCTCCCCAGACAGGTCCCTCAGCTCGAGAGCCCCTTGTTCCCAGTCCCTCCTGCTTGCCGAGGGTGTTTCCTCAGGCGAGAGCAGGTGTTAGGCAGGATGCTGCTGCTGAGGAGCTTGGGTAGGACAGCAGGGGGAAAACACATTCTTTTGCTTCCAGGTCATTTGGAAAAAAAAAAGACGTCCTCCTTACACAAAGCCTGCTGTGGCTGTAACCCACCAAGTGCTAAACCAGCGTGAAGGCACGGCGAGATTCCCACCGACCGTTCCTGCAACTGATTCAGGTGAGCATCACCCACACATCGCCAAGCCTGGAATGACAAAGTCTCCTAGAAAAATTACCGTAGCTTTTAAAAATTATTTTTATATCACTGCTTCTAAACCTTTAGAAATTAAAAGGAAACTTTTATGGAGCACTGATAGTTTCTGTTTCTGGGAAGATATTTGTCCTGAAGCTACAGTGTGGAGCATGTACTGCCGTATCGGCTGTGGCTTATTCCCTTGGACTGAATGTGCTGCATTCAGTTGCTGAATACAGAGATGTGCAGTGCTGGGAATACATAATGCTGTGGCCTAAACTAGGTATAAATAAAGCAAAATCCAGGCAGGACGTGACAAAAACAAACAGTCTGACCCCGACTTCTTAATTTTCTTGACTCCATAGTTGATGACTTTAATGAGGCAGCCTGGTTTGGGTGTAGCTTTTGTTTTGCAGCTGAAACTTCCTGCACTGTCCCTGGTTTTTAGGGTTTGGGGGTTTGTTTTGCTTTTTTTTTTAACAGATGTATTATTTACATTGCTACCTTATCTTTTTTCCTTTTTAAAAGGTTGATGTGACTTTTAGTGCAGTAGTTGTACTAGCATCATGGGTATAACATGCAGTCTCGAAATTCACCGCAAGTGTGTTCTCAAAAGCTTTTTCCTTGCCCCTGTGTTCTTTCCTGGGGCTCATCACCTCCAAGAAAATGGCAAGAAGCTCCATTAAGTTCCAGCACCAAAACGACACTGAAATCATTTAATTAGGATGCATCTCCCATGAGGAAGGTGGCAGAGACCGTGATATGCTCACGTGTGGCTGGAGCGCTAGTGGCCGTGCACCGGGTGGCTGGGGAACCGCATCTCAGCAGACTGCTGCCCGTGACGAGATCAAAGTGACAGGCAAAAGCAGGGCGAGCCAGGGCCAGCCCCGAGGATGCAGTAAGGCACAGCCTGCCATAAGCCATTCTGTGGTGTTT
This sequence comes from Pygoscelis adeliae, assembly GCF_000699105.1. Lineage (NCBI taxonomy): Eukaryota > Metazoa > Chordata > Aves > Sphenisciformes > Spheniscidae > Pygoscelis > Pygoscelis adeliae. Next base: position 2,944,687 of record NW_008824368.1, read on the forward strand.
TCAGCTTCTTCCTCTGGCCGAGGCCCTGATCTTTCCCGGAGAGTTAACACTCACCAGGGTGCCCACCGTATTTTGCAAAGGACCTGTTCTCCTGCAATTTTCCTGCATTAGTGCTTTCCTGTCAGCAGCGGCGCGTGAGATCCCATGCAGCGGTGGAGGTGGCTAATGGGGTCTTCAGCTCTGGAAGGGGAGGGAACAACAAGGTCATTTGTTACCTCTGCTGGTGGTGCTGGGGGGATAGACGGCAACGTGAGCAATTTTTTAATATGGGATGAAGATAGCGTGCAGAAAAGAACAACAAAAATATTGAGGCTGTTTTCTTTATCAAAGACAGAGCAGCATCTGATTGAAGTAAGTCACAAGTGCAGGGAGAAAATAGGGGAGAATAAAGGTCTCTGTAAGGGAGAAAGCCCAGGGGGAACCAAGGGGCTGAACCAACGCCTTTCTGCCAGGCTTTGGTGCCCATATCGCCCTAAGCCCTGGGGTTGCCCTCAGCCACCTCCACCCGAACGCACCCCCCACTCTCCCAGTCGTTCCCACGTGCTGTCTTTGAAGAGCTGCTTTTTCTCGGGGGCACGGCAGACGTTGTCTCCATCCCTCCCGGGGCAGCTCTGGAGGCTCGGGACCGCTTTCCCATGATTGCAGCCCAAAACCTGCTCTTCCTTGCTGAGCTTCCCTTGCTTTGCTGGTGACGGGTCCATCCTGTCTTGCAGAAATGGGGCATCCTTGGGAATGGTCTGTCATATTTTGCCTCTGTATTGACCTTCCCCCAGGAACGGGGGGAAGCTACTTCTCCACCCTCAGCCCTGAGGCATGCTGTGCAGATACCTCACAACTGGTGCGGTGCTGGACTCCTGCTCCAGCCCCGTACTGACCCAAACCTCGTGTCTCTGGAAATACTGCCTGTGTTGGGGGATGGACTTTTAGCATGGGTCTTCATTTACACTATTATCAAAGAAAAGGACTACCGTTAAGTGCTGTCAAAAGGCAGAAAATAATGAGGTGTAAAGTGCGTGTCTTTATGAGCGGAACAGACCCTCCGCCTGATCGCACGCCCCCGGGAAATGAGGGCCCCAGCTCTGCTCTCAGCTGGTATTTTTCTTCCTGAGGAAACCTCCAGTGTGGTCTTTCCAAAGCCCTTTCCCTCCATTATCAAACCTCACGTGGGCCCGTGTGAGTTTGTCCTCCCATTGCAGAAACCAGTAGCTTCATAACCCCACCACGGTTTGGTTAAAAAGCAAATATTGCTCCTACATCCAAGGCAAAGAGGAGCGTTACCGCAGAGCTGCCGATAGCCAAGCGGTTTTTGTTTGTGCGAGTGGTTGCAGCCTGTTGAAAAAACCCTCGTTACCACATCCAAATGTGGTTAGCCAGCACAGGCCAAAAAAAATTTAATAAAAATCTGAGGCCTAAGGGAGAATTTAAGAACAGTTCATCAGCTCTGGGAGCTCCAGGGAGATTGTTTCTCACAGCAATTAGCAGAGAAGATGTTGATGGTGCCGGACTGATTTAAAGCATTAGAGCTTTGGGGGTGACAGGTGTCGGATTGGGTCGGAGCAGAGGTTTACGCTTCTGGTCCGACCACAGAGAGGCAGGCAGGGGCGCGGGCAGAGGTCTGGGTCGGCATCGCCATTCACATCAGATGGCTAATTTGTCTTTTTTTTTTTCCTTTTTGCAGGAATTTCATACAAATTTCGCATTGTGTGAAGTACGAGGTGGGGGGATGACGTGCTCCCAGCCATGGGTGCATTGCTGAGGTCCTAACCCAAATGTCAGCCTTCACCTGGCATTTTTAACGATATCCGGACGGCAAGCTCAGGGCTGTGACTCAAGCAAACGCATCACGAAAAAATCAAGTATCGGAAAATTTAGAGGAAGGCCAGTTAATTAAGCCTTTGAAGGCTGTCATGTCTTGAACTTTGTCAAGTTTGTCAGTTGTCTTAGTCATAATTGCATGACTGGTTTTTAATACCATTTGGCAAAGTTGTTAGGTTTTTTTGAGAGGTGGCATCACACATGGTTTTACTCCTTGTTTTTTCTTGGTGAGTTACATGCGGTGAATCTTTCTAGGCGGTATTTCAGGGCTTCTTTAAGAGGAAGAAATTAATTTACAGCCGTTAGGTATACTAAAGTGACAATTAAGACATTCCACTGCGTTATACAGCCTGTCTCCTAACAAAAGGGTTTTTTTTTTTTCAATCTTTTTTTTCATGTTGCATTTGAAAAGAAATCTCTTCTTAGCTTTTTTTAAAATTCTTATTGACCTTTTTTCCCCCAGGCCTTTCCCAGGTCTCTGGCTGCTGCCCTAACACTCTTCTCCCGGCATTACAGCTGGTCACAGCTCCCTCTCATGCGCCCCGTGGCTGGCTGTTCCCTCTTTAAATAGTTCATTGGCAACCGTTCATGCCCTCGCCCTGCAGCCCTGGGATTGCCTGGTTCCCCTCTGATCTCAGGCCCTTCAGCAAGACCGTGGTGAAATCCATCAGAGAAGCCCCATCAGTAACTGCAGGGCAAATGCCATGTAGGTCCATCCAAAAACAAACAGTGCCAAGAGCAGAAATCAGCTAACGCGCAAGTAGAAACCGTTTTGTGTCATGGGTTGGCTAAAATATGGAAGTTGTGAAGAGACCGGCAAAAAGGTGAATCGTCCTTCCTATACTGGTGAAGAGAGGGGGACAAGGTGAATCGCCCTTCCTGTACTGGTTTTTAATGTTGGTTGTTTTTTTTCCAGCTCGCTGCTTTCCTTCTCTCTGGGGGCAGATGGAAAACTCCTTGTCAGAAATTAAGAAATAAATCTGCACTGAATTCATAGTCATGACAAGAGTTTGTTGAAGCTGCTTTAAAAACCAGTCCCACAGAAAGGTTAGTAAATCCATGAGTAATCAGCTGTGTCCTTTCATAAAGAGTGTGAAAGATGACCAAAGTGTCTCGGCTGTCCCGGAGGCAGCTCCTGCTGCAGTGATCCCTGCAAAGCAGAGAAGGGATGGGAGGTCCCAGGGCTGGAGGAGCTGACGGCCCTGGGCAAGGAGGCTGCTCTGACAGCTCCAAGCAAGGGCAGATACTTACCAGTATGGCTTTTCTCAGTGGAGTGGTGACCTGGAAGATTAATGCACAATTACGGATTCTGGTTACGTTACTGTAAAGGTTAATACATACCAGAGTGCCTCTAAAGGTGTTGGGTTGTTGAACCTCCATCCTTGGAGGCATTCAACACTGCTGCACCAGGCCTTAAGCAACCTGATTTAAGCAGGGTATCGGACCAGATGTCCCTTCCAAACCTTGCTGTCCTATGAATCGGCCACTTTGCCAATACATTTAGCTCATAACCACCAGATTCAAGATCATGGAAAAGCAGACCACATTAACAACTAAATACTGACCAGGTCAGTTAAAGAGAGCTGATGAAACTGTAGGAAGCTACTAGCAGAGTCTGGAAGTGGGATGCAAGTTATAACCAGGGTGGTAGGGGAAAAAAACAGCAGTGAAACTATTCCCAAGCAATACTTTTCCTTTATAAAGAGAGCCAAATAAATACTTGTTGCTGAAAAAAAAAAAACAGAAAGGAAATAAAAGAGAAACAGCCTGCTGTTCCAAACATCTCCTTTTGGCTTTGAGATAGCCAACATCAGGGATAGCAATTGGATGGACTTAGCATCCAGAAAAGCTGCTAAAAAGGAATCTTGAGCAACCAGAGCAGGCTCTGGGGCCAATAATCCAAAGGACACTTCAAATTTGTGAGGAACCTGAAACAAGAAAGTGTCCTATGGATTTTTCTTTTGCCTGCTACTAAGAGAGAAGCTGTGTTATTTTAGAAATCAGCACAGAGGCTGTGACACCTATCACACACCCAGGAAGATGGAAACTGTAAGTTTGAAGGTGCCCTCCTGGCTGGAGTCCCTAAGTGCAGATGTTTAAGGGATTAATACTGCTCCATGTGGCAGCGGATCTCCTGCAGAATTACCAAGAAAAAGAGGCAACAAACTTCCCTCCCTAGAGCTGGCTTCCTCCTGCAAACCTCCACGCTGCTCCTTTTGAACCGTGCAGGAGTTTTGACACTGAAGCATTTAAGTGCCGTTGGGTGAGCGTCCTGCAAACATTTGATTAGAGCAGTGCAGGGCTCATTAGATTGACCTTTTTTAACATGCTTTCCGACACAGGAGAGAAGAGAAAATAATTACAAGTAAACTCTGTGTTGCTGTTTCAAACATTATGGCCCAGCATCATTTTGACAGTCTCTAACAATGGCATAAATGAACTGAGTAATGTGACCGAGCATCTAGAAAAGACTTATTCCAGAAAACAAGGATGGTAAATCACATGACGCCTCATGAGATGGGGTATTTTGCCAAATTACTGCTTCAGGGGAAGTGAGAACACTTTCAGTAACTGGGATGTTGCTTCATCAGTTTCAGGCATTCAGGGTTCTCACTGCCAAGAACCACCCCTTCTTCCCCACCTCCTACCTCGCTATTTTAATTTTTAATTGGCGATATCTAACAAAGGCTGGTGGTTACCCCTATTTGCTGCTAGAGGAGCCTATTTTTTCTCTTTAAAGGGCTTAAAAAATACTCATGGGGAAATGGGAAGGCTTCAGTGCCTTTTATAACCACCAGCAGACAATCCTGTAGAGTCAAATGCACACATCAAGAGCCAAATAAGAGTAAAACATCATCAGGACAACCCTTCAGTCTGCACTGAGTTTAAACTATTCCTGATCCCCCACCCTAATGTACAATACTCAGCTTTGTACCACATGAGATGCAAGACCAAAACACCAGCGAACTCAATAAAGAGAATTTTTTTTGGCATGGCAATATGACACAGAGCCTTTTGCATTGTGCCTCTAGGACTGGTGTTCAAAACAGCTGGATGGGCCCCTGAGAAGATGTGGCTTTTTCATGTACTGGCGACTGGGTTGCATAGATGACCTGAGTTCATTCATCTCTGTCAAGATACTAGCATGTGTGCTGCCTCACAAAAACTGCTTGGTCCACCTCTGACAGTCAAATACCCAACATCGGCCTTGGAGACGTGTGTGTTAGAAGCAAACAATGACCACCTACAACAAGCCAAAGGCAGATCAACCTGCTTATGTTAACTGCAAAGATGTAAAGACGTGATTTTGTCCTCCTTACCATGCACACAGCTTTGTCATATAATTCATTATACAACTCAGTGCTGTTTAAGTATACTCATAACCATGATCACTTAGGCCAGATCAACACTGCAGTACTATTTTATAGCATATAATAGTTCTTATATATTAACACAGCCAAAAAACGTGACTTTTTCCACTGGGAAGAATTTCTTTTATTGAGACCTTCCTATAAATGCCATATTCTGTTTCTTCATGACTGTTTAAGCCTTGTTTTCCAGCTGCTGCCTTCTACGAAATGAGGCTAATAACAGTACCAGTAACAGCTGGATGATTAATTCCTTAACAACTGTAAAATGCTCTGGTATGAACAGAAAAGGATTTCATTGTGTATTTCTCCTTGGTGTTTCTCAGTTGAATAAGTTCTTCCTTGAAAGCAGCTGACTTCTGCTGCCTGAAAATTTTGTGTCCTTTCCCTCCCCTTCCCCCACCACTTGCATTCATTTCATAATAAAGTAGGGACTACTATGAAATTTCTTAATTTTAACCCCGAATAACAGAATTTTGGGTGCAGGGAGCCCTCCGGCACACATTTTATAGGTCTTTCCAATGGCAGGGG
>NW_008824368.1:2950442-2951589 GCF_000699105.1 Pygoscelis adeliae
TACCATCACTGCAACAAGGGACCCAGCCCCATCGTGAGCTGCCAGGGGCATTTCGACTCTCCCAGACACAGCTGAGTGCAGAGAGCCCTTTGGTTACCAACTTGTCTGTGGTGGTGCCCATGGTTACCAATCATTGCCCGCAGAGTGGCCTCATCCAGTTTCAAAAAGCCTGAGAGACGGGGCTTCGTCTTGGCTGTTCAGGCCACCATGAGGATATTTAGAGGTTGACTGGCCATGCAGACAGGTTTCCAAGCATCTAGAGGTCAGATTTGATTTCTTTATATTTAAATATAATCCAAGGAAAATGAGGTACCATTTTCATGAAATCACTATTTGGTAAAAATAACAAATGGAAAAGAAAGACCCAAAACAAGAAATGCAGAAATTAATATATACCGCATTAGGCCATCAAATCCTGACTCACATCCATGGCTCAAAGATTATACCCGTAGATGCCGCATTAAAACCAATTAGCTGTCGGCTGTTCGAAGTCCTGTGCTTACGCTGCTCCAGTTCAGCCATTCCCTTTTAGCAGCTGCTGCTTTTCCAGCTGATGAACGTGTGATTAGAGCTGAGCGAGAAGCGGCATGGGGCACATTCAAACACCCCCCTGTGGGGATCACCCCATCAGGATAGCTGCATCGAGGCTGGGAGCTGCGGAAAGAAAATAACCCCCTCTGTCCCTTGTGCGCATCTCTGATATAATTTATGTTGCTCTGGCAAAAACCAGGGCAAAACGCATTCGTGCGGAAGCACTGGACACACACACACAATGGATGAGCAGAGCCTGGCGACTGAGGGACAAAGCTGCGGCCAGTGATGAGAGTCCAAGCGATGGAGCCAAAATTGCTGGGAGTTTTGCTCAGAGATCCTTCTGTTGGGTTTCGGTGGCAAGCAGCTGGGTGTTTTTCAGCGTGGCATGTGCCAACTGCAGGTCTGCTCATTTTAGGGGTCACCTGGGGGCTGTGATCCTCCGCAGCAAACCTGCAGGCAGCAACGAGTGGGAAGGGTCCACTCAAGGTTCAAGTTTCCATGGGGGCTTGCCTCCTCCCCGCCGGCCCTGTGAGGGGCTGCTCTTGGGACGGGGAGCTCTGCTCCAGACCCCGCAGCAGCTCTCCCAGGACGGCTAGGGCTTCCTGCAGGCCCT
>NW_008824368.1:2951651-2956854 GCF_000699105.1 Pygoscelis adeliae
CTGAAGCACCCAGCGGCGCCCCGCCAGCCGCCCCCGCCGCAGCCTCTCCCCCAGCTCAGCGGGAGCCAGCGCTCCCGGCACCTCCTGCTTGTTGGCCAGGAGGAGGACAGGGACGCCAGCCATGCTGGGGTGGCTCAGCGCTTCCTCCAGCGCCGCTGCTGCTTCAGGCAGCCGGGCGGTGTCTGTGCTGTCGAGCACGAAGACAAGGGTGTTGGTGTCCTCCAGGTAGTCAGGCCAGCTTGCCCGCAGACTGCCTTGTCCACCGACGTCCCAGAGGGTGAAGGATACGCGACAGGGAGTTTGCAGAGATTCCACATTGAAGCCCACCGTTGGGCAGGTCTCCACAGCCCGGCCGCTCTTCAGTTTGTACAGAAGGGTGGATTTGCCAGCGAAGTCGAGCCCCAGCATGACAACTCGAGCATCTCTCTTGCGCCGGCCTTTGGAGATTAGCTTCCCCATCAAGATGTTGTCGCATCCGTGGCAAAAAAAATTGCAGCCAAAAAAAAAGAAAGCAAGCGTATTTCCTCGATAATGTCAGTTAATAACAGTGCTCAGTTCTGCCTCTCCAAGAGAGCACCTTAGGTTTGCTGAATAAAGACACAGGCCACTTGCTTTTGCTGCTCTTTGTAGCTAAAATGAGGTGAGAGCTATTATTTATGAGGTGTGGAACACAGCCAGGGAGCGCCGGTGGAAACAACAATTTTTATATCCCAGCTCTGCTGCCGCTAACTTCCATTTTCATTTGCGACCTGAAATGATCGGTGCAAAAGAGAGCCAACGTTTTGCAGGAAGAGGTGGGGAGATGGTGGAGCAAGTTTCCTCCTCGTCACATACAGAAATAAATGAGCTTTTGTTCATTGGCTTCTCTAGAGGAAATCCACCCCTGGCAGGACAGGACAAGGAGGAACCCGGCTTTCAGACCAGAGTTACTCCGGGAATTTGCTGAATCACAGCTCATGGGTGTGGGTTTAAACATGAGCAACAAGACAACTGATAGTTTTTCTGCCAGTCTTACAGTAGAAAGTACAAAACCAATCTCCGTAGCATCAGCTTTCACCACCTGTTGCGCAGATGGTAACAACAGCAATTTAAAAAAATGCATGAAAGCATGATTTTTTAGTATCTCATTGAAATACGACCAGTCAAAAAGCTTTCCCTGGGGTGAAAATCTATAAAATTCTTTATATCAAGGTATTTACTACATTTTAACTTTTGCAAGTGAAGCAAAGTCAGTCCTCTGTGGCTGAGGGGGTAAAAAAATCCCTTAAAAGAAGGGAAAAATGTTTAACAAGATAGCAACACTTGAACTTTACACGCCAGAGGCAAGAATGTGCTGCTGAAACAGCTCCCAGAGTCGCTCGTGCAAGAGCAGCTGATGACAGCCAGGCAGAGGCCCAGCAAAGCTGGTATTTACCTTCTTTATCGTTTGGGGTTTGCTCCTAAAAGGCTGCTCAGAGGCATGCAGAACTGAAAGCCGTCTGTAAATCTCACACCACAGCATTAACGCAGAGCTGCTCTCCAGCCACTTTTATTTGAGGATGAAGAAGGAAATGTGATTCATCTGCGCTTCCCTGGGACTGCGGGGGACTTCCACGTATCTGTGGGAGATGCAGTTTCCCCAGCAATGATCTCCGCAAGACGCCTCTATGTCGCAAGCCACCATTGCTGGGGATGAAGTTCATCACGTGGAAGGGACTGTGTGGTCAGTGACCAGGTCACTGGTGGCCAACCAGAGACATATTTCTCACCCTGGGCGCAAGATATGTCAGTTTTCCATCTTTAGAGAAAGGAAGATGAATGAGAAACAAAACAAAACAAGGAGTCCAGCCCAGATAGGCTGCACGGGATTGCAAGGGGTCCTACAGACCATGTTTTGCAAGATTTTTCTGTGATACATGTCTCTCCCATCGTTAACCCACAGAGCTGGTTGGCACCAAGAGCCTCCACAAGCTTTGTGCAGCTTGTGGATATGTAAGATGTGTTGCTATGGTCAGGCTTTATTCAAAAGCTAATGCTTATTTACAGCAGTTGTTGCAGAGTTAATCTAACAGTATAAATGTACCATCACGCATGTGATAAATCATGCAGTATATGGTCATGTGTGATCTTTTCTGAAACCAGTCTATAAATGGAAAAAGGGCAGGAAGCTCTCTAGATGGGAATAAATAAAGAGAACTATGATGTGCAGCGGATCCCGATCCTTCAGGGAACTGTTTGCACACTCTGCAGTGCATGCTGCTGCCTGAGGGTTACCCATTTGTCTCAGTTCTTCATTTTTAAAAATAAGTTAAATTGTTGTCTGGCTCCTTAATCTGCTTGTTCTCCATTTTGGGAAAACCTTCCTCCCCATATTGCATCATGCTGTAAGATCAATGTAGCTGGTATTTTTTGACGTACCAGTGGGTCGAATGAATTTTCTCTTGATCTTGTCATGTTTCTCCTGCCTTTGCTACTGCTCGTCTTCTCCAAGGCTTGATAGGAGGCTGTGGTACACATCTGTTTCACCTGACCAGACATTCATAGCACTGAAATTTCTTTTTAGTAAACCAAAATATAGATATAGGAAGCAAGGGTGGAGATTCTACCATCCGATGAATAATTGAGTATTTGAAATATGATGTGATGGAGTCTTTATTGCATCACTCTCTAACATGCTACAGAAGTAGGCTGCTTCTGTAAAAAAAAAAAAAAAAAGAAAATAAAAAGAAGAAATAAAGACAGAATAAAGAATGCAACTAGGGTACAGTTTTATTGAAGATTGCTTTCAGGTTTTCTATTTATTTGCCTATGAATTACTCTATTCTGTGCCATGGGCAAATAGAGGCAACTCTATATTCTTTTTTTTTTTTAACGTTCTCATACCCTATGTATTGAACTGCAGCCTATTTTCTTTCTTCCTGCCAATTATTCCAAATATGGGGTGCAAACTGTGCCTACAGAGTCTGTTCCACCCACAGCTATGTTATAAAAGCATAGTATTTCCAATAAATAATACATGGGAGCAATTGCAAGTCTGTTTAAGAAAGAATGAAAGAAAAGAAAGTAAAAGCAGACAAGATGATCTCTGAGTAAGTCTATTGCCGGAGCAGAAAGGCCGTATGCTAAATAATTCAGAAATTGTGTTCAGAGATGAGGACGGCCCCTACCCCAGCTACATCTTACATGGGCAGAACAAATGTTCCTGCCTTGTGTTTCATGTCTCCGAATTCACAGGAGCAAAGCCTGTGAATTGCCAATTCCGTTTATAATTTCATAGAATTTCAGTCAATTTATTTGTTTGCCGTTTGTTAGGCATGCATTCCTCTGTTTCCTTGATATTCATCACAAAGAGCAATAATCAGGACTAGCACTATAGGAGAGAATCCCCCCTCCTCCCCATGCCCTAAATTTTCCAGTAACTGGAATTTTGTCCCAATTACTATATTCACTGTCAAAGCATTTTGCCCTCACTCCATGGGGCGCAGACAAGAGGAAGAAAGAGACTTTAAACTGCAAGAGGGTAGATTTAGATTGGACATAAGGAAGACATTTTTTACGTTGAGGGTGGTGAGACACTGGCACAGGTTGCCCAGAGTTGTGGATGCCCCATCATTGGAAGTGTTCAAGGTCAGGTTGGACGGGGCTTTGAGCAACCTGATCTAGTGAAAAATGTCCCTGCCCATGGCAGGGGGGTTGGACTAGATGACCTTTAAAGGTCCCTTCCAACCCAAACCATTCTATAATTCTATGATCCTCTGACCTGCAGTAGAACATGAGATCCAAGCTTTGGAGAACAAGCTGATAGTTGATGGTTCCCTAGGGAGACCATGTCATCTCAGGGTTAGACCACGATGCTCTTAACATGGCTGTCAAGAAAGTCTTCATGGCTGTAATGCCATACACCAAAACAGAGTGAGCTCTGTAGCAGGTAGGTCTAATTCTAACCAATTCACTGGAAATCAGTGTTAATCGTGTAGCAAAGGTATGGCTGAGTCCATCAGAAACGCTTCCTGAGAAGGCAGTGCCCCTTATTACACATTACCAAACTACCAGAAGTATCTCGAAAAGCAAGGCAGAAACTTCCAAGGAAATTGCATGTCGATCTTTCCCTTTTGTCAGTGCAAAACACTTCCCATTAATGGCCTCACAGGGCCACTGCTGCTCTGTCTCTTCCGTTAAACATGCAGTGACCTTTGCATCAAAGAGGTAATTAGAGGCATGTGAAAGCTTAGTCCCCCTTGCCACTGAAACCAAAAGATTATTTTTGCTAAAACTATAAATACTTTTTCATCATAGTTTTTCATCAAAAACTGAATTTCTTTGTAGATAATATGTAGATAATATGGGTATAATATGGGTCATTTCCAAATGACCTCACAAATCTCACCCAAATAATATTCACAATACCCATGTGAGTGTCAGGGCGCTGAGGGCACTGAGGGGCCCCACTGTCCCTAACCAGCCTCCCTGGGGCTGTCCCTGCAGTGTCCCCAGGCAGCGTCCCCAGCAGTGATGTTGTGGAGCTCAGGAGACAGGTGCTTTACCCCCCAGCACACCCCTCTGACAGGCATGACCTGGAGGGCATGTCCCTGCCCCGTGGTGGAAGGAGCTGGGGCGGGGGGTTTGGTCCAGCCCATGTCACCTCTTCGGAAGGCAGCTCCGGCAGACACAACCCTCAGCAGAGCCAGGAATAACTGGAGTAGATCTGGTCCTTACTGTGAGTGTTCGTCCTAATGGCATCTGCTTGGAGCAACAAGTAGATCCCAGCCCGGTGAAGGCACAGTGTACCTCCCCATCCAGACTTGCTTGTGTCTCTGAGGAAAGCCACCAAAGCTGCCATTCACCCAGCCCTGCCAGTGTTTCCTGCAAGATCTCCTCGCTATATCATACGTGGAAGGACCACCGATGGAGGGGATGTTCAGACTAGCAACTGTCGAGAAAGCCTGCTGGGAGCTGAAGGAGGCCCTGGACACAGGTGGATGTGTTGACCTGGAGAGCCCACCTGCCTACCTGCTGGCAGTCATCTTGAAGGGGACTCCTTCTGAGTTTGGGCTGTGAGAGCTCCTTGCAGAGCTGCAGGGGACCACTGGGCTTGACCTAGCCAGGACCCCAAGCTAAAGCCACAACAAAGCCAAATGCGATGGTTCAGGCTTAGGGAAGTTTGGCCTTTTTCTTTTCTGTATCCTGGTCCATTCCTCTTATTCTGCCCCTGATTTCTGGTGTG
>NW_008824368.1:2956874-2962443 GCF_000699105.1 Pygoscelis adeliae
TCTTCCCCAGTGCTCTCCTGCTAACAAACTAATGCTGGTTTGCTTGGCACGTGGCCGGGAAGCTGCCTGTCCCATCAGGGTCGATGGGTAGCGGTGAGAGCTGGCAGCTGAAGGCAAGCTGCTTCTTCCTAAGACAGAGTCCCAGAGGCTTGAGAGCTGGCTTAGCATACTCTGAAAGCTACACAATACAACCACAGGCTTTGACATGCCTTAGAAAAGCCTGCCTGCTGTGACATCTCTTGACAACATATGATTGCTCAAAGTTGTTGACTGACTCTCAAAAGTTCAGCATGACAAGATTCACAGAACAAAACGCACAGCAGATGTTAAGCACCTGCCCTTCAGGTGCTCATCAAGCACTCTGAGAGAGGCGTTGGTACCTCTGGGGCATTCCTTGTGGGGTTGGAAATAGGGCACTGCTCTGTCAGCCCAGCTCATCCCGTGGTCCCTGTTTTGCCCCTGCTTCTTGGGACAGACATTTGATGAAGGAAAATGCTTTTTTGGTAGCATAACTGGCAGTGGATATGCTATCAGCTTTGCCCTTGCCTTATCACAGTTAACTCTGCCCAGAAATGTGAGTCTAGCTGGAGAGCACAAAAAGTCACCTGCTACGCCCTCACTGATGCCTTGTCACAGTTTTCAAAGGAGAAAGCTTGGTCCTTGTCTCTTCTTAGTCCCCACCTGTCCAGCCTGCTGCGACCCCTGTGTCAAAGGACAGCAGCCACTAGGACACAAACATGCCCACAGGTGTGAGGTCATGCTCCCTGCTCAACACAGTGGGATACCATGAAAGGGGATGGATGTTTGCTTGCTTTCCATTTCTGAGCACCCTGCTGTCAGTGAGACGGACAAACTGCAGAAGAAAAAATACAGCTTGTGGTGCCTACCAGTTGCCCAAAGGTGTTTGGCCAGGAGCACTGAACTGGCCATAGCTAAGCTCTGAGAAGCGCTTACTTCAGAGCTCTGCCTTGCAGAACAACCATGCAAGTTTCCCCCCATGTCACAGGCTTGGATTTGAAAACTACAGGATGGGAAATCTCAGTCGAAGACCCGCCCTACACGTGGCTATGGCCTCCAGCAGCCTCCTGCTTGTGATGAGTTCAGTGGCGCAACAGAAGTTCAGCTCCTTCTGTGGTTGGGCTCAGCGTTCACAGCAGGTTGAATGGACACAATGAGCTGGTCCTCGTACCTGGAAATGTCAAGAGTGCCCAGGACAGGCCCAAATAGAGTCCCCATTTGAACTTCCATGAGCGATGTTCTCCTCATTGTGACAGACCAGCACTGCCTGAAACAGTGTCAACCATGACATGGCGTTGATTTGTTTGTCCTCAGCACTCCTGAAAAGACATGGTATATGCTCCAGGGTATCTGGGAAAGGTTTGATGCTTTTTTTGGTGTTGTTCAGTGAACATTTCCCTGTTGTTCAATTTCTGTATGCCTCATACAGCCAGAAGAAAAAGCTGTTGGGAAGATGTCAGGGCCCTGAGGGCCTCAGCCCATCCCCTTTCTCAGGGAGGTGCCTGATGCCCAGGGCTGGGGCTGTCCCTGCATGCCTCCCAGCCTGCCTGCTCCCTGGCTGGGGGCAGTGGGATGGGTCCTGGCTGCCAGGCCCTGCCCTGACATCCCCTTGGGAGCCCTCATTGCACCCTAACAATGAGGTAGATGTGGAGAAATACGGCACAGAGCAAAGACTTTTCCCTCATGTCCTCATCCCTTAGCTGGCAGGTGTTGCAACAGCTGATGAGGAAAGGAAAAGTACTTACCTTGCTTTGATTTCTATTTGAACCACTACATCTTTTGTATACGACTGTAGAATATTTTTCATAAATAGTTACCCCAATCTCTGAATTTATAATTTCCAAAGCTGTTCAGAATTTTACCAGGATGCAGGTCCTCTCTGTAGACTCATTTATTCAAGTGCTACCCAAATTGTTTTAGTTTTTCCCACATAAATTGGCAATGCTCTGTACTCTTCTGTCTATACCTCTGGAACTCTCATTCCAGGTCCTTCTTCTTATGGCTTAAATTCACCGATCTCTTCCTCCTTGACTCCTGACATCTCAGCTTTGTCTCCTCAGGGCAATTCAAAACTGAGCTTCTTTGGCTTCCTTACCTATCCTAACACCATCACTCCCTTTTCTGAGACTATTCATTAGCTCTTCCTCTTACGGTTGGTCTCTATCTCAGTTTAGGTCACACATGCATCTACGCTACGTACTGCATACATGCTGTTTTCACCTTAGAAACAAGTTAAAATACAGCTCTGACTATCTTGAAATACCTTAATCTCAATTCTTCCATTATTCTTAATGTTTCTAGCTGAAAAGAAAAAAAAGAGCAAAAAATGGGCACACTTACAAAAACATTAATGTTATGTACGCCAAAAAAAGGCTTTTACTCCATCTTCTCAAGTATCCTAGTATTTGCTCCTCCATCTGTTGAATGTAAAAGCTATGAAGCAAGGACTGGTTTTTTTACTATTCCTTCAGTTGCTATCAAGAAGCAGCCCTACAGAGGCAATCTAACGATGCTTAACCATAATGCCTACCTGCACTATATATAATATAGGTAATATCTCACCTGTTACTTCTATGGGAAGTAAAAATTACAGCTTGGAGGTACGCTGATAAAGCTCATCTCTCCAGATTAGTCTGGAGGAAATTCTGCTTTGCGATATACAAATCCAGTTCCCCTTAAGGGGCCTTCCCTCGTTCCAGTTCCACAGGAAGAAATGTGATTAAAATGACAATGTAAGCATGGACCAGAAAATGCACTTCGTACAACTTGCCAAGTTCCAGAGCAACAGTGGAGTCTCACTCTCAGCGCTCCTCAGATTCAGGGGTTTTGGATGCGACGTTTTGTTCAATCATTTGTTTTTAGTTTTTGTCTTAGCTTACGTGTTTAGGACATTTCATAACAATAAAGGAAATGTATTGAAAAGATACTGGAAATTATCAACGAGAATGAAAGCTACAAACTGATCTTTACTACCTTTCTGGCTGGTAAAACGGATGAAAGCAAAGAAAACCAGTGAAAATTCAGAAACTGCATTTTATATGGCTGGCCACAGAGTGTCACTGTTATCCCACACATTTCTCAATGGAGAGACTCCAAAGGACTCAAACAGCTCCTGCCAAACCGCAGCCGTCAGAGCTCCTGCTTTGATTAGGGGAGGGCTTCCCTCTGTAGAGCCCTCAGGCCTTTGGCACCCTTTTGCGGCAGGATGACTTTGAAACAGGTTTTCTGTACGTATATTTCGTGTACCTGTTCTTTCACATCCATAGAAAGCTGATGGTGAGGATTGTGGAACAGAGTTGGAATAAGATGCCAGCTCCATGCAGGTGACATTTAGGTCCAGACTGTTTTCATATCAGATTTAGCTGGCATCGTATCCTAGGACTCCACAGTTTGAATGAAAACAGTTAACCAACTGACGAAAAAAATAATGCTGAATGAGGAGGAGAGAAACACTTTGAAGAATTTTCTTCTTTTAATATCCTTTAACAGGTCACTGACAGTTGCCATCATGACTCTTCACTGTGGTCACTTATAGAGCTGCAGATACAGAACAGTCTTTTTAATCTACAACTGACAAGATTATAAATTCTCCTAAACTTGGATTTATCCGTGACTACGCACACATTTGTGATCTCCAGTTTCGACAACATATACTTAGGACTTAAACTGCTGATTCAGGCTGCAGTAGGGTTAGGGGTGTAATTCCACGCCATGCTATTGTCCATTTTGCATCTCAAATGTTCCCAGTTTGGTCACTTGAGAAAAGCACTTCATAGTCACCTGTTACTGTTATCAAAAGAGAAGTAAGCTGAGACTATCAGTGTAAGGGAGAGGGATCAGCATCTGAGCTAACCCACCAAAGTCAGCAATGAGTTACACACGTTATCTGTACACTGTCTTAAGCAATAATTCCTTGTATTCTACAAAACTTGTCTCTGAATCATTGCTTTGCCTGGTTGACCTATTTAATGCTTTCATAACATTTCCAGTCTGTCAAAATTTTTCCAAGAAGGATATAAGGTTTCGTATCCCTTTTCCTTCTAGAAAAAAAAATGATGGGGGAAGGTTGCTTTTTGTTGCTGTTGGCTTTTACAAAAAGCCAAACTGAAAGAAAAAGAACCAAAACTAGTTATCTGCAAGATTATGAAATAATTACTTCTGCTCCATACAGAGGACTTCTTTAGCTGTTTCAGCCGATTGTAGAGCTCAGACACAGTATAAAATGCCTGCAACTGCTGTTTAAGGACTTACTGCACACGGTAAAAACTAATTAGTGACAACTAACAACAAGAAACTTAAACCCACGTGAATAAAAAAACCTGACTGGGGGCTTGTGTTCCAGTAGTTGTTAAAACAACTGGGTTTCTGTATGTTGTAACTAAGCAGCAGGTCTGTTCTACAGTACTAAATAGGATCAAAGTTCTGTTTACACAGCTCAACCTTTGCACCATTTCCTAGCAATGTCAGGAAAGGCGGTTCTTCTTGACAGACGATTCCTTTGCGGAGCCACAAACACGAGCTGAAAATAAGTGTTGTGTATGTTCCATTTCTGGCTCTTTTAGGGCGTCCCATGGAGGCTCTGATGACAGTTTTCCACATATCTTCTTATTTATGCTTTTTCTTTTTGTTGCTCCAGAATTTGCACAACCTATTCAGCAGTGCCTTCCTGATGCCAGCTAAAGTCACTCAACAGCGCAGTAAGCAGGAACTTGGCAGGGAAAATCTCTTTTTACCCTGGACCTACTGCCGTGCCTTCCTTGCCTCATATTCCAGGGCAGAATTTCTTCAGCATCACTGATTCCCTCTCAGAGCAACCCATCCACACTTGATTCCTTGGGTACTGAATTGATTTTTCTTCTTTTTTCTCTTTTTTTAATTTATTTACGATTTCTTCTTTAAACAGCTTTCTCCTAAATTGACCACCCCCAAAGACAGGTTGATACTTCCAGTGGGCTCTACCCTACTGCTTTGTTTCAGATCGATCAGCCCCCCACTCACTGCAAACACCAGCTGCCTTCTGACCCCATGCAGAGTCAGGAAAGTAAGTAAATTTTAAGAAAAGTGGAAGCTATTTCCTGGTAACAACTCTGTGTAACAAAAGAGCTCTCTTGGGAGGGCTGGCCTCCAATCTTCCTTTTCCTGGATCCTCCCGCAAAGCTCTGTCTCCTACTTGATCTGCAGGTATAGACACAGAGAGAGCTATAAAGGAAGATTATGTCAATGGTAAGTTTTAACCAGTACTTAAAAACTGGCTAAAAACCTCTGAAGGAAGAGAAGTCTTTATGTGACTGTGTCAGAAGACCCTTAACACGATCTCTAGCAACCACCTGGTTTCAGACATGACAGGCACTAGCCTGAAGTATAACCAGCACGGATCCTGCCACAGCCCTGCAAAATTCTGCTTGATTGTGACCGGGGCGGGAAGCCTGGGCTGGCTGCAACCCCACCTCGTTTTCATAGAATCATAGAATCATTAAAGTTGGAAAAGACCTCTAAGATCATCGAGTCCAACCGTCGACCCAACACCACCATGCCCACTAAACCATCTCCC
>NW_008824368.1:2964770-2982432 GCF_000699105.1 Pygoscelis adeliae
GGGCGGGAGCCGGCGGCGGTGGGGAGCGGCTGGACGGAGGTCACCGCGGGGACCCCGGTGAGGGTCTGTAAGGCCGGTGTACCCATCCGGAGGAGGAAAGGGCCCTTCTCACGTAGACAGGGCTTGGTTAGGGGTCGTCGTCCGAGTGACTTGGCGAAGCTTTCTTTTGGTCCGCCTGTGGATTTGTCCCACACAGCTCCCTGAAAGTCTCTCTTCCTGCTTGGCGTAGCTCACAGTATGTTCTCACAGTTTGGTTTTTTTTTCTGATTCATGGTGTTTCAGTTCATCCTTCCCTTTGTTGTCTGCTTCCTGAAGGCTGAGATCTAGCTTACTGAAAAAGCAGGGCTCTCAACAATTTTTTTTCCTCACTGGGTTTTATATAAATAATTAGTGTTTCTTCAGTTTTTAATACAATTCTTCTAAATTAAATATTAAAGGAATATTTGCTTTTTAAAAGGAACTTTCAGAGTTCTAATTTAGGCAGTTTAAGTGATCTCTTTCGGAAAGGATGTTGTCTACTGTCGAAAGGTAAAATGGACTGTTTAAAGTAGGGGTGGGGTTATGAGAAAAAGATGCTAAGCGTCGTGAATGGAAATGTGTTTGGAGCACAAAGTTTTTTAGGAAAAGCAGTGTTTGGGAGATGCAATAATTCCTTAGAGCCTTAGTATGAGTATTTTCCTTTGAATGCTTGTATCTGTATGCATCAGATTGAAATATAGGTATTGCTTTAGAAGATGTCTTGTCCTGAGTGAATGGCTTCAATAAGTTGCAGTAATGGCTCAGCTTAAAAACAAAAAAAAAAAGAAAAAGACGGCATATCGTGATTGTAATTACAGTTTTGTTATGGTGGGTAGATGACTGTCATCCGACTAACAGTTTTTTCCTGTGGCTAAACCAGTCTTACGTTCAGTAATATTCATGTACGTGGTGGTTTTTGCTTGCCTGTATTTCTTTCAGCTGGTTACTCAAAGCAAATAGGAGGTCTGGTTGTCAGGTCTTAGATCAGCAGGTTTTTCTTTCCTTGTATTGCTCATAAAAGGCATCCAAAAATAAATCGTGTAGAGGTTTGAACATGCAGATTTTGTCATAGAAATCTTGCCTTATGTAAGGTCTAAGGAAAGTAAGTTAAGGCACGTGATTTCAGGGAGTGCAATATCTTTTTGTTGGCAGGGAGAAAGCTGCAACAAAATCACTTGGTTCACGCATCTGATTAATGTCAATAGTATGTATTGTTTCCCCGTTCTTTCTCAATACTGAATATGAGATTAAAAAAAACCCCATAAACTGGAGAAAACATGGGGAAGATTAGTGTTATGTCTAGGATTTGACTCTTTCTTGGTTGAGATGTACTTAAAATTAAAAAAAGATCAAGTGTGCCAGTCATTTTGTGTTGTTCTAAAGCCAGATATCCCAGCTTTTGTGTTCTCACTGCTGTTTATAATTCCCACAGACAATTGGGAGCAATGAAGGCCTGAGCCTGCAGTTTCTGTCTGTGCAGGAGTAAGTCTGCCCAGCTAAAATAAATTGCAACGTTGGAGCCTGAGCAAAGAGTGAAACAAACAAACATGCAATTGTGTTCAAATAGCCTTTACAAATAAGGGGATTATCTTTGAGGAGTTAACTATTGTTTTTTGTTGCAATGACAATTGGTACTGTTTTCCCGGTAGGATGTTGTGTTAGGTTATTGTTCTCTCCAGCATGGATTTGTTTAGCTGAGCTATAAACGCTGTAAAACTTTATCTAAAATCATTTAACAAAACATTTTGTAAACACTGTCTTTTTTTTTTTTTTTGTAAGGCAGGGATTCATGTTTGTCCACATGTACCACAGAATCAGCCTGCACACTGTTTCTTTAGAAAGCAAGCTAGTGAGAAGTTGAATACATAAGCAGCAGTTTAGCATAGAATTTTTGAAGGGCTTGTCTCTGAAAGCATGTGGCTTTTTTTAATTGTGAGATCTAGATAGTTTTTTTCCCTGTTAGTGACTGCTCCGAGTTCAAATTCTTCTTATCACAATATGCGGCCAGTTCAGTTTCCTTCTCTACAAACCATCCTTTCTTGCTTATTTTTAGCCTCACTGAAATTCAGTCAATCATCTTTGTTTCTGTTCCTGTTTGTATACCGATATTGTTGGATAATTTCAAAGATGTCCAAGCAGTTAGAAGAGGTATTGTTGATATAAGCTCCCTCTGCTGGTTAGTTCTGCAGTAGAAATAAAGCTATATGGTGTATAGTTGTTTGTCACTGAATCATGCAGGAGAACTGAAAAGACAGTTAAAAGCAGTGACATACAGTGTTTCTAAAAGCAACTACGTACCAGAGCACCAAGTTTAAGCTTATGACTTTTACACTTATAAAGTTTTTGATTGCAATTAACTTAAAATCTAGATGTTGATATGCGAGTGACACATACTCCTTAGAACTGCTGCTGCCATGTTGCATACAGAATCTAAACAGTAGCTTGAGAGCCAATATATTGAGACAGCTATTTGCATGCAGATTAAAATAACTTCATTACTTTGGACTCCATCTGGTACATTTGCTACTACATTGCACTTAAAAACTTTCAGTTAAGGTGCAGTCATTGCATAGTAGTGGGCTCCAGGCCTCTATGTGATTATCAGGAGAAGTAAACAATAAACTTAGCTCTCTTATTGATGCAGTACGGGAAGGGTGAGTGAAGGACACTGTGTTTCTTTGTGCAACTGCTTGCAGTGACATGACTGAAGTCTCCTAGATCAGCCTTTCATAGCGAGGATTTGCCCAGAAGAAACTGCACATGCCTTCCCTCCCCATATTCAGACAAATGTTGCACAAGGATGAAGTTTGAGTGTGATTGGTGTGAGAGGTCAATTGCAATGTTGCAGAGTGTCTATCCATTTGGAAAGTGTGCAGTATGTCTTAGAGGATGCTAAAATTAATTGGGTTTCTGTTTTGATAACACTGAGTTACTTTACTGACATCTCCATTTACAGTACTATATATAAATATATACTCCCCAAATACTTTCTTCCCCATTGTAGACCTTTTTTTTTCCCCTCCTGTGGCAACTAGAACTTTTATTGGAAAACTAGGAAAGTGGCTAACGTTGTTAAAGGAATTCATCTTCAGAGAGGAAAAAGGTGGTGCTTATGCTTAGATTGGGCATTTATTTTTTGTGGAAAATGGAGAATAAGTAGTTAAAACAGCTTTCTACGGGCAGTTAAAGCTAAGAAACAGTAGTCCACGTATAAACCCCAGAACTTTCAGATTTGTACGTTATTTCACTTATTTAGACATAAGCATAAACAAAAATAGCAGCTGTTGCTACTGTAAAAATGTTGCAGCCGAATGATGATAGGTACTCCAGCAAATGGCGGCATCTAAGGACAATATTTATAGAGGAGGGGAAAAGGGTGTGTGTTTGGGGAGAAACAGTACATATTATATAAGAGGCAAGAGGCGGTGTTTGTTGTTTGCTTGGTTTTGTTATTAACAGTTTTTTTGCTAAACCTAGAGAGACTTTAGGATTGAGATTTATTAAAGAAACTAACCTGCTAGTGGCAGATGAGTTGTCATTAAAAACCTTTTAGGGGAAACCTTTGAAATAACTTTGTAGGATTGTAGTAACAGTTGAAATTGGAAATACACAGCATTGTTTTAGATAAAACAGTGTTACACCTGCCAAAAACTGTAAGGTCCTTCATCTGTGGATAGAGTTCATTGCTCATGTCTTCAATCTGGAAAGTCTTGTGTGCTTGAAAGCTTTTCATTATCTCCTGATATTAGTTTGTCTGACAAGATATCCAGTTGAGCTTTGAGGTGTGGGAAATGTGGTGTAACTCGCATAGGTTTTGGAAGTGCTTGGAAAGGTTTTGTCAAAAAGGAGTGGTTAACTGAGTCATACAGTAGTAGAAAATAAGCCAAGCGGATTAAAGACCTAGTGCAAAGATCAGAAAGGGATAGATGAAGTAGTGCATTTTAAACTGGTTACCTTTAGAGTAGAATAGATTCTCAGGGTGCTGTAAAACTTGTTAATGTTAATTTACTAGGACATTCTCCATCAAAATAACATTTTGTCTTCATGTCTTAAATTGACAGGATGTATTGAAAAGAACTATAGTGAAGAAAATATTTTTCTTGATGTCCAGTTTATGATATGTTTGTGCCTTGCCAGTTGTATATTATATGAGGCAAATTAAATAGGTAAAGTCAGAAGGGACAGTTACTTGGCCTCCTCAAAAGAACAAGTCATTGCTGTCTCCTTTTAATTGATTGATAGTGTCATACGTTAAAAGATTTGCCAAAGTGAGGTAACAAATCTTAGCAGCTAACTAGCCTGAGTTTGTAACTGGACTAGAAATTAAGAAGGCTTAAATGCATTCACATCTGTTTAGCTGTGTAGAATGTGCTGTGGTCTTGGCATCAGGTAGACTTTCAAAAGCTGTTCTACAAATACATCTAGTATATGAATGTGCCATCTGGAGACTTCAGGTGTTTTCAAGACCTCCTTCAAATGTGAAATGTAGAGTGAAGTCAGGCTCCTAGTGAGAGAGGTGCCTGTAGAGCAGATCTGGGTTTGTTGGAGCAAGGTTATGAAATTTGATAAGGAGACAAGACTGGGTTTTGTGTGTGTTGGGGTTTTTTTGTACACATACTTCCACTGTGACCTCAGTGTTTCTCAAACTTCTTAAAAATAATAATAATAAACCCCCTCCTTCCAAAAAACATGTGCACTGAACAAAGTGTATTTTAGGATTGACTGCTGGTCTTGAATAACTTTCTGAAGCCATGTTTTGGTTGTCAGCAGTTTTGAGAACCAAGCATCAGAAGTAAAGGAAAGAGGCTTTCTTTTGTGTTCTCACTTATGTCCATATCTGACACCCAGGCATCATCAAGAAGCAGCCTGTCTTGAAAGCAACAAAGCAAAGAATAGGGGGATACTATAGGACTGGAGCAAACAAATGAAAAGGAAAGAACTAAATGTTGATGAGAGGATGACATCTGGATAGAGACTGCATTTCTTACCCATTGAATGATTCCTTAGTCTTTTTTTTTTTATTTTAAATAAGTGGTTTATTGTGGTTTGTATCATGTCACTGACGTTCTGTGGAATTCTCCATCTAGTGCTTTTCAGATTTCACAAAACTTGCTGATACTCCTGAGCATGGATCATAGATTGTCAGTGGCAGAATCCCTTCAGGGTATGAGCAATGGTACAATTTTTATGTGCAGGATTGAAGGCCTAAATAAGCTCTGTAGGTTTGTGTTGACTGTCAGCTTTGTTCTTGAGCTGGTGCAATTGCCCTGAGGAAACGGAGGAAAAAGGAGCATTTTGGAAGGATGGATTGTATACGTCTGTGTTCACTGACAGATGATGTCTATACCCAGTCACGTTTCCAGCTTTTAATGTGGTCCAGCTTGTTTCTAAGTAACAGATTACAATTTCACTTAATCACTTTTCTCTGATGTGTTTCACTGCTTAATTGTACAAACGCATGAGCTTACCTCATGCTTTTGTGCTCTCACAAACGGTTTTTGACCATAATAGCAGCTTTTGATTACGCAAAATAAGGTGGCAGATTTGGGTCATATGCTCAACAACCCCAGCTTTATTTTTATTTGCAGGTTTCACATATACATTAACAGCTTGCTTACATGGCATATATAAGTTGTAAGACTACAAAAAAATTTCACCAGTGAAAATTTAATAAATGGGAATTCCACCTGAAGCTCCCTCTGAAAATGCCCTCAGAATCCACTCTGCCACCAGTGGATATTTGCTAGATCACAAGCTTTTAGTAAGTTTTCTTGTAGAACAGCAGATGTTCAGTTGTACTGAATATGGTTTACTTAAATATCCCCTTAAGAAAAGATCTGTTCTTCCAGTGTCCTACCAGTGACTTGCTATTTGTTCACCTTAATACATGGAAATATAATTGCATATTTCATATAGAATAGAATGTTATACTATCAGAGCCACAACACGTCTTTTCTCTCATTTAAAGGAAATCATCTTATTGCCTGTTGGTGAAAGTGCAAAATACACTTTTAATAAGTTTTTGGTTTTATTACAGCAATGTCATCTTACCTGTAGAAACGTCATGACACACAGCAGCATCATGGTGGATGTAGGCAAGTGGCCAATATTTACCTTACTGTCACCTCAAGAAATAGCATCTATTCGGAAAGCATGTGTATTTGGTACATCAGCCAATGAAGCTATATATATAACACACAATGATGAGGTAAGACTGTAATAAAGTGGAACGTATGCTCTACAATTAGTTGTTTTCAGAGTCCACTGAATACTTGTAAATTAATAGCTTCTCAAAAGCATTGTGTGAGATTTGTGTGTTTCAAAAGATATTGGATATAACTTGTGAGTTTGGGGGGTTTTTTTTTCTTAGTCTTGTATGGGGGCAATATAGATGGAGGATTTAGAAAACTTACAAATGACAAAGGCCAGGATGGATTACATGCACTTTTGAAGGCAGTCAGAATTCAAAAGAAGTTGTGGTAGCTTGAAATTAAGTGCAAGCACTCCAGGTATGAAGATATAAAATGAGGTTATGGCTTGCTAAGTAACAATACAGCAAAAGATTATCAGTGGATTTTAATGATTCAGAAACTCAGTGTGAGTTAGCATTATGCTGCTGAAAGAAAACAAGCCAGATATTCTGGGATGTATTAATGGGAGGGTTTCTTCTAAGACCAGGTAGAGTAGGATTTTTTTTTTTCTTTTTTCCCTTAAGTCCTATCAAAGCTGCCTGTAGGATGAGCCTCTCACAGTACAGGTGTGGCTGCTCTTTACAAACTGCTTTTAAAAGGTGGTGTCTTCCACTTTCACAGTTTAATACTTTTCATAGTACAGTTTCTGCCAATGAGAAGGCTAGCTTCCAGGCCTGCACGGATCTGAAGAATTCAGACTCATCAGTTAAATTCCAAAGTGTCCCTGTGCTGACTCTTGAGCTTGTTAACTTCCATGAAGGAGGTCTCCGGCCCTCGAGAGTCCATGGCAAAACTCTATCCTGGCTTTATGAAGACCTGGATATTACTACATCTGTGCATACCTGAGTATGAATCACCTGAAGTGAATATTCCTCTGTTTTTCAGGTATTTGTTTTTGGACTGAATTGCAGTAATTGTTTGGGAACTGGAGATAATCAGAGCACAATAGTACCAAAGAAATTAGAAGCCTTATGTGGAAAGAAGATTTCCAGTCTCAGTTATGGAAGCGGGCCCCATGTTGTACTTTGCACTGAAGGTAGAAAATTAACATTTAATATAGAAACATAAGTTACAGATTTTAAGTTCCACTTGCATTTAACAAGAATGGATTAAAGTGTATTGTATTAACTTGTTAATTGGTTAATGTACACTAAGGGGTTCTCATTGGTCTTAAGTGGAACTAAATGTATTCTGTAATAGGTAAAGTAAGTTTCTGTTACATTTCCATTATGTTGCAACTGTAGAGTTTTACGCTATTATTTATGACATACTCAGTCTTACCTATGCACTGTCATGTATTTCCACAATAAATCTAGAGGTTATACTGTGGGATATGTATATAAAATAGTTGTATACAAAGTACATAATTTTTTAGTATACAGATGATTCTTGTAATAGTTTCACTATTTGTTAATGTCCTTTCGCTTTCATGTTGGCATTTGCTAATTTCTTAGAATTCTATCTAAATTTCCTTGGAATTTTTGGTGGTTTTTATCACAAACTTAAATATTTTTGCAGATGGTGAAGTGTATGCTTGGGGACATAATGGTTACAGCCAGCTTGGGAATGGCACAACCAATCAGGGCATTACTCCCGTTCAAGTTTGCACAAATTTGTTAATAAAGAAAGTGGTGGAAGTAGCTTGTGGCTCTCATCATTCCATGGCGCTGTCGTTTGA
Source organism: Pygoscelis adeliae (assembly GCF_000699105.1). Classification (NCBI taxonomy): domain Eukaryota; kingdom Metazoa; phylum Chordata; class Aves; order Sphenisciformes; family Spheniscidae; genus Pygoscelis; species Pygoscelis adeliae. Next base: position 2,972,658 of record NW_008824368.1, read on the forward strand.
TGGGGATGTAAGTTGAAACCTGTTCAAACCTCTTAATTTCCTTCTTGAAGTGAATAGTGCAGGTGACCTTGCAGTCTGAAGTTCTCTCTTTCTCTACAGTGTAGTTACAACATAACCTTTTCTCTTGCTGCCTCAAACTAGAGTGTCCTTTTCTTCAGAGCAGACTTGAAAACAACTCAAAAAAAAATCCCAACACCCACAAACCCCAACAAAAAAACCCCAACCCAACCACAAAAACAAGGAAATAAAAGGCTAGTAAACTTTTGTGTCTTTCATTTGTTGTATGTCTCACAGGGATGAGACCAGAAAGCTGTGCTGCTTACAGGTAAAAGAATGGTTTGTAAGGTGCAAAATGTAACATTGTTATTTGCTTGCAATTCTGTTTTTTAAGGGATATATTGAGTTGTTTGTACTCACTGATTAGCCTTTAGTCTGTTTCTTGTAGGCTTCAGGATTTCCACACTGGTACTCTGAAAGAATGTTGCTCTGCACACCTCTGAATACTTCTGTGTGTAGCTAATGAAAGAGCACTTGGTTTATATCCAAGTCTCCTTTATGCTATTTGTTGATGTGGCTTAAGGCTATGTGTTATGGGAAACATGTACAATTAGTTTCCAGTTAGTCAGATTTGACTAGTGTCTGTGTATCCGCTTTGAGTTGCGTGTTACTTCATGGAGGAAAGCCTGGTTTCAGCTCTGCTTTAACAAAAGAAGAGTTCTAATTTTAAAACCTTCCTAACAATGAAAATGGAAACTACAATTCTTTCCATCCTGGTAATCTGAGCGTGTCTGTGTTATGATTCAGTATGGAGTCAGTGCAACAGTAATACAAAGTAGCAAATCAGTATTTTGAGGGTAGGAAAGACATTTGGTTAATTTAAGTGATCTGTGTTGTATCTGAAAGGAGAGCCTACACTTAGAAAGATCTTCATGCTGTCACGTTTGACTTGGTTATTCTATAAAATTTGGTTTGCATGCGGGAAGGCGAGGGTGTTCATGTATTAGTTAAACTAGTGGTGCGAGCTACTATGTGGTAGCTGCCTGTGATGACCATGCTGTCACTTCTAATAAATGTAACATGCTTGAAATCTCAATGGAAGCAGGGAAGTTTCATTGTATTTACCATGGAGTTGATATTTGCAGCTCGCTTGCCATTGTGTCTAGTTAATGTACTATAAATCCATCCCTAGCGTACCTTGCAGTAGCTTAGTCTATTTGTGCTCTGAGGTTTTATCTGTACCAGAACTGATTATACTGAAAGCAGCGAAATGTGTTAAGTGGAGTTTTATTTACAGAAAGATTTGGCTGCAAAAACCCTTGTGACTTGATATATCATCGGAATTTCAGAGTGGCATTGAATTCAGAAGTATTTGTGGAAATGATTTGTACGGTTGGTTCAGTGCAATTTTAATGCAGTGCAAATTTAAAAAAAAAAAGTATCTTAATGATAGACTTAAAGGACTGCAGACATTTAGCCTGGAGAAAAGGAGGCTGAGGGGAGACCTCATTGCTCTCTACAACTACCTGAAAGGAGGTTGTAGCGAGGTGGGTGTCGGTCTCTTCTCCCAAGTAACTGGCGAAAGGACGAGAGGAAATGGCCTCAAGTTGCGCCAGGGGAGGTTTAGATTGGATGTAAGGAAAAATTTCTTTACTGAAAGAGTAGTTAAACATTGGAACAGGCTGCCCAGGGAAGTGGTTGAGTCACCATCCCTGGAAGTATTTAAAAGACGGGTAGATGAGGCGCTTAGGGACATGGTTTAGTGGGCATGGTGTTGTTGGGTTGATGGTTGGACTCGATGATCTTGGAGGTCTCTTCCAACCTTAATGATTCTATGATTCTATGACATTCGTGCTTTTCTGAGAAAGGAATCATATTAGCTCTTTGGCTTTTTGATCTACCTTCTGAGATTCTGTACCTTACCTGGAATTTTTTTCCATGTTATAGAAGTTAAGTTATTTTATAGAGCATCTTCAAATATTCAGTAGGAATCAAAGATCCAGCAAATACAAGTAACAAAAAGCAAAGGACTAATGCTTTCTTTTGTTCATATTAGACATGGTAAATGAGTTGTGTTGGTGGGAGGTTTTTTCTTCTTGTCTTTGGTGGTTTTTTTTTTTTTGGTTGGTGTGTTTTGGGTTTTTGGGTTGGTTTTTTGGTTTTTTTTTTTTTTTTTGTGGTGGTGGGGGAGATGTTTGTTTCTAATGACTGACTTCTGGTTTGGTGTTGCAGTAAACAGGTGGCTTCTGGCACCAAAGGATGTGCAGACTTCACATTAGGGTATCTGTCAGTGTGCTTTTACTGACTAGCATGTCTGTGGCTGGGTATTTCCAAGAGGACAAACTTTTTAACTGGGTGAAGCACCAGAGGATGAACTATCAGGAATAGTTTTATGCCAAGCTATGGGTGTGTATGCACATAATAAAAATTGAAAGAACTGAAAATACAAAACTGTAAATATTTTTTTTATTGCAAACTACTTCCCTGTCTTCTGGACTTTTAGATGAAAGGAACCAATATTTTTGTTTTTATTATTATTAGTTTGCCACTGGCAAACTTTGAACTGTCAGAGATGGTGCTTTTTTCTTAATGCCATTGTGTAACAGAGTTTTGCTACTGGGAAACATGGGCTGACAAAACCATCTCCTTTCACAGCTCATGAAAGATGTCTGATGAGTGTCTAGCAGTAACCTGGTTTAGAGTTCCATGAAGAAAACTAAAAGCTGTAAATTGGGGAGTTCAGCTTGTCTGGGAAACAAACAACATTCTGGCTTGCATTCCTTTTTCCAACATCATGAAAGTATAAAGACAGTCCACTCACTATGCTCTTTGTCTTATAGTCTGACATTTAATACGAAAATAAGTTTCTTCTGTTTCCTCTTGTAGTCAGATGCTCTGGTTCTGTAGCAAGAAGCTGAAAAAAGTGCTATGTTCATATTTGCTAGATCAGTCCTATTGCTGTTTACAATTTTCAGCTGTTGAAAATTAATTTTAAGCATTTTAGCTTGTTAAATAGGATAGTTTACCCAATCTGATGCTGACTACAGCACGATTGTAATTTATTACTATTATTAAGGCTTAAACTGCAGTTGTTTGTTTGTTTGTTTTTATGGACAGCTGTACGCTTGGGGCTATAATAACTGTGGTCAAGTTGGATCTGGATCTACAGCAAACCAGCCAACTCCTCGCAGAGTTTCGAACTGTTTACAGGGTAAAATGGTAGTTGGCATTGCTTGTGGTCAGACCTCCTCCATGGCTGTAGTAAACAATGGTGAGGTAAGCATTGTTGCATTCACACGTTCTCGCTCTGTTACCCAAACTTACAAGGTTAATGTCTGAACATGGAGAAATGCTGACATGGGGTGCTCAAGTTATAGAGTTATATTGATAGAGTTATATAGAGTTATATGGATAACTTCTGTGAGACTAATTTAAGGAAAACTCTGCAATTAACTGGAGATGCTGTCTTTACACTAAACGTTCCTTCTTCTGGCAAAGACTGTATTGGAACATAATTCTTACTGAGTCTGCAACTGCAAGAATTTTAACAGTTATATTAAGCATGCCTATCTTCCTTATTTCAATAGATTGTTTAACGTATGTCTTAATTAGATTTCTGAAATCATGCACAATTAAATAGTTAATCTTTCTGCAAGAATACACTGACTGGTCCTGGTTCTTAAACACATTGCTTAATTGCCAGCAACAAAACCAAACCAAGCTTTTGAACATTGCCCTAGTATTGTGCAACTGTTCCATTTGACATAAGTTTATGGTGCTATCTTGCTTCTGGGTATGAACTGTAACCTCGATTTTACTACATTTCACCAAACTCGGAATGTAGCATTTCTCTGTGACTGAAGGGACTGTAAAAGTCCCTGAGGTTGGGATGAGCTTTCATTGTATATACTTTTGTCTTGATGTGTCCACCACGACAAAACTAAAGGAGAAATTAGAGCTACACTGGGGACTTCGGTTTAAACTAATCCAATAACTAATCAGCTGATCAGAATAACTAATTTACTGTTTTCTTTAAAAAAGAAAAAAGTAATAAGGAGAAAGGAAGGTATAAAAGTCAACTAAAATGTTGACGCTATGGGAGAGATTTTGGTGTATTGTAAGTTTATTGCAAAATTCTTAGTACTTCAAAGACAAATACATTTTAGAAAGCTTCTTTAAAAAGTAAATGCAGGATTAAAAAGTTGAATACAGTCAGTCATTGCAGTATATTTAATATCTTTCAGCCTTCTCTATGTTGCTCTTGAAATAGTGTACAGTTTCTTAAGAAGATGTACTTTTTTGACTTCTGCTTGATACTAAGTCTTAAGCGTTCTGTACCTCTACAGAGGAGTAGCTTAATTTTGTTTTCCTTTTGCAATCAGGTTTATGGCTGGGGTTACAATGGTAACGGTCAGCTAGGTCTTGGAAACAATGGCAATCAACTAACACCATGCAGAGTGGCAGCGTTACATGGTGTGTGTATACTCCAGGTATGTCTAACATGGAAATGAAAATGCATTCATGTTGCTAGCATCCGCTAAAACCGTATCTTTGGAATCTTATACCTGCTTCTAGATTTCACAGTTCAAATACTGTTTGGGTGGAATTTGTTTGTTTGTTTTTTTAGCTCCTATAAATTATATTAGGTTTATAAAAAGTGCATGTAAGCTGTAAAATACTTGCTTTTGTAAATGTTCTGAATGATTTAAAGTTAGCTGGTGTAACTATAAGTAAATTATGGTATGGATACAAATTGCGTCTTTGTTACAAAGCTGAACGAATGAAATGCACTAGGCAAAGACAAGAAATGACGGGGAACAAGAAAACCAAGATGTTCAAATTAGATTCTACATTAATATCCTAATTAGCCCTTCAGAAGTGAGTGGAGAGGGAAAATGAGTCGTGGGTGTGGTTGGTTGGTGGTTGTTTTTGTTTCTCTTTTTCCCAGCTAAGAATGAAAATGAAAATTGGGATTTCCTAGGTTTTTAGTAAGGTTCTGTGGAGTTTCATGTGGTAACTTGGGTTGAACGGTTGTTGGCTGTTGAACTGCAGCTCTCATAGTTTGTATAGTATTCAAAATATCAAATTCTCGAAGTGTTTCAGAGTTGCAAGACGTGATGAAGAAGTTCGCTGTTCTTCGTGAGAAGAGTCTGCAACTGAAAGCAAGTAAAGGCTAGGGAGACTTTGCAAGAGTGCAGTAAATTGTTTACGAGTAACCAACGAACACTAAATTAATGAAGTTGGGACTTTTCCAGTACTTACAGTTAACGTATTTTGTGTTAGCTTTAAGTATTGAGAAATAACACATTGTAGTGCTAAATGAAGAATGCCTGAGATATTTAACATCAGCTAGACTAAGGTAATGTGCGATAATTTTGTTTCTCATCTCTGTTTTGTTTAGTAGTAATGCTTATACATTTACTTACAGATTGCCTGTGGCTATGCGCACACACTAGCACTAACAGATGAGGGTTTGCTCTATGCCTGGGGAGCTAACACTTATGGGCAGCTGGGAACTGGCAATAAAAGTAACCAGCTAAGCCCGGTGCAGATCATGATGGAAAAAGAAAGGTAATCTTGCTGGAGCTGTTTCTGGATTGATAAGTCTGAGCATGTGTTATGCAGTCTCTAGCACTAGAAGCATGCATATTTAGGGCTTGGTGGATTGTTTTTCTATCGCTAATGTTAAAAGTATAGGAAAGGATGGCAACTTCCTCTTTACTATAGACTGAGTGCTTTTTGCTATCTGTAATGATTATTGAAAGTAAATATACTTTGTATTTACCTGATACCGAAAGATAATGAATGACTAAGTGTTAGGCTATTCTAAATATGGTTCCTTTAATTAAAAATGTGGAGCTATGAAATCGATAAGCCAAGCTTTTAAGCTGTATTGAGGCCTATATTTAAAAAAAAAGAGGGGGGGAAGGAAGCGCCACCTTTGTAAGAAGTGACATGTGAGGAAAAAACAATTTTCGAAAGGCTGAGAATAGCCAACCATGAAATCAGAACTCGATTTGCAAGGTTGCTAGAGCTAAGGGCAGATAATACTACTTTTATCAGTGGTACCAGTCAGTAGTTTGTAGTTTCTTAGCTTCCTAGACTCATAAAAGAATAACCCTAATCCCTGTCCACCCTCTTTCAGCACCCTTGTCATCTTCATATTTGGGATGGCTCTTCTGCTGTTCACCTACAAACTTGGACCTCAGTCCCATTCTCTGAACCCATGTGTATACCTATAGATTAATGTACTTCAGTTTGGAAACCTCTTAGTCTATAAATCCCTTAACCTGTAAATCTCTTAACTTGTAATCTCCTCTTAACTAGGAAACACTTGTGGTTGGTTTTTCTCTTCCATTTCTGAACTGTCTTTCTGGGAAGTCATTCCTATTTTTTCCTGTTTCTCACACTTAACATTAAATTAAAAGCTGCACAGTATTGAGATTATTTAAGAGCTTAAAAAATGGGTGGGAGAAAGAAGAAAGGAACCATCACAATAGAAACCACTGAGGTGAGGCTGGCTTGTCTGTGAAGGAACTGACACTAACAAAGCAAAATGAAATATTATTTAAAAAAAGCACTGGAAGAGAAATGTGTATGTTTGCAAATAGATCAACTTTGTTTTCTTAGCGATTTATTTCTTGAGTGAACTAAGAGGAACTGTTGCATTTAGAATCGTATGTGAACTCAAGCATGGGATTATAATAAAACTGGCATTTGTTAAATGACTAAAGGAGGGAGAAAATACCGTAGAACTTCTGCTTGGAATCGAAGGGAGAGATAAGTCTCTTGAACTTACTTATCTTGCTTGACTTGGCTCCCTTGGAAACAGTGCTATAAGTGGGTGAGCTGTCATTTCCCATGAAGCATATTAATGCTGCTTTTCCTGGTCCTTTCATTTATATAACTCTTTTGCCATTTATATGTAATGCTGGTGACAGTTCCTTAGGAGGTGGCATTTGATGCTGTCTTGAAGAATATTGCACATATAGCTTGCAAAGAACTTCTAGACTTTATTTTGTGTTAGCTTGGAGGAACAGTTATGAAGGTCAGCTTCCTGAATTTTGATGTTAAGTATATGCTTAACATGTTATCCTTTACGTGTACTGTAAGTACACTGTACATGTACTATACATGTGCTATAGTACATGTTCTACTATGCTTCTTAAGTATAGTATTGTTACTCTAAAAGTAAGAATCTGTTGTGCTAAGGAAAGAAAGTTTGGACAAGGAGGTAGTTTAGGTGGATAGCTATGATGGACAATAAGTTGTCCCTAAAATAATTACTTTATAATGTCTCATGCAGAGGTGCTGAAAGATCTCAATGCTGCATAGGGGTTCATAAGTTGATAATGGTGTAAAACAACACATTAGTCTTTTATCTGCCAGAAATTATTGATACATATACTGAAAGTGATTGTAGATTCTTTCTGTGTTTTATCTTGAAATAATTTTTGCACTTAAAATGTGGGCTTTGTGCTAAAGAAGCTTTTTGCCTAAAAAGCTAACTCTTCATGGATATTGTTCTGTAAAGGAATAAACATTTTGATACGTATATTCTTAGACTGCTTGGAAAGACATTTATTTATCCCAGTTGATCTGTTTCTGGCACAAAAGCATGAAATCCTCTGATGCATTTTTAGCATAGAGAAAAAACAGGAAAGCATAGCTTTTATTTTGAACTAACGCTGGAACTTCCTCTGGTTTTTGCTTATCATGTGAACTGAGACACTGGAAACGTCCTTGCGGTCCTTTTAATGGAAGGGCAATTCTTCTCAGTTCTTGTAATGTTTCAGATAGCAAGATAGGGATTGCGTGAGGAATGGGAGAATAGAATAGGTAAGTGTGCATCAGCAGGTGTAATATTTAAAGGAAGTATGTGAGGTGGGTGAAAATACTATATAGACTTTATTTTAAATACAACCATAGCTCTTTGAGAATGTGGAGTTAAGTGTGTGTATTTGCCTCTCCTCAAATGAAGCACTGTCCATGTTCCATGCTGAATCTTGGTGTTGAGGAAGGGAAACTAACAGCAAAATAAGAAGTCAGAAATACAGGCAGTAGGTCAGATCCCTGTCTACACACAAAAAACAGATTAAAGGCAGGATAGAAGAGTTTCTTAATAAAGGATTTATTAAAAAATACATAGGATCTAAATCTCAAAATGAGAGAATTTTTACAGCATCTGTTTGAAAGAAGTTCTGAAAAATGCTCTGCGAAAACCTTAATAGTTTAGCTTTCCTGCCTGTTCCCTAACTGGGAAGTTTCATAAGCACCATAAGCATTTCTTGAGAATAAGTGTCTGATGTACATTGGTTTTAAAGGGGAAAAACAAAACTTGGCTTTGCTTCATCCCTTTCCCATGGTTATGGAAGAAAAGGAGGAATGTCAACTGATGAGAATGATGTAATTAAAGCAATATCTGATTACAATAAAATCTACAAGCAATCTGAAAATGTCATTGCAGTTTTTAAGTATTGATCCATCTAAACAGTATCATATTCGCACAGGACAAAGAAAGAAGTACAGGAGTGTAGATGCATGGTTTGGTTGGCTGTTATTTTGGTGAGGCATTTGGAAAATCACTTGATTCCATACCTGTAAGTATCTTACATGGTTTCTTCTGTTTCCAGGGTTGTGGAGATTGCAGCCTGCCACTCTGCTCACACGTCAGCTGCCAAGACCCAGAGCGGCCAGGTGTACATGTGGGGCCAATGCCGTGGGCAGTCAGTGATCCTTCCCCACCTCACTCACTTTGCCTGCACTGACGATGTGTTTGCTTGCTTTGCTACCCCTGCTGTTATGTGGCGTCTTCTATCAGTAGGTGAGAACAAGCTCCAATATGGCAGCCAGTACTATAATCTCTGTGTACATTTGTAGTGATTAGTGCAGGATACCACTTCTGTGGCAGGATGGTTCCTGCTTTAAGGAGAACCAGCAATTAAAACTAGCTCTTCTAGCTAGTTTTTTTTCTTCTGAAGAAAACAATCTACTTCAGCAGCTAAGGATCCAGAATAGGGTTAACAAGATTGTTTGTTTGTTTCCCAGTATACATCTGGAGAGAACCCTGTTTTACCATTGCACCGTGGATATTGTGTATTTCCTACATTTGTATTCTTTGAGCTCTAGCTCAGGACTGGGAAGGACCCCTGGATCATTAAACACAACTTTTTTCTCTTAAAACTATTTGTTGTGGTTTAACCTCAGTCAGCAACTGAGTACCACGCAGCCACTCGCTCACTCCTCCCCCCACCCCACCCCCCCCCGGTAGGATGGGGGAGAGAATTGGAAGAGTAGAAGTGAGAAAAACACATGGGTTGAGATAAAAACAGTTTAATAATTGAAATAAAATAATAAGAACAATAATAATAATGTAATAATAATTCATAATAATACACAAAGCAAGTGATGCACAGTGCAATTGCTCACCACCCACCGACCGATGCCCAGCCAGTCCCCGAGCAGCGGCCCCCCCCGGCCCGCTTACCCCAGGTTATGTACTGAGCATGACGTCACATGGACTCGCATGTTTCTGTTCAACATTGTTCTCCTCCTAAATCCAAAACACAGCACTGTACCAGCTACTAGGAAGGAAATTAACTCTATGCCTGCCGAAACCAGGACAATATCCACCCCTTATTCTATACCATCTATGTCATGCTCAAGTCTCATATTTTCCAGTACATTTCCATTAATCATCACCCCTTTTCCTGGGTTTCTTTTAATATATATATATACACACACAGAGATATCATTCCCTTAGTCTATGGGCCATCCC
>NW_008824368.1:2988125-3000915 GCF_000699105.1 Pygoscelis adeliae
GTTTCTTTGGCCAGTTTGGCTGTGCCCCCTCCCAGCTTCTTGTGCACCTCCAGCCTTCTCAGTCGGTAGAGCATGGGAAGCTGAAAAGTCCTTGGCTAGTGTAAGCATTACCTAGCAACAACTAAAACATCAGTGTGTTACCAACTTTGTTCCCATCCTAAATCCAAAACACAGCACTGTACCAGCTACTAGGAAGGAAACTAACTCTATCCCTGCCGAAACCAGGACAATATTCCTACTTGGAAGACTGCTCCTGGCACTTGTTACTTTGGTAACAACTTTGAATTGTAAGTGTTGTCTCTAGCTTTCCCTCCTTAGTATTTACCCTTCCAATATGAATATGAAGGAGCAAATCTCTCTGCTAAGTTTCATGTTAGGAAGGTAAAGTAACAGAATTCCAAGTTTTCATTTTGAGATGATTTCTTTCAACTCGATTTAGTTTGACTTTCCCCAGAGACGGGCAGACTTGTAACTAATAGTCCCTGTATAACGAGACCCTAATATAATTGTTTTCTCTGTTGGAACTCTCTTCTTATACTATCTTGGATTATACTTTGGGATGCAGTCTCTGTACCAACAAATAAGCCCAAGCCTTTCTTCTTGATTATCTTTGATTCGCATACTGCTAATTCTTATTTGACCCCAAATATGCTATAAAGTGCTCAGCTTGCACTTCCTTGAAAACATGAAGGTGTTTCCATGTTCAAAACATGAAGATGTTTTCATCTTAGATCTGCCGCTTCAGTTCTCGAGATCATTTAGGAGATCTAATCTGTTTTCATGTTGACAACAGATTCTAATTTTGTTAGTCCCTGTACAAAATTGGTTTTGTAGAGGGATCACATCCTAAGTAACCTTTCTCCAGATTCAGACTTTATCTTTGCATGTGGCTTGTCCTAACCCACCTTCTCCACCTTAGCTGCTCATTTAGCATGTTATCACATTTTTAGAGATCCAGATAACAGCATCTCGTCTATAGAGGTAAACTGAATAGTCTTACTAAAGAGGGAGAAGATTAGCTTGGAGTGATCTGCTTCTGGGTAAATCCAAGTCTTGTTTTATCCCACTTCTCACTTTCTCCATTCTCTAATCCTCTGTGGTATGTGATAGTCTTGCCCTCTGTAGAGGTCTGATGGTTGTCCAGCTGTGTTGCCTTTTGCTAATAGTGAAGGCTGTTTAAATGACATCTCCCCAGTTTCAGTACCTTTCAAGTTCTTGATTTTTATGAAGTATTCCGAAACTGAGTATAACAAGGTATTTGAATTTTATATCTGCATTTTAATTCCTCTTAGCCTTTGGGGGTTCTTCCCCTCTTATTCTGATAATCCTACTTACTGAATATTTAAATCAAAAACATTAATTCTGAGAGCATTTTTAATCTCCATTTTTCATATGCATTTTTTCCTTCCCCACCTTTTTTATTCATATAGGTTAAAACCCCCCTTTTTTCTTTTTTGTTTTTGTTTGTTTTATTCTTAGTGAGAGCTAACTCTGCATAAAGGTTATTGTTCTACTTCCAGTTATGATGTCTCTGCCAAAAAAATGAATCAGTCACTCAGGATTGGCTGTGGTGGAGTACAAATCTGCAGCCTTTTTTTGAGGAATGAACTTAAGGTATTTGGAGTGAAAGTTGATCTACTGCATAGCTTAAGCTAAGCTGATGACCTAGGAAAAAAATCACATGAGCAAATGGAGGGAGATTGGAGCATGGTTTAGTTAGCCCTGATGAGATGCAGGTTCTGTGGATGATCCGTGTAAATCGGAGGAGTGTATGGTCTTTTGTGGCCCAAACACAACTTGTCTGTTACAGCAGTTTGTTATAGCAGTATTCTTTTTAAAATACCAACTAATTTAGCAGTCCCTAATGGTGAAGAGTAAGTTGTGGATGGTATGTGGATGAACAGTACGCAGTCCTGTGGGACACAGGAGACAGGCCACATCCTGTTATAGTGGAAATGCACTTATTTTTCTTTTCCATACTTTGCTTCTTAGAAACCATGTGTTTTGAAACACACTTTTAAGATGCATCAGCAGAAGCTTCAAATAGTGGGTTAAATTAGGTTTTCTAAAACTTTAGAAAAACTTTAGCAACTTTCTTGCTTTACCACAATCCTTAGCCAACTCGTGCTGCAACTCTTGTGTGATTTCTAGAGACACAGAATGGGACCTCTGTGGGACCAGTGCCGTAGGCCTTAATGCGAAGAACTGTCAAAGAGCTGTGATATCTCAGCTTTAAACCACTTCCAAAATTGCTGAAGTCCTGTGTCCTTGGTAGTAGTTACTGTCTTCTTTGTACAGTCTCTCTTCTTCAGCAGCACTGCTGTTGGATTTTGCGTTGTCATAACTGAGTAATAAACTGAGTATAATGGTGTCAGTGATAGTTCACGTTAGTGAGCCCTGGCGAAGACCTTAACAGACAACCTGCAGGCTATATCCAATCTGACAGCACAAAGCAGTGGCCAACTGGTGACATGTTTTCTTAGTATTTTGGCTCAGATCACACTGTGTCTGTGCGGCTGAAGTACGGTACACCGTGTCTCAAGTGAGTTGCGGGTGATGCTGTAGATTCCCATTACTAGCAGTTTGCAGGTTAGCTGCAGAGACTAGTTTGCAGAGCTGAGCTGACCCAGCACTAGCACTGAGCTGCCAGGAGGCTGGTGATTTCAAAGATGGTGCCCAGGCGGAGAATGAGAAAGGAAGTTCTCCAGGTACTTTTCTTGGTGCTATGCTACCTTTGTGCAATCAGCTGGAACGGGAACTGCTGACCACTGCTGCCTGTAGCTGTTGTGGAGCGGTCCTTGCCAACAGGAAATGGTATTGGATTAATTCATTCTTCCTATTTCACTGCTTAAGCCAACGGAGCCCTGATACTGACCTATTTTCCTTGACATGCTCTTAGTTGAGCTGCTAGCTTTAGTTAGTGATGCGTGTGTTCCATTTAAGGTGCTTAACATGGGTTTTTTGTTTGTTTTCAAATTGTTTCTGTAGAGCATGAAGACTTTTTAACAGTAGCAGAGTCTCTGAAGAAAGAGTTTGACAGCCCAGAAACCTCAGACCTAAAGTTCCGTGTGGATGGAAAGTACATCCATGTCCACAAAGCTGTTCTGAAAATCAGGTAGTGGTCATGTTTCATAGCTCTTGTTTATACAGAATAACCTCTTAGTATCTCATCTAAGGGGCTGGGGGGGGGAAGTAAGGGGTAGGGAGGGACCCCTAAACCTGTAATGTATAGCATCCATGTATCCACAATCACTTTAAATGAAGTGATTGTAAAAGGAGTTGAATCAAAACTCTGTCTTAAAATGGTCCATATTCAATTTTCGCTAAGCCTGTTTGTTGTTCCCAGGATAATAAGTTCTGTTAAGTTGGTCTGATTGCAATGTATACACAGACTTTTCTGTAGCATAGATCAAATGAGAGTTTTATCTTGATGCACAAGTATAACAATGCCCACAGTATTAGGAACCAAAATGTGGACCACTGGCTGTGATGGGGTATGGTAGAATATTTGTGAATATTGCAGAGTGCCCCAAAGACATATTTCAGGGGGACTGTAATGTAACGTTCGTGTGTACATATAATAGTGTTCCAGATGATGTCTTTGTCTCTTAGGTGTGAACACTTCAGAACCATGTTCCAGTCATACTGGAATGAGGATATGAAGGAAGTGATAGAAGTAGACCAGTTTTCTTACCCTGTGTATCGTGCCTTTCTTGAGTACTTGTATACAGACAGTGTTGACCTTCCGCCTGAAGATGCAATAGGTATTGCTTATGGTCCAATTATGTTAGAAAGCAGCATCCAGAAAACCTGAGACAGGACATGCAGAATAAATGTATTAATACAGGCTTCTAGTCTAGCCTATAATGCGTTTTACTGCTGATTAATTAAGCTGTCCTTAAAATACTGTTGTAGCAAACTTACTACAGAAAAAGTGGTACATATTTAGAAATAAACTCTGAGCAGTTTTTTAAGGTTGGGAGAGAAACTATTTCTCTGAGTTAAAATACTTGCGTATTTTGCTAAATTGAGTCAATTATTGTTTAGGATAATATGAAAGAATCTCAGTAGATCTAATAGGGGAAACTCAGACAGCAGAGCAAAGAGCAAGCTGTAATTCAAGCACAGATTTTTATAATGGTAGCTTTTTGCTCGTGTTGTGGTGCCTGTTTTGTGGCAGTTCCACTCTCGCAAGCAGTTAGGTATGCAAATCAGTGGAACAGCTTGCGTATTTACAGAGATTAACAGGATTGCGGCATGAGGTAACAAAAGGCCTTTCTTCCTGTGTAGTGGTAAAATACATTTTTCTGAATAGTGACCTACTTGCAAAAAGCACGTTATAGACATATGGAACATTGGATACAGAGTACAGATGCAACCTGTACCCCAGGAGCGTAAACTGTTGTTGAAAGAGCAGAGATCATTACAAGTGACTAATATGATGGCATTTTAATTGCAGGGCTTTTGGATTTGGCTACTTCGTACTGTGAAAATAGACTGAAAAAACTGTGTCAACACATTATCAAGAGAGGAATTACTGTGGAAAACGCATTTTCATTGCTCTCTGCTGCTGTCAGATATGATGCAGAGGTAAACTTCTAAACTTCAATCTCTTAAATAGGTAGCTGCTTTCTGACTTAAACTATAGAGAGAAGTAGCCAGTTATATTTTCATATAAACTCTCTCTTAGTATCAGATAATACTATTTGCCACTTTCAGAATTTGAGACTGTTGGAATTATAAAAACTGTATTTGCCATGAAAGATGTATCTCCCCCCCCCCCCGTAAACCAGTACTGGGAAGGTGAACTGGTACACAGATATCTAAAGATGACTTAAGTCCCAGGCTGAGACTCAGTATCTCTAAATGTTTGCATTGCTTAATTTCATGGTAAAAGGCTATGACACTGTGCCGAGCTTCATGAATTACTATTTCTGTGTGTGGGAACTGTAACAAAAAATTTCTGAGGATGAAAACACTAACTCTGAAACAAGGGAAGGGTTTAAATACAAAGCAAACCCCCTAACGTTATGAAAAACAGTCTTGTAAGCCTTAAGTTACTTATTTATAAGGTTGTGTGGTGTGTGTGATGTCATATGGTGGTAGATTTGGGGATTGAGTGCATTGGGCTTTTTTTTTTTTGGTTGGCGGGGCGGTTTTTTGTTGGCTTTTTTTTCTTTGTTTCGTTTAGCTACAGTCAAATACACTTTCAGTCTTAACAGCATGCTAATGAAATGGCAGGATAAGAACTGCTTTATGTGCCTAATAAATTTTGAAGACAGAAGTGTGTGAAAAGGGGGGAAGGCTAGCAAAACTTCCCTACTGCATAATGTCTGATTTCACGACTAGATCATTAACATGCTGCTTCGTGAACTAATCAGGAAGTATTCCTGGGCTTGCTTCGGCTATTAGTGTTCAGCATAGCATCTGTGCATCATGTTTGCAAATTCGCGACTGGCTAGTTTTTAACTTGCTACTTCTGCTTATAAAGCAGTTTTGGTACTCAGTAAATCGACTCATTGCTTTTTCTTGTACTTAATATCCAGCAATTGGCATGCAGATACCCTAACTTATTTCAGAGCCTTGTAGTGTGTTGCTTGTTTGATATACCTTACCCAAAGGGCTGTTTTAGTGTCTGATTGTGGCTTCAGCTCTACTGTGAAAAATGATTTCTTTGGTGGGTGTTCATGGAAAATAGGAAGTCTTCCATATTTTAGCCTTAAAAGATGTTTTGCAGGATGGGTCTTCAGTATGTGATTGATTCTGCTTGTAAAGGGTAGAAGAAATCCAGTTACTATGCCTTGGCGGTACCTAACTAGCTAAATGAAGTTAGAACCGTAGGCTTAAGTGCTACATCAAGGAGAGAATGGGTGACACTAAGGGGTTGGTTTTTAGTAAAAAGGGATTTTTACATGCAGTAATGCTGGATGGAGGCTTGAAATGGCTTGGGTGACGTAGCTCGTTCAAGGGGCTGTGCGTCTGGAAGACAATAGTTAAAAGAAGCTGCTTCACTAATTTAAAATACCTCCGTGACATGAAACTCTCCTATGCTGTCTGTCTTTTGGTGATTGACTGAATTGAAGTGGCTAGAATGAGGTCAGGTCTGGCTTCTTATTGTAGCTTTTAAAATAATAATTGGATGTACCGTGTGCCTTTATTGACTTGAGTCTATATGAACTACAGTTTGCTGGGAGTGCATCCATCTGCAAATGAAATTCAGCCTTTTTTTATACAGAACTTTAAATTTTCCAAAGTTACTTTCTAATACTACAGTGTTTCTGTTTATTGTATGTTGCATTGACTTGGAATATGACTTTTTTTTTAATAAAGCAGTACAAAATATTGTAATGTGTACAGTGTAATTTTGTTTAAAATGCTAGTTCATTCTGTTATTTAAAAAAAGAAACCCCTCAGTGTTCAGTTCTAATGAGCTTGTCTTTTTTCGTTGCACAGATGCCACACAAGTCAAGATCTGCAGCTTCAGAATGCCTGGTTTTAGGCCAGGATATATTTTTATATTATTGTTGTGTCAAGAACTCTCACTGGCACACAGTTGCTCTAGCTTTCAATATTGACCTTAAGTGAAAACATGACTATTAATCAGTCTTTCATATCTCATGTGGCTTAAAAGAGCTCTGCAAATTTGTTATGCCTTACTGCAGTGCCTAGTCTGCTGAGCAGCTAAGGAAGGGTGTGTTCTACGTGTAAAGTACTAGTTCTACAAACTTGTAACGTAGGGTGGAGAGTTGCAATTTTTAAGGGCTGCAGCAGCCTCCTTACAGCAGCTTCGATCTGCACCACAAAGAGTAGATTTCCGCCTCAGCTGAGGAGTTGGAAACAAATAATCTGAGTGGGAAGCGTTCTGTGGTCAACCTTCTATTGACAACGACTGTTTCTTGGTTTTTGGGTTTTTTTGGACATCCTTTCTCTCTGACATCATGCGGGTGCAATGATGGTTGGTTGTGAGGCTTTTCTAATCCTTAAATGGAAGGCACTTCCAAGTAGACTCAAATGTCCAGAGCCCACTTTCTGCAAGAATTGCTATGCTGTATTGTGCCGCAGGACTTCTTTTGAATCATTTTTGGGACATCTGTGAAATAGTTCGTAACATGAGTCTGTTTCTAATGCTCAGAAAGGCCTTCTGCCTAAACTGTGCTTTGAAACTACCCGCTAGTAGACACTTGCACTGAGCCTGGTGACACGCAACAAGGCTTTGGTTAAGCCCTTAACTAAGCAGGAAGTCAAGCAACCTTACGTATACATTTGAGTTTATATTATGGAACAGAAGAGCTGAATTTTCTTAATCCACAGTCTTGGTTATATATCATTACCCCAAGATCTCCTATTTGTATTGGGTTTTAATAGCTGTCAGTAAATGCAGATGAAACTTTTCAAGTGGGGAAACCTTTAAAATCTATATTGCTCAGAATAGCTGATTTTTGTGACTGCAGCTATGTAGTGAGAACCAAGTTATAGTTACTTTTCCCCTTGTAACCATGTTACATGGGTAGCATTACTATTTTCTGTTGCATTTACATAGTGACTGTGGGGGGAAAAGCAAGGAGAGCCACGGGGTTAATGTGTTTGTCTAATTCTCTGCAAAAAACAAAGCATATACAGGCATTTGTGCCTGAATGTAACTTTCTGTGATGGAAGCAAAGATAATAAGATTTTTTTCTTTTTTTTTTTTTTTCTTTTCTGTTCAGGACTTAGAGGAATTCTGCTTTAAGTTTTGTGTCAATCATTTGACGGAAGTGACACAAACTACGGCATTTTGGCAAATGGACGGTCCCCTGCTAAAGGAATTCATTGCTAAAGCCAGTAAATGTGGAGCCTTTAAGAACTGAAATGAGGCTGTAAGTTACGGGTGTTTGTAGGGGTTTTTGCGGTTATAACAGGATGTCATAACTGTACGGGTAAAAGCGAGTGTTACCTGGTCTCTTGTACCAGAAGACATGAAAGGCCACAGTGAAAACAAATGTTTCCTGTGCTCAGGAGCGAACTGTTGTAAAAACGTCAAGCAAAATCTTCACTTGCGTTTAGCAAACCTGGACGGCGGAACCAGCTCAAGATTTCAGACGGAGAGAAGAAACACTGCAGCGCGCAGAGGATACCAGCCGGGGTATCCCAAGGACTTGCCTTTTTAGCCTGGCAAATCTCAGTCCTAGCACCACTTGTTAATGTTTTCAATTTGCTTTTTGGGGTTGGAGAATAGTCTGTCTGACCTGAGCCACTGAATCACGTCCCTTCAATCGTTAACTCCCTGGGATCATGGAGAAGCAAATGGCATGGATCTCTCTGACTGCATTTGCATGATTGTGAATTAATTTGCCATTTGCTGTGTGTCATTAACCAAGTGTATTCGCTGCTTAGAAAAGTGTGCAAAAATTATATATCCTGAAAGCCTACGCAAGTGACTTGGAAGGAAGGGGTAACTAGCACATCTAATTGGAAGTAAATCTCTATATTTGGGTATACCTTAATATAAGTTGTAATGTGTACTTTGTGTAATCTGTTCAAGCAATATTTATAATGGTTAATGGAAAAAATTCCCTCTGCGGTGACTTCAGATTATGCTGGTTCCCTTGGAGGGGAAGGGATACACTGATCTGAAAGCGGGGGGGGTTGCATTTAAGTGTTGTAAAAATTTAAACTACATGTAATAAAATTCACTTTTTTGTACCTGTTCACTTCTTTCGACTTTGAAGAAAATTGCAAGCTTTTTGTGTTACACACAGCATATAAGTTGCTTTATTTAAAAAAAAAACAACAACAAAAAACTGGAAACCCCAAAACCAGGTATTACTGAATCTTACCGATTTCACTGTGCTTGACAAATACCTGTCACCTCCATTTCAGAAAACAGCAAATTTATTTGTAGGCACTAATTCAGACCCCAGTGATTGCAATCTATGGATCCGATTTTTTTCACTAGTATGTCCGTATGTGACTGTAACCTTACAGCAGGTATGTACGGACATACACACCTACTTTACTGTGCACTTTTAAGGCGTTACATCCCCACCAAACACAGGGCGGAGCGGAGAACCTGGAACTTCAGATTTGAAGTTGAGGTTAACTACGGGTCTAGTTTTGGGGTTGTGACTTCGCCAAGTTTTGCAAAGCCTGGAAGTGTGGATTGTTGATAGAGGCAGGGAGCTCCTGTAGCGTTACGTGGGGAGTTCAGTCGAGGGTAGTCGGATGAAATGCTTCCAAATGTGTCATAAATGTTTCTGATCAACAACTTGTTTTGGACTGCAAACTCTAGACTAAAGGTCTAGCTTGGCAGGGGGGTGGAACAGAAGAGTACAGGACTTGTCCTCTAAGCTGCTCTGAAGCTTGTCAGCGATTCAGATCGCTGCTGTGAGGAAAAAGAGCTCGCATGAGCTTTTATGTCTTTCCCGTGACAGTGGATTTGCATCTTTCTTTGTTCCTGAGTAACAGATCAATCCATGCTCCATGATAATGCACTTTTGGTTTAGGAGGCAGGTTTCTAGGCAGAACGGCTGTGAGCAGAGCTTGAGTCCTTGGCGCAGGCAGTAAATGGGCTGTGTTTCTAGTCCTGGGCAGCCAGCAGGCCTGAACTGTGTAAGCAAGTAAAAATACTGGTATTTCGTTCTATTGGGCACAGCTAATCGTTCTACCCCACGTGCTTCCGTTTTGAAAGTTGTTACTCTGCTTACTGATCTCCACCTTCATACAGAACAAGATCAAGTTACAAATTTTGACTAGTCATGGAGCGAGTGCAGCTCTTCTAACAGGACGGTGCTGCAGCCTGTCATGACAGGCGGTGTTTGACATGATCGTCAGGGCAATGGGTGACTCTGGTCCCGCTCTGCTCGCTACTGAGAGGCAAGGTGTGGTTAAACTACGGCCTGACATGTACCCCCTCCTCAGCCGCGTCCCATGCAAGAGTGGGGCTAGCGAGCACGACTGAACACACCGCTTTCTTAAAAATGTTTTATTTTGTTAACTTACCCTTGCTCTTCTGTATTCAAACAATTTTTTTAAGACAAAACAGAGGGAAGTCATAGCCTTTCTTAATGGAGAAAGGAAGATATGGTCCATCGTTTGATCCATTTTACATTGTATATGTTTAGAGTATGATGCCCAACCATTTCTGGTCTGCCTGCAAACACTGTTTCACCACTGCCATTACAGCAGAACTAGTTATACATTGAGCAGTCAATCAAGCATTGTTTAATTAAAAAAAAAACCAAAAAACCTCCTGTTTATAACTCGGAAGGCTTCTTTGAGTGCAAGTTCTGCTAGTTTATCTTCTTTGGAAAGCCAAAGCAGCCACGTGATCCTTAAAACACCACTGCCTAGCTGCAGAGAGTGAAGCAGCTACCGCACACAGTCAGAAGAGGGCTCCCACAGTTAAACTGACTTTAAAAAGCTGATGCTCCTGTGTCTTTGAGACAAAAGTCTTCACTGGAGGGTGTTGTTGAGCTTTAAAAAAAGCTGTTTGGTGTATAACACTCACTGATCCATGGTAAAATTTAAAGAAAGGGACAACTTAAAATTATTGCAACAGTGAGGTATAAAAATGAGTAAAACACCCAGCTCTTGCCGTGTCCCAATCTCGGCAGGGGAAGGGGGGATAAATTAGACACTGACCAGACGTGCTCTATGGTTTCTATCATTAGAAAACCCTAAATATTGACACCATTACAGACAGACCGAGGGGTTAGTCAGACACCGTACTAGATGTATTAGCGGTGTTCTCTTGGGCGGGAAGGACGACTTCTTTTAAGTCCTGCAGCAGCTCAATCTTGTTATCCAGTCTTTTCCTGCTTTCCAGAAGTTCCTGGATTTTTTCCTCTGTTCCTATTATGAAGAAGAAAGGGATAAAAGCTTTTATTCATGTGCAACTATTACTAATTTAAAATACACGTTATCTATGCGTTAACACATAGCCTACAATGAAACCTCTGCCTTCCTGAAGCGAAGTCTTCAGCCTGCCGCCCTGTACGCTTGGTCTCGTCATGAAGAGATGGGCTGTGTGTTAGATGATAGCTGAAGTATCGAAGTGTCGGAAGAAAACACAAAGCAGCAGAGTTACATACTCTGTCATCCATATACCGTAGTCTCAAAACCAGCTACCTTACAGATTTAATTTCAACCATCACAGCAAATGTAAGACTTACTAGTTTAGTTACTAACCCCGTGTTATTTTGCGTACGAGCTTTACCAGCGCCATTTTCAGAATCCTTTTGTATGGGGACTCCTCCGATAAAGATGCATTTTGAATCTTTAAAGATAACATCTCTGAATTACACACTTAAAGCCAATTTACAAGCCTGATGGCGTTTAGCCACCACCTCAATTAAACCTAGAAAGAGACGGTTTGGACAACTGCATTCAACACCTAGAGTCTCAGAAACGTGACTCGAGAGCATTTAACGTTCCTGCTTCTGGCAAAACCGTTATTGCCAGCATGCTGACGGCCCCGTTAGCCCCCTTCTTCACCCTACTCGCAAAGCCCTGCCTGCCTGCGTTTCTGCTTCCATTTTTCTGATGTTGAAGTCTACTGAAATCAGTGAGCGCTCGGTAACAGGCCTCGCTGGAATTCAGAAGCATTACCATAACCTTGTATTGTTACCTGTAAGTTTTAAATGAAGTGCCTGCTCTGTTCAGTAACAAAACAGGCAGAGGTGTCGGTGACCTCTGAGCAGCGAAGTTAGTCAGTGAACAACAAACACGTTTTCTCACAGTGCGCAAGAATACCAGAGTTACGATTTTAGTGAGAAGCAAAAAATGTATTTTTCACTTTTTTAGGGGGGAAGACATTGAAGGAGGTCTCCAAAGTTGTAATGGGTGGAGCGGGGAAAGTAGCTCCAGCCGTTTACCCCTGTTCGTTCCGAATTACAGAGCCTGATCCACCCTTAACTGTGATTTTTAAAGAGAAAAGCCTTTGGCCTTCTGCCTTCCCCCCTGCTTCTTCCTCTCTGTTCAGAAAGCCCACCGCTGCTGCTGTTTGTGCGTGTACGTGGAGGACTGTGTACGTGCGCACGCTTCCGTAACGCATTTTTAAATACATTACCCAGTGAGGATGAGCGTGGGTGTTGGGAACGGGCAGCCAGGAGGACGGTGGTGTCCACCGCCTCTTGAAAATTCTGGGTAGCAGTACATCGAAGAGGGACCTGACGCCTCACCCTAGCTCTGACTGAAAAAAAACCAGGTGCCCCCTCTCCTCTCTGCTTTCCCCTGCAGGCGGGTGTCACGTCCCACCGGTGTCCCACCATGGTCCGTGCCCACCCTTTCACAGCGTCGGCTCAACAGCTGACAAGACTGCAACGGAAGTCGTCGTCTTCGTTGCTTGCCACAGGCGGCCTTTACGGTGTTTCCACGTGGTATCAAGCCCACGTGGTTAAAAGAACCAGCAGGCACATACTTGAAGAAAAAAAGCTGGACGTGCACAAGTGGGAGCTGGAGAAAACACTCTTGGAGAATATTTGGATACGAATTAATAAACTACCAGAAATAAACAAAACTAAGAGGAAACAAAACGATTGTGTCACTGTATCCAGCGTATGGGTGACCTATAGGCGGAACACTAACGGCTCCACTTCTCTTCTTCCAAAAGGATGTGACAAACAGAAACAGCCCAGAGAAAGATGTCAGTGATGGGAATGACTGGCCTATGGGAGCGCTTCCACAGGAAGGCAGATAGATAGATAGATAGCTAACAGATTGGGAACCTTCCACCTCATACAGGAGATGACCTAAAGGGAAGGAGTATGTATTTCTGTAAAACCGGGAATGGCCTGAGGAATGTGGACCTGGA
>NW_008824368.1:3000947-3003552 GCF_000699105.1 Pygoscelis adeliae
AAGACAAGCGTAAGGGGCTCTCGGTGAAGGTACCGCACAACGGTTTTAAAACGAAGCGTCGCCTTCTCTGCACAACTGAATTGCAGAATTCACTGCTACAGATCCCCTGAAAACAAATCCTACCGAGGAGCTCAAAAGCTACCGGACAGGCTGCTGACCAGCAAGAAGAGGAGGTTAAAGCCCACTGAGGTATCGCCCCAAGCAGGAGACACGGCAACAGAGCGGAAAGCAAAACTCAAGGAAGTCACTTTCCCTTGGAGGCGACAACAAGAAACTCCAACCTAGAATTTTGAAGTCACTGATGAGGCAATAGCAGGTCCCATGCGAAAAGTTTTAAATGCAGCCACGTTTGCGGTAAAGCTGCATGCTGCAAAAGAACTGTTTATCCCTGTACATAAAAGGGATTTAAAAAAGTGTATCAACAACTACAGTTCAGAGCAACCTTGCTGTGCTGATGCGTAAGGCTTTGTAACAGGTTTTGCACGATGATCCAAGAAGTCAAAAAAAGATAAGATGAAAACACAGATTGAAGGTAAAGCACATCAGATGACCCAAAATCATCAGTTCCAGGAAAAAGAGCAGACAGTATTTATACTAGTCCTTCATACACCGTCAGAGAGACTGCGTAGCTAGAGCTTGGAAGACAGATTGGGAGACAGACACACACACACACACACACAAAAAAAGGAGCCATTTCCTTCCCTCCCTGCAGTTCCACTTGTAATTAACATGCTTATCATTCCTTCCTGACTGGTTCATTTCAAGAGCTCCTCCTGGATCAGTTTTGGAACCAACCTTGACCTGTGTTTTCATTATTGACCTTGAAATTAAAAGTAGGCTGACAGTATCAGAAAAGAAGATTGTGTGGTACAGGAAGAACTGAGCTGCTCAAGTAGCGGGGAACTGGAGAGGGGACAGCTGTTACACACGAGCATCACATGGTTGTGTGTATGTAGGTGCCAGCGTCAAGAATTTCTCCTGTAAGCGGAGAAGAGGATGAAATAATGGATGCAGCTGTGAAAGAAACAAGTGCGGTCCAAGGTTGTGTCACATGGGGAATCGTGAGCGGAGATGTATTAATGCCCTCAGATGAGGCGCTCGCGGAACCCTGTGTCGGATAACTCTGCAACACCCGTCACTCCCATTTCCAAAAGAGGAATTTAAATGCGAGAACAGGACACTAGGGAGGGCCTGGCTTTCTCAGTCGAGTAAAGGTGGAACGGGGGAAACAGCAAACATCACCTTCACGCACTGAACATCAGCACTAGCTCATTAAACCCCACCTTTCCACAGGGATAAATTAAAGCAGAAGTTAGAACAAGGATGCTAACTGTTAGCGAGGGAAATGGGAGCAAGAGACTTGCCTATCTAACAAACGGTTTTAACCTTGTTGCTCACAACAGCTGAGACTGGAGTCCAGGCCCCAGGGTCTCCTTCCACACCGGTGGTCCCAAGCGACCGCTCCTGCCCTTGTTTTCATTTCACCCTGTGAGCACTCTCAGCTTGTTTTTCCAAGCACGTTAACAATCGCCATCAGGTCCAGGGAAGTTCTGCTCATAGCGTTTAATGCTCTTAACTGAAACACAGCAGCCAGTCTGAACAGCATTCATCAGACAGGAGCAAAGCTGTAATGCAGGCAAGCTGCTGAAGGGAGGCTGCGGAGGAGGAAGGGAAATAACCTGCAGAAGCAGGACACGAGTGCGCCCTGCAGGAGAGGGAAGTTCCTCTGGGGTGGAGACCCTTCGGTCTTTTAAAGCTGTGGAACTGTGACTTGCCTTCCCCTTCAGGTCAGCCAGCCAGGTTTGACATACTGTATTTCTAAAGATTCAGGTAGCAAGAGCTTTTATTCAATTATTTATACAATGTTGAGAAAAAAGTTCCTTGGAATTTTAATTTTAAATGGTCATTTTATCAAAATGCTCAGAATAACCTCAATGCCAAAAACCATGCCAACTGCTATGGCAGGGAGAAAACCAGAAGGGCCAAAGCCCAACTAGAACCTAATCTGGCTCCTGCCGTAAAAGACAATTAAAAATGTTTCTGTAAATACATTAGCAACAGAAGGAGGGCTAAGGAGAATCTCCATCCTTTATTGGATGCGGGGGGAAACAGTGACACAAGGATGAGGCAAAGGCTGAGGTATTAATGCCTTCTTTGCCTCAGTCTTTAGTAGCAAGACCAGTTGTTCTCTGGGTACAGACGCTGATGGAAGAGGGGGATGGGGAGCAGAATGAAGCCCCCATAATCCAAGGGGAAACGGTTAGCGACCTGCTACAGCACTTAGACACACACAAGTCTATGGGGATGGATGGGATCTACCCAGGGGTATGGAGGGAGCTGGCGGAAGTGCTCACCAAACCACTTTCCATCGTTTATCAGCAGTTCTGGCTAACCAGGGAGGTCCCAGTGGACTGGAAGTTAGCAAATGTGATGCCCATCTACAAGAAGGGCCGGAAGGAAGATCCGGGGAACTACAGGCCTGACAGTCTGACCTCCGTGCCGGGGAAGGTTATGGGTCAGATGATCTTGAGTGCCATCACATGGCACGTACAGGGCAGCCACGTGATCAGGCCCAGTCAGCATCAATTGATGAAAGTGAGATCCT
>NW_008824368.1:3004392-3023135 GCF_000699105.1 Pygoscelis adeliae
TGTTTAGCCTGGAGAAAAGGAGGCTGAGGGGAGACCTCATCGCTCTCTACAACTACCTGAAAGGAGGCTGTAGCGAGGTGGGTGTCGGTCTCTTCTCCCAAGTAACTGGCGAAAGGACGAGAGGTAACGGCCTCAAGTTGCGCCAGGGGAGGTTTAGATTGGATGTGAGGAAAAATTTCTTCACCGAAAGGGTTCCCAAGCACTGGAAGAGGCTGCCCAGGGAAGTGGTTGAGTCACCATCCCTGGAGGTATTTAAAAGACATGTAGGCGTGGCGCTTAGGGACATGGTTTAGTGGTGGACTTGGCAGTGCTAGGTTAACGATTGGACTCAATGATCTTAAAGGTCTTTTTCAACCTAAACGATTCTATGCTCTGACAGCTTTTTTCACATACCTGAATGAATATTTGTCAGTACATTTTCAAACAGTCCACAGTCAAAGAGTGATATCACCGTCTCTTCATACTCTGGAGAAAGAAGATAATTTGATTTAATATTACTGAATAAAAGTTTACAGAACCCTTGTGTTAATGCAGAGCCCTACATTAGAAGTAGCACGAAACAGTACTTATTTTATATCATACCGACTGCTTGAGGTTTTAAGATATCTTCCTTCTCATATATTGAGAAAGAAGGATAAATTTCTCAATTCTACTTTCTTTTTTTTTTTTTAGTTTCATACAGAAAATAGGAAAAGAGACCTACCTGTAATTCCCTTTCTGGGTCTGCACCACGTGAACAGTCGTGTCAGGACTGCACGTGTAGTGGCAGGACTGACCGTACCAATTCCTCTTGACAGACCATGTGACAGGTGGGACAGTGCTATCGCTGTTCGATGTTAAAAACCAGCCCAAAATTATGCCTCAGTTTCATAACTGAGGCTTCCAATGAAACAAAACAAACACCTACAGAGTTTGCATGACCGCTAAGAGGTTTGCTTAATGGTGAAAACCTTTGAACCCCTAATGTGTCCTGGACTTCATTACTGCTTCTAGCAGCTGCTGTCATGTTACACGCAAGCTGCTCGCGAGGAAGATTTAGCCAGGTGGGACATTTCACTTTCCATGCATGTGCTTCAGTTACTTTGCATAAATTAGCATTCTTTATCCAAAGGTATTACTCATAACTTTGTAAAACTAGGAGGACAATAGGAGAGGAAGGTTTGAAATTCTCTTTTTTAACTGTGTTGTGGACAAAGCAGCATTAGAGTGGAATGCTCCAAGAACAAAGTGCTTCACACAAGCTGATAATTAAACCCATAAAACCCCCAAATACACACTAACAGTTGACATTAAAGTTCTAACTAATCATCCAAAGACTTAAAATGTACATACTCGGGGATTTTTCCCTCAAAAGAGAGGGCTGATATTAACAGATAGCTGGTCCCTCTGTGAAGCTGTAAGAACAACACAGACTCATGATCCAAATAAAACCTCCCGGTTCTTTTCAGGACCTCTCTCTTCTTCAGTGCCTGGGAGAAGAGGTCTGGCTGAACCTACCTATGCTTATGCCAACGGGTAAAAGGTGGCTTCAAAAATTTGAAGTTAGAAGGCCTTACTAGAGCATGCTGAGTTGGCAGCTCTTCCCCTCTGCTGACACGGGTATACCAAAAAATACTCACTCTCCACCTGCTGTGCAGCTGCAGAAATAAGACAGGACCCAGTCATTTGGCACTACAGAAGTATCCTCAGGAAGGTGACCCAGGGCCGAGTGCCTGGCATTCAGATCAGCGTTTCTGCTCTGAGAGCAGAGTCCCCCATGGGTCTCCATACCTGTTTCTGAAGTGTTGTCATCCATCAGTTTCTCCTGAGCCAGGTGAAGTGTGTCCAGCATTTCTTCAAATATGTCATCCAGAAGCCCGGCTTGCTTGCATTTCCTAAGAAAGTCTATTCGGACTGTTAAAACATAAAAACACACACTCTTATACACAAGTGATCCTGACCACAGCTGCATGGGCTTCACTCGCCCGCTTCAGAAACAAAGACTTTGGTTTAAGTCCCTCTTCCAGTAACAAATACTTATGCAAATCTGTGGCTCCTCCAGCTACCCATTCAGCCCTTTTCAGTGGGAACAAAAATGTAGTCAGGCAAACGTAAACATTGCACTGGGTATAGAATTACCTAAGCTCTAGATTTGGCTTCATTTGTCAAAAGCAAATATCTCCACAACTCTAAATGCACCATTCCTAAAGCCTCCTGATACCCCCTAGTATAGGAAAGCCAGTGCTTTGTCTTGCTTTTTTTTTTTCTTCCAGTCCTCAGGACCACACCATGGACTGAACAGGCTAAAGGACAGAAAATAGTGCAAGAAGTGAATCAGTATTGGATTTGGTAAGAGAATTAAGTCTATTTTTACTCCAAGTGATCCAGGCATTAAACTTGTTTATTACAGCCCATTTTATACACCTACTTTGTCAGATTTGGACTGCTAGGGAAATAACTACCTATTTTTTCTTCATCTCAGAGCAGCAGGTCAGTGACAGGTTTCAGTAAGATCAGTTCAATGGGCTGTTCAAAAGGAAAGGACTATCAGACAGCTCACACAAGTCTGCCAGTCTCCATTAAAAACAATGTTACTTTTTACTGGAGACATTTGTGAGAAAAGAAATGTCATTTCACTTATACTAGATGCCCTACAAGTATTTCAGGATTCTTTATAGGGTCCCTGTTCTTTATAGTGGTAGTAAAAATTCAGAAAAAACATTAGGCAGCCACCTACTGTTACAATACCGTGCCCATATACTACGCATAGCCATGGAAGGTGAATAATCACTATTAACGCCTTCCAAACTTCCAAGTGACAGCATAATCCCGACAAGCAATCGCAGCAGGACTTTTGGGGTAACATGAAAACTGCAGAACTGAAGGATGGGTCCAGTCGTTGATTTCACTGTTGTAATACCATATTTATGCAGGAAAATACTACATTGCACTAAGTACCCTATGTACATCTAGGGTTCAAAATAACGTAAGCGTGCGCTGGCAGCAGTAACTGTAGCAGCGTTTAGCAAGTCCCATTCCTACCCGGTGAGCCAGAGCTCCTGTTCAAGGTGCGCTGAACTCCTCTCTCACTGCTGGGTTACGGCTCAAGCCCCCACTCCTCACAGCGCCTCGTCTGCTAACCCATTCCAGAGCACCACCTGGCAGAACTGCACCCTTCTCCTTCAAGAGGGGCTCAGCCCAAGGAGACCGAGGTGAAGAAGAAATTATTACATTTTACATTTAACTGTATTGATATGGAGGCGGGGGCAGTCAGGCAGAGGCACCCCTGTTTGCTGGAGACACACAGCTGAACGCAGCAGCCAGCCAGAGCAGGGGCATTCCCAGGTGAATTCACCGGTTCACATCACACAGCAAGTCTCGGCCAAAGCACAGAGGTTTGTTTGCCACACAATTATTAAAACCTGCACAGTCATTCTGCAAATCAGACTTTCGCTCCCTTGCCAGAGCTTGGAGAGTCACTCGTCTCGGGGGAATAATAAAGATAACTTTGCAGCATCGCTGCTATCAACCATCTCCAAGCTCTAAATTTCAACGTAACAGATCACAGTATCCCCTAGCTGTTCTATAAAGTGAGTCGCACCTTTATGCCTGTTGTTTTTTCTTTTTAATATCCGTAAACCGTTTTCTTCTGCTGTCTCTTCTGCGCCCTGTAAAAAAAATCAGAACAACATATTTTTACATCATACTGACATTTACTGCTTTGTTTTCATTATCTTACCTCTGTATTAGCAGAAAGATAAAAAGCAGCCCATACTTCTGTGAACACAGTCAGCTTCTCTGCACAGCTAATGATATTCCTTTCCAGACATTCCATTTTTAAGAAAGGAAGCAAAAATTGCTTCGAAGCAAAAACTCTTTAAGAAAAGCCCGACACCTGGGACACCACCCTCCTAATTACTGCATTTGCAAATGGCACAGATGTTAACAAATGCCTACTTCTAACTCCCAGTGCAAATGATGTTTAGCTCCCTAGACCTGATGTAACACTAGAAAGGATTTGAGAAGAGTGAGGGAATATTTTTCTTTTCCTTTGGACAGGACTAGTCATTCTCTGCTGTTCCACGTCATAGCACAGTACTACAAATAATTCTTAAGCTCTGCCACAGAACTCCACCGGTGTAAAAATGCATTGCTTACTCAATGGTAAACTATCCCACAGTGCTAAATCCTGGAGCCCCTCAGCTTCTTATTTGCAGTGTTTGTATTGATTTCCGAGATCGCTAGCACTGGAGAGCAGCAGAAACAGCACATTACCGTGGGTAACAGGTCAAATGAATCTCAGTTACAATACCAGGAACGTAAGTGGATTTACAGCTGAGAAATTCTTGGAGACAAATAACCTACCCTTATAAGAGTACTACATAAAAGCTGCAAAGATCATCTATGTCCCCTCACATGACCTCCCTTTAATCTCAAGACTTGGAAAAGGCAGAATTTTTTCCCCAAGGAAAGCTGGATGCTAATCCCTCTAGAAAGGAGAAATCCCACCCCCCCCCCCCCCCCCAAAAGGAGAAATCCCCCCCACGCCCCCCCCCCAAGAGTCAATGGGAGTTCCCATGCATACTTCTGTGGAGCCAAGAGAATCACCTCAAAACTTGGAAAACCTGTAAATACAGCTTATTTTAACAACAGCCTCTAAAACAACTCCCCCTCCAACCAGCGGGATGCTCTGCTTGATAGCTCCCCAACCCTTGGGAAGGCCATCTTCACTGGCAGAGCTGAGCACTACCTGATCTGCAATGAAAATGTGCCACATTTACCACGAGCGCAGGCTCACAAATGAGTAAGTGCCAGTTTAAAAGGCCAAGTGACTCATCAAAAGCAGTTTTTCCATGGAAACTGAGTCAAGCCCTAAGCAAATCTGAGTACTTCCAAAGAAAAGGAGCCCCCAAAGGGAAGCTTTTTCTGGTTAAGATCACAGCCACCGAGTCAGCCTGGTTCGGAGGTTCCTATCACATTTGTGCCGTGTTACCTGAGGGCAGCATTGGCTCTGCCTGAAGCAGCTCCAAATGCAAAGTTTTGTTTTGACAAAATGACAAGATCAAAACAAGGCAGATGTAAAGGAAAAGTTATTGCTTCTGTGAGGAAGTCTCTCTCTGAATACACTGCCAAAATACTTCATTAATGAAGTCCTTTGCTATAGCAGATGTGGGTTCCTGTTTTAGAACTACTTAATTCAGAATTACCATTTGTTCCATGATGGTAGAAGATTTCAGTGCATGCCTTCTCCTCTTATTAGCTGCATCTAGGAATCAAGAAACAACAAAGTAACAAATATGTGTCAACCTCAAACTGACGATTTCACATTATTCAAATTCTTTTTCCCAAAAAGCTACAGAAGTGAGGCACTTCAGGTGGCAAGGCAAGAGTATGTTTCAGCTTCCCCAAATACCTGACATTTCAGTGGAATTCACATTATTTCCATGTAACAAAAATTACAAGCCTGAACCATTAGGAAGAAGTGCAAATCACTGTAGCATTAGGGTATCACTTTGCCTTTTACCTCAGTAAATCAAACCCCAGTTTTTAACATAAGATTTTTCACTGTGGCAGAGTGAACTTATTCTCCCTGGCAGCAGCACTACCTCTAAGTGGTAAAAACTTCAGGCAAATTTATGAAAGATGACTGGTTTTTTTCCAGCCAATTCTTGTTTATGTTAATACAGCCTCAAAACTAAGACTGCATAAAGAATTATTTCAGGTGTCCCAAAGACACGCAAATGGCGTTAGGTTTTTCATCATTACAACGACCCTCCTAGAAAGCCTCCAGAAGCAATTTGACTTGTAAGTTTAGTATTATTTATGCTACAAAGTGGTTTTAGTGACGTAGTATGAGATCTCCGCAAAATCATCTGCTTTCGCTCTGTCCTTTCTATTAGCATGCACCAGCCCCTCTCCAACATCGTAACTGGCAGCTGCTGAAAATAGCTACAGCATCACAAGCAGAGAAGGCTAACTCTGGCAAGGAAGACATGGCAGAAGCAGAGAAAGCTAGAGAAGAGTTCAGCCACCCACCAAAACCTGAGGGTTTTAAACGCAGTGGGGTTATATGCCCCCTTCCTGTTTACATCCTTTGGGCAGCACTTAGTAAGGTTTTTCCTGTTAGAAATCATCCTATTAAGAGGAAGGAGGAGTTACTGTTGGTACAGGAAGGCTGTTGAAACAAGTTTGGGTTTTGGGTACTGGTGCTGTACATTTGCATTTGTCATGGCCTGAAAGGAAATCATAGCCTCTTACTTCATCCAAAATAGAGCTGGGTGGCCTGATTTGGAGCAATCTAGGAGATGCTGGTGTAGGTACAGCGTTCCTTGCTGTCTAGCACAACATCTTTGACCTGTGGTAGGATTTTTCTCAGCTCTTCCTGATGTTTGCTTTAGGGATGTCTTATAAAACAAGAGGAACACAGCCCGAAGAGCAGCCCAACTCTTCCTGCTCCCCACAGTGTTCTCTGCTCTTCTATGTTTGTCAGTCTACTCTGGGCACATCCAACATTTCCAATTAAGCAGAGGTTGGAGCCTGTTTCCAAGTCCAAACTGCCATCCTATCCCTGCTGCACAGAGCTGCAAGGAGACCTCTTGGCCCCTAAGGCACCCTATCCCCTTCCAATCACACAGCAGAGCCCTGACATTTCAGCACAGAAATGTTGTCTGGACCAAGAACAAGGGGGTGTTCCTTGACCCCATTTTCTCTAAGCTACTGGGGAAAACAGGCCTTGAGAGGCAGCCCTTTTGTACCAGCTCCTGCTCTCACATGGCCCAGCGCTGGCTCAGCCTGTGCCAGGAGAACGGCTGAGCTACTTCACCTGAGTTGGATCCTGAAAGTCAAAACTCTACCATGGAGCCACAGCGCTTCCATCCCAGCCTGTCTTGCTCCCTGCCCTGTGTGGACCTGCAAGCACCCTCAGCACACGTGTCCCCTGCCTGCCCAGATGGGCCAGGAGTGGGCCAGAGTACCTGCTACTTCAGCCAACTAATCAGCAACTCCTGGCTATTGAGTGCCATGCATGCGTCTGAGAGCTGCTCAGAGGCAGGAGACATTGGGCTTGAGGAACCAAGCGTCATTTACCCAACTCTCACAGCTGCGCCCCACCTCCTGGGGTACAGCTACTCTCTCAGACAGAGGTGGGAGAAGCTCATTCAGGAGGCAAGGCAGACACTGCCAGCAGAATCCATTTGCCCCTCATAAACAGAGGGTTTCCAAATTAAGTGGCTCTGGAAGATCTCCTCCAGGAGAAAACTCTCTTCTCAGGGAACAGGCCATACATTGTATATGGAGCACTTGAAGACACTAAAACCTTCAACCTTGTAAGATTTAAGCCCTCCTTATGAAGGAGGTGACCTGATGCCTTAATCTCATCTCATACTGGAAACAAAGCAATCCTGGCCCTGTCTAGTACTTGGGCCGGAGACCACCTGGGACCCTGGACAGACCCAACAAACTAACAACCATTAGACCACAGAAATCAAATTAATTTTAAAAAGGGAGGGAATGTCAGGCCTCAGAACTATGGATAAGTAAAAAGCAAAACTACTACGTGAAGTAAGAAGCTGCATTTGTTTAGTGAACCACAGCAATATCAGGAGGTTAAACGGACTGTATGTCTGGCTAAGAAGCCCCAGGCCCTACGGCTGAAAGTTTAAATGATAATCACCTAACCCACCCCTTGAGTGGCATCAGGGTGGAGGCAGACTTTGTCAAGAAGATTAGCCAAAGTTTGGTAGACTTCAGTGGGAGCACACCACTCTTAGCATTAGTGCTCACAGTTCGATTGAGCTTAACTTCAAAGTGAAGGCCAGTCTAGGACTCACTCCGTTTTGAGCAGGGTTGTATGCATTAGGTTAAAAAAGTCACAGCTTTGGTTGGTTAATTCAGTGAGATTCCTGACTACCCCTGAATCAGCAAGGACCAGGACTGCCAAATTAAGCTGCATTTCTGTAGCAAAGGAAGCAATTCTTAAACAGGCGTTGTATAACCCTTTTGTTACACTTCAAAAGCTCTTTGGGATCCTTCAGAATGAAAGGCCCTACTTAAAAAACTACTGCTGTGAATATGGAAGATGCAAATATGAACATTTTAACGTAACTACAGATAAAAATCCCAAGGTGACAATTCCTGTAACAGCACTCTCTTTGCTAATCAAGTGCAAGCTTGCACATCACTCGTTAGTGTGGCTCTCATCCCTCACATGGATTTTACAAGTTGCTTGGGCCTACCTGCCCGCACACAGAATAATTCCATGAAGGATCAGGTCCACAGTGTTTTAAGTCAGTTTTGAGGGAGATTTGGAGAAGAGAAAATATAAACATTTCCTACTTCAAAAAACCTTCTCAATTTTTGTGCATATGCATGGATCTCAACCAAACCACTCCTGCACGATTAGAAATCCACCACTCGATATAAAGGTGGAGTAACATTTATTTTGTTCAAATGAGTTATTGACTGTAGGATGCAAACTTTTAAAACAAATGAAATCAACGAAGCCATTAAAGAAACTCACCATAGTGGTTGGTCCTATTGCCTGGGTCATGTTTTGGGCAGAACACTCTAAAATTTAAGTTCAATTTTAAGAAAAAGAGAAAAAGTATTAATAAATATGTAAACAGTTATGCTGACGGATTTTAACAGATATTTTCCCCTCTTTTCATTGAATGTAAACTGAAAGACGCTTAAAAAAATTATGAGGATTTTTGTTCAGCCTTTCCCACCTAGGAAAGCGCCTGCTGTAAAGTCACATACATGCACATGCCTTAAAGCTTGTATTTGTACTTTTAGAGCCTCGGTGGACTCTGAACACTGAAGCTTTGAATTATCAGTTCCATTACCCCACTCTGTTTAGACTTGCTCACTGTTTAAATCCTGAGTCAGACACATTTCATCTGGTGTGGCGATCAAACACTGTGGCAGAGGTACTCTTATTGAAATGCCTTATTAAAATGAGATTCATGCTGTCAAGATGAAATACCACAGCACTAATATTGCTTGACTGTAGCTGCTGCTGTTCTGCCCCCTTGCCCTGTACAACTCAGGCCAGGTCCAGAACCTCTTTAGATGTATCTGCTTACCAGTCAGCTTCAACTTATAAACCCTGCCTGACATGCTGGCACAGCCACACGGCACTGCACCGCCATGCGCAGTACCGGTTACTTGCCTGGAGACCTCTGTGCCCCTCCCTTTCCACTGCCCAGTGCTGATGAGGTGGTCCCCAAATCCTGAGGAAGTAGGGCACCCCGTTTGAGATCCAGTAGCTTAAAGCTGTTCAATCCATTCATGCCTTAAAGACTTTAGTAATATGTGAGATGGGAATATTTTCTAGGAGAGCAATGTGAATTCCTTGGAAGAGGCAAAATGCAAGAAATACAGCTGGAAATATTCCTTACCTTCTGGACACAATAATGTGTAGAGAATGTGAACCAGCTTCTATAATATGCCTTTCTTACAGAAGGATCCCAAATCACTTTTTAAGCAAAATTGCCTTGTCAAGAGTGTGGTTTGGCAGATCTCTTCATTACAAATCTATTTGCCAAGTCTAATGCTCAAGTGTTTGGAAGCAATTTTTAAAGGGAACTGCATTTGCTAGGACATTTTCTAATTATTGTCATTCTTTTATTTTAACAAAATAGAAGCACTGACCTTAGAAACGCAGTCTGTTTCCTTGACGAGCCAGCTTTTTTGCATGAAATTCATTTTGATGCACAAAAAAACAGATTTATGCATGCCTAACAATTCAATCAGAAAGCTAAGTACTGGAGGCATCTTATTTACAACTCTGAATTTCTATTGCCCTTTGGAGGTTGGTTTTTTCCTCCCCTCCCTTTAATTCTATTCTGTCCCAGTTAAAAACAACCTTCCTAAGTACAAGAACATCTTATAAAGAACAGACAATACCTTTTACTACTCAAGCCACTTTATTTGGAAGCACTTCCCTACTATCATTTTTGCAAGATGGCAGTACAAATTACGCTTTTTTCCCCACCTCTGCTCTTACTAGCCACTTCCATAGCACTGTATGCCTTCTCTTTTCTTGTTCTGCTCTATTTGTTTTGATAATCACTGCTCATCATCACAACGATGGCAACTCAGAATTTGAAAACACCATCTCTCTCTCTCTTGAAGGAAGTCTCTCTTTTGATATGCTTTTCAGCATGTTATATTTCACCATGAAAAAGTGCGGGGGGCCGTCAATCCACGTCCACTGTTTTTCAATTCCTGTTAGTCTTCTCTCCAATAATTTCAGGCTAGCGACAAATTTTGTGCTTTACGTCACTGGTACTGTGCAAAAGTCTTTGGGTTCAAATCCCTGAAACCCGCCTCACCATCTTTCTCTAACCCAGTCCTTTTTCGTCTCTTCAATACAGGTTGCTATAGCCTAGTTTCCTGTGTTTCTTTATAGGACAAGCAACTAGTCTCAGTGACTTAATACAAGGCATTTTTAAGGGTCCCTCTTCCAAACCTCCAAGGTCACCAGCTCAGAAAACCACCAAATCATACTATATATTCAACCACTTCTTTACCAGTTTGTATGTAGACTGTTATCAGTCCCATTCATTTTTCAACATCTTGAGAAGTTCAGTCTTCTTCAGCCTGAGAAGCTGAAGTCACAAAGCTACATGATGAGAGCCATTTACTCTGTGATCATGGAAAGTTTCCATCTTCCCAGCTACAAAAATGAATCCTGAAGGCTTTATAAGCATAAACTAAACATATCATCTTCCCTATACAGATGGGCTTACAGCCTTGCAGGAAGACGTATTTATTTTGGACTGAGCGCCCTAGTGAAGCAGCCAGGAGTGCAAGTGTTTTGACACAAAAGGACCCACCTTCCACTACTACTGAAGATTGCACTAGTCCATGTCTTCCTGAAACAAGTAGTTATTAGATGGTCTACCAGGTTAATCTAAGACTAACATGGCCTGTGATCTCTCTGGCCTTGCACAGAAACGGATATCAGGGGTTTTATGCACCTCAGACTTTACCTTCAGCACTCCAAAAGGTCCCTAAAGTCCCAATTTTTCAACCCCTTCATCTGTATCCTCCAAACAACTCGTTCCATCTAATGGCAACGCAGGCAGCCCGAGGGCAGCGGAAACCAGGACTAGCATGATCAGGACAGAAAATTTACTTGAAGTCTGTTTAATTGTGTTAATGCTAGCAAAGTACTTGAAATATAAGAAGGTATTTGGCAGGAATACAAAGTTCTCTGCTGGCATATGGAGGGAAAATGACCAGAATTTGCCTAATGTGAACAGACCTAGAAGTGCTATAGCCTGCTCTGTGCTCAGACCACATTTACTGAAGCTTCTAAACCAACAGAACTTGAGTGACATTAATAAAAATCTTGGTCCTTGAAGACTAGCTAGATAGGCAGTAAGGACTGACTTCCTCAGTTTTGGCCTCGTGATCTTTCAGGTGTGCTGCAGGCTCAAACACTGAATAGATTCCTTCCCACTGCTGTGACGTTTTCCTGTGAAAGGAAAACATTTCCCCTATTGCTTGGGAACAGAGGATCAAGCATCACTTTAAGAGAGGAGAACATATCTCCTTTTTAAAAAACTTTAAAAACCACACAATTTTTAAGTCTCTCTTCCTGACACCACCACCAAAACTTTGACAATAATTAGTTAGAAAATACTTGGTTAGATACCGGTAGACTCCATTTACTTCATCAGTTTCTATTGCTGCATCATCGCAGCGTGCACAAAAGTAGTGATAACTTCTGCGACAGGCTCTTTCCTCACATCCCACAGTGGCTCCTTTCTTACGACAGAAGTTGCACACCTGGAACAGGATGAGGTTTAGCAGGTAAGCGTTACAGACAGCTACTGAAAATCTTGCCACAGAAGGCAAATACTATCCTCTGTGGGAAAATCAAATCTTTCATTGCAAGTTGCCTCTGTATAACTCATCAGGCAAGTTCACTCCTGCAAACTCGTACCCTGGTCATTATTTCAGCCACTTTTTTGCTATTTTGACTCTATTTCATACTGATGAATTTGTAAAATGATGCAGAGCGCTATGTGGGGGCACTGGGCAACTTTCCCCTAAATCTTGCCCGAGTTATTTCAATACCTATTGGTATTAGTGCTTGTATTTATGTTTTCTACGCTAACTTCATAATGAAAAGAGTTCCACCCAGGAGGTAAGGGAAGAGGGCAGCTGAGGACAAAGCCAGTAAGAAAAACCTCATACAAATAACCTTCCTTCTGCTAAAACCAGAAGGTGTTTCCCTTTACACTTGCATAATTTTGTTGCAGGCACTGGCTTAGTCCTTTACCAAAGTCTCTTAGGAAACTTAGACTAAGGACTTAGTCTCTTAGTCTTTTGTCTTGGGGGAGGTGGGGAAAGGAAAACCAACACATTTTAATACAAAGTGAACTAAATTTCACCAAATATAATGTCAAAACAATGTTTCTAACTCTAAATCTGTGATTTCCCTAATCTTAGTAGAACAGAAGGACCAAGTACTCTTCTGCATTTTTTAAAGCATAAAACAGGCCAGACAACCTTCAGTACTATGAGATAGGACTAAGTGCAGATTCAGAAAGAAACTCCTTACCAGCCGCTTTCCTCTCTTGAGTTCTTTCAACACTGATGCCACATCAAACCTTATATCCAGATTATCTGGGTTATACTCTTCAGATTCCACAAATCCTGAGGAAAATAACTAAAGACAAAAGAGGCGATATTAAGAATTAATAGACGGACTCAGTCACCAGTGCAGAAAAGAGGGGAAGGGTATATCTTTTCTTCTTGCACTTGCCCTACCTAAGAAGGCTGATTTTTCTCTGTGTTTTTAAGAGGTTTCACCTACACTGAACAAGGAGCTGTTCTTAAACCTTTTCCCAGTCAGAAGTTCCTCTGTCTACATAGGAGATTTCACATGACCTGAAGGTGAACTAAGAAAAGATAACAGGGTGAGAAAGTTAACTTAGTATGAAGTGTGAATGAAGAAAGTCTGGAAGTCCAGGCTACCCAGAGGAAGGAGGAGAAGCTCTTCGGCTGACGGACCTCCACACCTTGAACATCTTGTTATCTGCCCAGTTTTTCAGCCTTACAGCTAGATGCAACATTTCTCTGTAATAAAGTTTCCACACAGTCCAATGCCGACAACAGTTGACTGCATGAGAAACACAGGAACATCGTACAAAGCCGGGGAGAAACCCACAAAAAAAATGTATACGTGCACATTCGGGCCACTTTAATTCCCACAGAAGTGCTGAGCTATGACAATAAGTGAGGAAGGGGAAGTTCTTAGCAACTTTTTTCTAATCACTATATATAGCTAATTCCAAACAAAAGCAAGCTACCCTTATGTCAACTGGCAGGCACAGTCTGTCTGCTCAGAAGGTGATAGCTAACTGCAAAAAACCCAAACAGCGCAGAGAAGCGGAAGGCAGGGAAATTAGTAAAGTTGTCGCAACAGAAAAAAAAAGAGCTAGAAAGTTTCAACATTGTAGCAACATTATAGTTCTAACAAAACCTGTACCAAACAAAACACCCAAGTAACACTCTAAAATAGGTATCAGATGTTTCTGAAACATTCTGCTAAAAAAAAAAAGTAGTAGAAAAATAAAGATGTAAACATAAAACCTGCGAGAATAAGAAGGCTGGAACAGTGAAAGCCAGAAAGCTATTCCAGCAGCAGATCCATCTCCTGCACTAAGCAACCCTCACTGAAGGGAAAACATGGCATCTGTAATTGATTCTGCACACCAAGATCCCAGAATAAAGGGAAGGCATTTTGACAGCAAGAAGAGTAAATACATTCTAGGATTGTAGCACGCTTAGAGCTTCACAGATATTTTTACATAATCAACTTCCGCTATTTTTATTCCTTATTTTACATAAGGCACAGACTGGCAAGTTTTTTTACCTTGATATACCAAGTGATGTGAATATTTTCCTGCAAAGGTTTAAGTAAGCACACAACTTTCTGTGGTCTGAGAAGCCTCATTCAATTTAGTGTCTCAAGAAGGCCTATTCCTACCGCTAGACTGCATGTCTAGAACTATTGAT
The DNA here is from genome assembly GCF_000699105.1 of Pygoscelis adeliae. Classification (NCBI taxonomy): domain Eukaryota; kingdom Metazoa; phylum Chordata; class Aves; order Sphenisciformes; family Spheniscidae; genus Pygoscelis; species Pygoscelis adeliae. The sequence goes on from NW_008824368.1 coordinate 3,018,406, forward strand.
CAGGAACAGACACACATGAAAACACCACAAATCAACGTGTCCAGCTGTGCAGCCGTGTCCTCCTCCTCCCCCTCTCCAAAATTCTGGCCAAGCCCTGTTGCTTTCCATAGCTTTTCAATCTAATATAAGCTTGCTGGTTTGGGTAACTAACCATTCAGACACCATTGTAGAGTCAAAAATAGACAAGCAGTGGAAACTTCCCCTTTAGCCCTTCTTCTCCATTCCTCTTAGATACCGACCAACTAAAAGCCACTCACCAGACAATCCTGATGAGCTGCAATATTTCGCTCTTTGGCAATATACATTACAGAACCAGCCTCCCCTTCTGAACAAAACGCACACGTTCTTCTCACCATCTTCGCCATTATCCGGAAAACACCTAGAGCAGGAAAACTGGGACAAAACATAAAGCAATTGATGCAACTATCATACGCCAAGCAGGATGAATAGCGGAAAGCAGAGCTTGCTAGCACTTGCCCTCTAACTGCTCCTTCGCCTACATCCCCTGAACTTTGGTGCTTTGCTCCGCCAGCAACAACTACTAGTAGAATAGGCAAAGCCTGCTCTTGGGCCAGCGCTGGGATGGAAACCAGCTCCCAGGAGCTCCAGCAGTTAGAGCAGGAGGAAAACTGGTTTCTTTCCTCTTGGAAAGTCACTAACAAGTCATAAGGGATAATACGAGAGTTTTCAAGCTTGCTCGGCAATACGTGCTCCAACAACAGGCCCAAGAGCGGGCCAGCAAGTCATGCCCTAGATGTGAAACCCCTTTTATTTGGAGGAGGTCAATCATTCATAGCAGTGCTTTCCTTAAGCTAGTTCTGCCACATGTGGGTCTGCAAGTCAACCGAGGAGAGTCCCCAGACTTTTCCAGTGCCTTCCAGGAGTTCACAGAAAACAAGGAAGAAACACCAATTCCTTATTGTAAAAAGGATGTAGCAAAGAAGCGTGGAGAGGCTAGCAAGTAAAAAGGGGCAGAAGGCAGAGTCAGAAATGAGAGATTTGAACATTCCCTCTCAATGAGGTGGAGCGCTAACATGAGTGACATATTATCATGTATCCTGGGATTTTCCCAATGGACACCTGTTCTCTTTTTCTGGCCATACCCACTCAAGTCTTAATTGTTCTTCACACAGTCTCTCTTTTCCCTCAGCAGCTGCAAAATTTTAAGGCCAGCTACTTATTTCACAAAACAGTCTAAATGCTTCTGGATAAGCCTTTACCCACATCCCCCACCAGTAGTTTAAAGCATCATGCCACACATTAGTAGCAGAAGTTTTACTTTGTCTGTAGTTTCTGTGCAAGTCCACCGCAGAAATCTTCAATGATTTCCCACTCCTAGTAGGTGTGATACTCCAAACTGCCCTTTGCTGGAGATGTCACCTCTGACAGCACAAACTCCTGTAGGATAAGGGTAAGAAAAGTCTGCTTTCACTTTCAAGAAATAAGAAGATTTGAAGGTAAATTATTCTAGTGAGAGAGAGGCAGTAAGGTCCAAGTACAAAACAGGCAGGAAATCTCACAGTCTAGCAAATCTTGCAACCTTTCTGTGGCTTTCAACAGCCAACCTCTGTTTTCATTAGTTCCCACCTCCCTTCCATAAAACAGAGGGGATAGTCTCAAGTGAGAAGAACACCAGAGTAGAAGGGGATTTTTTTTTCTCCTCTGGCTCTGCCACTGAGAATTTACTTAATCACAGCAAGTCATTTCGCCTCCACACACATCTGGGTTTTTTTTCCCCCATCCTTCTATCTCTTGTAAGCGAGGTAGGGTAGAGACTGATTTCCAATATCCATCTATACGCGATCATCACATCAGTCTCAGAACTTAAGCATTAAATAAATACGATAGAAAGAAACAGAAACGTATAGAAATAGAAATATTAGAAATAGAATAGAAAACAAAGACAGAAAGAAATTAAAAAGCAGAACAAGCTAGAGTTTGAATGGTCTAGAACTCAGGAAAGGTTCTCTGCAGCAAGCTAATACCTGGAATCGATGCAGATACATAGGCCCTGCTCAGGCCCAGTCAGAGGATCCAGCTCTGGGGGCTCTGGGAATTTCGTGAGGAAGAGGCTAAAGGTGGAGTATACAGTCCCTGGTGTTCTCACAGGCTCGGGAGAAATCCTGGTGCTGCAGGAGAACAGAGAACCCTAAGTCAAGGTCAGCTTTTGGGTTACTCCAGCACCTCTGCAGGAACCCTGAAGCGGTGGAAGGACAGCTCTTGGCCATTCCTCGCTGCAGAAGCAGCCAGCTTGCACCCGCTGCCCCATTTAGCTCCGTATCCTACCCCCCACAGGAGTGTTGCTTCGGCCCTGTGCTCTTCCCTAGCTTTTTGCTACAGATTACTGCCAGGGAGAGGATACTGAGCTAAGCAGGGCAATGGATCCGGCTGGCTGCTCTCAAGTGAGAAGAGAATGGCTAAGGGCGTGGTTCCAGTTCCATAATTCAAATACATTTCACTTAACCCCTTGTTTTCACAGATCTTAAGCCTGCCGCTCACGGATTCCAATTGACACCCCAGGATCTGTCTGAAAAGGCAAGAAAGTTGTTCCTTACTCAGCTCCTCCAGTAACACTCGTGACAGCATAGATCCGTTGTTCTTTCTCCTACTGTCTCTTTTTCAAGTTGAAGAACCTGAAACAATTTAGTTGTTCCTTGTACCGAAGCTGCTCCACATCTTTGATCATCCCTGTCACTTCTCAATCTCTTCTCTACTCCTGCTATGTTCCAAGAGGAGCAAACGACCTTCAAAACGGTGGGCTACCATTTACAATGCAAAATCACAATGGCGTTCTGCATTCTTCTCTTCTTTTCTTAATAATGCCTAATATTTCAATCACATTTTAGAGTGCTTCTGAGCATGGAGCTGGCACTTTCATAGAACTACGTATCATAGTCCCCCAGATCTCTTTCCTAAGTGGTATCAGATAAGGCATCAGCGTTATGATTGTTGCTCTGACACATGCATCATTTTCCACTTATCAATGCTGGATTTTCACCTGCTATTTTATAGTCAAATCACTCGCTGTCACAAAGTCCTTCTGCAACTCTTCACAGCCATCTTTCCCTTTCACTGACACTCCACTAATGACAGAGGAAATGAAGCCACAAAACAGAAGACAGAGGAGAAGCAGCTGAGGGAAAGAAACAGTCACGTGCCTCCGGCTGCTTCTCTGGTACCTGCGCCGTTTCCTACAAGCAGGGTTTACTTTGCAACAAAATGGAAGAAAACAAGAAACGAAACAGAAAGTAAAAAGGGACAAGAACGTTGTCGGCAAGTGCACAGGGATCATGTCACTTTCAAATACACCTCGCTGAAACATTACCAGTTTGTCCAAGTATTTCCTCTCCAGAACCAATTCTGAAAGCAGCTTTGCATGTAAATACACACATTTTACACAGGAGGCAACTACGGCACAGAATGTCACTTGGCATACCTGTAGGGAAGTAAGGAAAAGAACCCAAGTCCCCTGACTTCCAGCACGCTACTGAAACCCACTGCCCTAGCTCCCCCTCTGCTCTCCTCTTCATCTCAGTATAGTTAAAGATTTGATTTATTGAAGTAGGGAGAAAGAAAGAAACTACACACCTGTTACCCCACATTCACTGTGTCCTCCATTTGCGCTTTGTGGGGAAAGAAGCACTGATGGTCATATATTAGCTGGGCATGACCTACACAAGCCTCCTCCCCATTCTCCCCCAAGTCATTAGCAGCTTAAACACACCCAGCCTTTGCAAGGCTTTCAGAACAAAGCCAAAGAAATTTATCTTTCTGATCACCTTTCACTTGCTACAGGGGAAATATTTTTAAGAACATAAAAAAATATTTTCTTTAGAAAGGTATATGTTAACGTATCTGACCCAAGTGATGGGGGTGACTGGAGAGCTCCTCATTAGATCTAAACTCTCACCTATTCACAAGATCACAGAATCATAGAATGGTTGGGTTAAAGATCATCTAGTCCAACCCTCCCACCATGGGCAGGGACATCTTTCACCACATCAGGTTGCTCAAAGCCCCGTCCAACCTGACCTTGAACACTTCCAATGATGGGGCATCCACAACTTCTCTGGGCAACCTGTGCCAGTGTCTCACCATCCTCATCATAAAAAATGTCTTCCTTATGCCCAATCTAAACCTACTCTCTTTCAGTTTAAGACCGTTGCCCCTTGTCCTGTCACAACAGCACCTGAGAGTAGGGCTCAGTCTTTCTTATAACCCCCCTTTATATACTGAAAGGCCACCGTAAGGTCTCCCCGGAGCCTTCTCTTCTCCAGGCTGAACAACCCCAACTCTCAGCCTTTCCTCAGAGGAGAGGCGTTTCATCCCCTGACCATTTTCGTGGCCCTCCTCTGGACCCGCTCCAACAGGCCTGTGTCTTTCCTGCGCTGGGGACCCCAGAGCTGGACGCGGTACTCCAGGTGGGAGATGTTTGGACTTCTACTGTTAGAGGTCCTCAAACGCTCCCTGATGCGCTTCATAGAATAACACCTCACCCTTTACTGACACGCCGCTTCCAGCGTTTTAAACGCGGCAGTGTCATTTTTAAGACACTAACGGCTCCCGCCTTGCCACGACCACGAAGTGCCGCATGGCAGAACTAGAGGAAGAAGGATGCGGATCGACCCTCCGCCGATTTGGACACCTGGGCGCTGAGGCGGGGCTGGGATGGGACATGCTGAGGTGATGTCTTCCCTCATGCCCTGGTGCTTCGAGGCCTAGCAGGGCGA
>NW_008824368.1:3023865-3024172 GCF_000699105.1 Pygoscelis adeliae
CAATCCCGGTGCCCGCCGTCGGGCAGCCATTTCCCAAGGGATTTACCCACGGGAAAGGGGGGGGGCGTCCTGCATCCTCCCATCGCCCCCCGTTCATTTTTGCACGTCCCTTAACCAGGACAGGGGGACAACAAGTGAGGGGCCCGATGTGATGGGGAGGTTGCGATGGGTGCCCACTGTGGGGCTGGCAGGATGACATCTGACCAAGCAGCCGGTTCAAGAGACGGGCAGGAAAGGCCAGGACAAGGCGGTGTGCCTCTCGCAGCCATCAGGCCCTGTGTTAAGTGGCTCCCTCCGTGCTGGAGGA
>NW_008824368.1:3024307-3030440 GCF_000699105.1 Pygoscelis adeliae
CAACCGGGGATATAAGACCTCCTGCCGTGCCAGTTCCTCGCTGCAGGCCTTCGCTGGTGCTGCCTTGCTCGTAAGCCTGACGGTTCACACGTAGGCTGATCCCCTCCAGCTGCCCATGTAAACGGACGATGGGCGCACACCAGCTAACCGCAAAGCCTAAGCAGTACTGGGAGAAGCTCGTTGCTCTGCAGCTCTCAACACAACACATACCACCGGGATATTTCCTCTTCCTGCTTCATACGGGTGCAATCTTTCTGCAAGCTCTTCGAACATCAGCGACTCAAGGCTTAAGGCAAAATCGTGCCAGTGAGACCAAGGTTTAGGCCTACGTGAAGTTCCCCTGCGTTGCGTGGGATAATTAAACAAACCCTAGATTTCCACCCCCGTACAGCTCAGCAGCCACAACGTAACGGGCACATTCTGGCCCGTCAGGAGGGCGCACCAAACACAGTTCCCCTTACCGGCTAGGACAGCTTTGGCTTTTCAGCACTGCCGGCATTACTCCAGCTGGTTTCCCAGACCCCTTTGCGCCTGTCCAGATGCAGCCTTTCGGAGCTAAGGTCAGCCAGCCCCTGTGCCCGGGCTTGCAATTAGATTGCATCTATTTGCCAGATGCTGCTACACACCACCAATTCCCAATTCTATTATCTAAACGGTACTTGAATGAGTCAGCTGGATTCAAGCACCCTCACAGGTGCTTAAGTCTTAAACTAGGAAAATTTTCCCAACACAAATCTCTTCTTCAGTACAGAAAAAATAATTTTCTGTGGAGGAAAACCAACTGCAAGTCCCTTGTGATCTATTCTTCCAAACCCCTGCTCTACAGAGCCACAGAGTTCTGCTGAAATAGGTGGAGCTGGAAATTAGTGCTCAGTAATTTTTTGGCAAAAAAAGATTATCAGTATAATGTGCTCCAGTCCAGTTTCTTTTATACCTATGCCACAGGTGATCTTCAACTGTCTTTGCATTTGTATGCTCACCGTGGGCGCTAATATTTATTTCCCTGTAGGTCATGGTGCCCTTATATGTCCTCATATCCCTACTGTCCCTCCGTTGGGACAGTCCTGCTCACCGTAAGAGTCAGCAATGTCCACACTGCATGGCTGGATCACACCATTTCACAGGAACAAGGTACCACCCAGAAAAAGCCTAAATTTGTTTCAGAATTGCCCTCTGCTGGTCCTCCATCAGTGTTGTAAAACCTACGCTCCCCTGCAGGTCAACAGAAACCGTGATTTCAGGGCATCTCCAAAGCTCTGCTTCACGCCTCAATGCCACTAATTCCCATCAGGCACTCTTCTTCTCTTTTGATACCCCTGCCAGGCTGACAAGAAGTCCCAAACGTGTCAGTCCAGAGGCACTTTCGAGTGTTTCACTTGGAACGTTTCCTCCTATTCTTCCGTCGGTGCTTGTGTTTGATGCTTTCACGTGATACTCTGCGAAAGCACAGATGGCACAAGGGGCTACATTCAGAAATACGCCCATCTCTGAGCTGTGTAAGGGCAAGCAGAGGAACTGATAGCTGGGCGGAGAGCAAGTTCAGATGAGCACTCCCGCAATGTCTATTGAACTGGCACAGCCATTATTTGCAGAGGATACTTGCCAGCCACTTTCAGCAGAACCCATTCTAATAAAATCACAAGAACAGGTGGAAAACATACCTTGTAAGGTAAGTTTGCAAGAGGATAGGTTATGATCTCTGGTCTGGTACACTGGATTCACAAGCAGTGAAAACATCAGACTGCGAAGGGACTAGAAGCTGGGTTGCAACCGCTGTATCTAGTGTATCCTCACGTGAAGGAGGAGAATGAAGAAGCTTCAGCCTGAAGACAGACCTGATAAACACAACTAGCCAAAAAAGACCCGTCTCATACACATACCTACTGTAAAATTCACGCTGACAGCAGGCTCTGGGATAGTTGCAGACCACATAGAGCAAGTAAGCGCTTTATCTTTTGAAACATCAGGTCTGTTTTCTGCAACAAGAAACAGAGCTTTTCCTCATCAGCTCAGTACCATAATTCCTACCACCAACCTGGGAAATACAATCAACAGCAGTAAAATGTACTTCCCCCCCCCCCCCCCCCCCCCCTTTAGCTTTAATGACATTCCCATCTGCTTTTCCACATTCAAATTGAGCTTGGAGACAAGTATTTTCCGCATCCTCACTTGTTTAAAAGGCTTGCACCAGTGCTGGGTTACCAGTGGGCTTGCCACGCAGTTCGGCATGTCTCTGGAGGTTTTTACACTGCATGACGTTATCCCAAGGTATATTCCCTCTGAGTAGAGACAGATCTTCAACGAAGCAAGAAGCAACTGAGCTGAATGCTGACTGCTGCTAACATGGTGGTGCTCCTCAGTGACAGAGGGGTGGAAGGGGACTGATCAGGACAAGAGTGGGTGGCTCTAACCCTTTGAAGGGGTACTCCACCAACATTGCAGGTAACCCTGCTCTTCTGCATTTAGCCCTGAAGATGCATGATGAAACCATACACAAACCCGTAGTGTGATGACTGGGACAAAAGCTGAGGAGGCATTTGCTTGATGGATATGCCAAGCTCTCAAACAGGGCCATGGGAGAGAAGAGCTGAGGTTTCATTGTGAGCAGAACAGTTCACAGGTCTGATATCTCTGTTAAAGGTCCATTTTTAACAGGCTTAAACTCCTCATGCATGCCGAGACTGTTGAGAAATGTGAAAGAACCGTCTGTTGCAGCACAACCCCATGTTTTTTAAGCTTGAAGCATCCAAAACAAACTAAAAAAACAGGTTAGGGCCATGGGTACCATGTTTGTCCACAGTTACACAGCAGAGATGCAACCCAATTAAAAGAGGACTAACCCTAAGCCATGTGGACGTAAGCCATCCGTTGCCTCTTGGCCTCAGGGCCAAGAACTGGTTCCTGCTTCTCTTTCATTTTGCGGTATAGCTGCAGGCTTGAAATCTCTATTCCATGGCCATGGCAGTCTCTCACAGGCATATTTCATTCCCATATACAATTGCCTAAATCATCACTAACTCTTGCAAATAGTACTTCTCTCTGCTCTGTAAAACAGGAAATCCAATGACAAAATCTGCTAATGGCTGAGCAAATACCAACAGACAATTCTGCATGATCTGCCATGCACAGCCTGCCACAAATTCAGGAAGTGAAGGTAAGGTGAACTGCAGGACCAGCTTTAAATCCACCTGTGATGGATGTGCTCAACTCCTTGACCAAACTATTGGCAGTTTGGTCAGGCTCCAAAGGAGGTAAAGGCCTCGGCCATAACCGGGCCAAGAACTTCTCTAGTTCCAACCTATTGTCTGAAAACCCACACAGGAACAGGGTGACACGGGGAGCACTGGTGCGTATGGGCTTGGCAACTGGAACACCAATCATGCGATTAACACATGAATAGCAGGTGGTTCTTCCAAGACTCATTTATCAAGGAACAAAGAAAGTTGTCAAGACAAGGAGTCGCATGCTTACCTTTTCCATCACATGTCATTTGACTACAAGCCAACCACTTTATTCCATAAATATGACAGCCTGAGCGAGCTGCCTTTGAGCTCTCCCTGCTAAGCAGCTGGCTGCACAGCGGTGATCTCCCCTTGTGCTGGGACGCCTCTCAAGGCTACTTCTCTAGGTTGAGAGACCCCCTACCAACTGCAGATCTTTGGTAAGTGACCGATACCACACATAACCTTGTATTATAGTGCACTAAGATTTTGTATTGGTAGCTTTGAATCATTATTGTATCCTCTGCAGTAAGTAACAGAGTGAACCTTGCCACAGAACTTTGTTAAGGCTCACTTATACACCACCTTGCTTCAGTAAAACCACTTTTGCTGATACCTTTGGCGGTGGTTCTTCAAGCGGTCTAAATCGCCTGTCCACGACACCACCACCTTTGCACAAGGCTCCAACACATCCAAAAGCCACACACCTGCACACCCATCCCTTGCTCCATTTCAGAGCCGCCTCCTGCATCTGCACTCAGCGTCACCTAATGTAGCTTGTTTCTCTCTTACCAACAAACCACATGGCAAGGACTTCTGTGGCCCACCTGTCCCACACTACACAATATGGCACTGTAATGAGGCACGCTCGATTTCTCAAGGATTCCTCTGTGTGTCACAAACATGGAGAGGGATGCAATCCAATAAAAACCAGTCATTTCTCTCCTGCAGCAGCAGAACTTGCCCAGCTCACTTTGTAGCACGAACACAGCTCTGCACACTGTTCTTATTAATCTCATCACTGTTCAGGACTATCTGTCTCACTGGATCCATTGGGCTTAGGTATATTTTAATACTTCTTAGCCCCCAAACAGGCAGACTTGCATTCATATGAGTTTCAGAAAACTGCGTTTTGCTAACTCAGCATTGTGGAAGGGCACAGAAAACATCAACTAACCATTGCGCTGCATCAGTCATGTCTCTGCTGCAAATGGCACAGAAGCATGAGTTCTTCCAGTGCACTGTGAACTTTGCTTGCGAATGAAAAGGGAGGGGGGCAAGACTAGGAGCACAGAAATTATCTAGGAAAAGTTTGATGCCTGCTCTTATGGCAAACAGTTCTAATTCTGTAAACTACAATAGCGACATTTAAATGTAAATTTAAAAAACGATCAGGTGAAAGGCATTTTAGTTGCATGTAATTAGCACCACAGACTTAAGTGTACAGTTCGATGTGTAGTAGTCCCTTCCAGCATATAAATCTCCAGGTACATGATGTGTTGACCCTAGGAAGGCTTTGCCTATAAGGTTTTTTTCCTGCACTTCTGAACTCCACACTGACAGGAAATCTCTGTCTCTGGCATGCTTCCAGCTTCATAGCCATAATCCCACGTGAGTTCGGTTCCAGCTCTCACATGCCTAAGAAATAAAACACTCGGTCAATTTGTTTGAACTAAGTGAAACAGTACTGTGCTTACAATTTGTCACCAATGACTCCCATGCAAACGCCAAAATCATAGGGGGCAGGGAGCATCACACAGGCAGCTCTTTGGGAGAGAGCCAAGAGATATAAGGAGTGTCTGGCACATGCACGCTGCTTTGCCTGCCAGAGCTATGGAGAGTGCAAATACCCGCTCCTAGGAGAAAAGAATATATCAAGCAGTGCGATAGCGTCAGAGTCTAAACAACCTGCTCTAACTTCGAGGCAAATTCTGGGAAACAAAAATCAAAAAAAAAAAAAAAAAGGAAAAAACACATAAGTGCAAACATCTAAATGTGAACACAGACAGTTTTGTTATTTTTACTATGTACAGTGCATCACTGACGTTTGAACAGATGTCTAGATACACTGGTGATGAAGACTATCATCTTTGGTCTGACAAGCTATGTTTTAATGCAATTGTACTATCTATATGCACAAAGCCTAATACTCAGAATTAAACACATGCTTCTCATGAACCAGCTGCTCTGACAGTACACGAAAGAGAAGAAATGTCTAAGGTAGGAAATTCATTGCCCAAAATGAATGCCAGATTAAATACCTGAGACTAAGATGCTGAGGGACAACTGAGGGAAAATAGAATAAAATATGAGTATTACAAAGAAGAAAGTAATTCTCTGGTATTTCTCACTGGATACGATATAAGGGACATCCAGTGAATTACCAGGCAGCAGGCTGACAACGAACAATGAGGACTTTTCAAACCACGTAATTGCAACCTGGGACTTGCTGCCTTAGGATGTTCTGGAGGCCAGAAATGTAAAACAAATAAAAAGGTGACTGGGCAAGTTCATGGAAAATACACAATTAAGCTCGATGATCCAGATGCAGTCCTTATGTAGAAAAGTTGTAAAAGGGTGATTGCCAGAAAGCAGGAGGGCCAGCCAGGCGAACATTCCTTCAACAACCTTCTTCCCTAAGTGTCTTCTGCTGACCACTATCACCTCTCTCCACTGGCCTCAGTTCCCACTACACACTTCTTTACCGAGTACCTGAGCAAGAAAGACTCTAGCTAAAACAAAATCTTTTTTCTGACATATTTCAAAACCTTGTCTTCACAGTTCTTGGAAGCCCTCTTCAGTGCAATCCACAGCATCTGTGTCAGTATGGACCAGGGTTGCAAGGCTCCACAGAGGATCAGTGTTCCCTGGGGTCGGTTTGTCTGGAACGAATCCTCTTCTCTCTATTCTAA
>NW_008824368.1:3030499-3048724 GCF_000699105.1 Pygoscelis adeliae
AGCTTCATTCATACAATTCATCTTTCCCCTCCTGGGTTTAGCTGCCACTTTCTTGTGTCTCACTGGCACCAGCTCTCTGTACCTCCCTTTCTATCATCCACTAAGGGAAGACCCACATCATTTGCTTTTAGAGGAAGTTTTCACCTCTGAGTATCCTAGTGCCACCTTCCCAGGACATGTTGGGCTACACAAAGTCTTGCTTCTCTTGGTAGCTGCGAGGAGAAGGCCTGGAGCCAGCCTGTTTGGCCCACAAAGTGTCTCAGCCTTAAGACCCTGTAGGGTCCAATCCTGCCCTATGGGACCCAGATCTGCTGGCCATTCCTTGAGACACAACACTGGGATCAGTGAGTCTTGGCTTTCAAAATGACCATGCTGAGTTAAACCTATTTTTCCACTGAAAAAGATTATCACTGAAATAGACACATCAAAATTAAGCTTCCCCACTTCACATTTCAGTGCAAAACTGAAGAAAAACCCATTAGTGATAATCAACAGATGTATTTCTTCAGTCTTTAGTGCACAGTAAGAAGTCACCAATAAGAAGGTAGTTTTATAGTTTCATGCTCTAAGCATCTGCCCCCCCTTAGCATAATTATTTCCTAATAACTGAGCACTGCTTTTTCTCCTAGTGCCTTGAATGAACAACATTAAACTTCCAAAAATTCACCTGTTTGTGAAGAACGCCACCCATGGGAAACTTCTGTTGTGAGTCTCTACAAACACACTCTGTGCAAAGAGATTTGGGCAGCAGCTGTGCTGTAAAACAGAATATTTGAATTAGAAACAGTGAATACCTCATTGTCTGCTGAAGAACCTATTTGACCAGGTATCTGTCACTAGTAAAGGCAGTTTCTTTCGTGCCTTCTCCAGACCACACAGAATCTCTATTACTCAATGCCATTGCCACTTATTTTTGCAGTAATTATGTCTCTTTAAAGTATTATTTCCATCGTATTGTGACAGTACTTTTGCCTAGGAAAACCAAGTTCTTCTATCAAGCTGTCCTCCAGAAATTTATGGTGAGAATTCATCTTTGATTCAGGATGCACCACAAATAATCAGTATGTGACAGATGTATCTTGCTGTCAGCCAGGGGAGCAGTGCTAGGGAGCAAGCAATAGATCAAATGATTGTGTATGTTGGCAAAGAGATATGAGATGTGAAAGGTCATTCAGGTGCACGTAGAACACGCATATGGTCATGGATGCAGAAGAAAGGTTTCAGCAAGATGCACTACTAATCTTAACACCATATTACCTCTGCAATGAAGAACAGCTTAAACACATGCAAGGATTTTGCTGTAAGACCCATACTCATGCCAATGAAGAGAAATAAGTTACTTGCAGAGTACATGCAGTGGTGTCTATGAAACATTCATCTTATTTGGAGGTACTTGGTAATTCATTACTATTTTTTGGCAAGTCAAAATTGAGAGACTTACTTAGCAGATACATACACAGTATGACAGACCACTTTCTGAACCCATGATTGAACGGTAGAAAAATTTCCTCCGATATCACAACACTTACCCTAAATCAGCACAAGCTAGAATTTACAATGGTTGGGGAACAAAAACCAAGGCTGGGAGAAGGCTTGTGGTTCAACAAAATGTGCCATTTGCTCTCTGGAGCCCCAAAAAGAGCTGTTCAAAAATTCAGGAGAAAGATGTCACTCATTACTGGGGAATATTTCACTCGGGAACCTAGTGGTGCCAAAAACTACAGCTGGTACGTAGCATGCATCATCTTATGGAGGCACTAACAGCTGGTGTGACCCAACCTGCTGTTCTGTCACTTCAGAGTACAGGGAGCACCACATAGCTTGCCTTGTCATTCACCTACCACATATATGGTTTATGTGCAAAAGCTTTCTAGTTTATGCAAATACATCATTTATTTATTTAAGCTAAGACAACTAAGAGAACACATGCAACTTTTGACTTACGTTAAGAAAACGACCCACATTTCCTTCTTTTGTGGCATCCAGTACATAAATATTTTCTTCATTAGCATTCTTCAGAAGTGTCCTGTCACCATCAGCCTCCTCACAAAATGCGTCTTGTTTTGACTGCCTGTGATTTTCCTTTTTGCAGTCAGCTTTTAGTGATACGTTTTTGGATGGCCCCAGAACACACGTGTCATCCAGCACACCTGACTTGCCACAATCAACACCCTGCAGAGACAGACTCTTTCCTTCGCGTTCTGCACTGTTCACATCAGCAGACTCAGTCTGTCTAATTTCCATTGGATGTTCTTCCTTCTGCTGCTGAGTGGATTCTGCCAATGGACACGTAAGTTATTTTTCAATGCTAGTTTAAAGCCAAAGCCTTTCCCTTGTTTGGCCCTGAACTCTTATCCACCCACCCTTCTTTGTTCTTCAAAATGTACGCAGCTGCCTTGCTATTTACAAGTCCATAACACAGCTACTGTTTTCCATGCCTCTCATCAATCCTCCCGCAAATGACTGTTTCCTGCTGCGGTGCCTAAAGCACTTGCTCAAGTCTCCTGTGAGTGACCTAGTCTCTCCCTTCTCAAATCCCACTCCAAATTGATTTCTTCCACATAGCGTTTTATTGTCATTCTCCACCTTAATTCCCGAGAGAATCACAAACTGTAATTAAGACAGAAACAAGATGCACAGGCAAATAGCATCAGTTTCACACTGCCTCTTCAGCTTGAGGCCCCCCCAGCCCCGCATTATATCCTGTTCAATTTTTGTTGGCTGGAACATGTATTGGGTGTGACACAATAAGATTTGCAAGACTGACTTTCCCACAATTGCACTGTATTTGAGAAGCTGCTGTCAGGACTGTTCAAGATGTCCCAAGTTCAACTTCGCAGGCAAAAGATCGCCCTGTACCAGCTAATGCATTGTAATATGCAAGGCAGCAATAATTTCTGTACCGCTGAGCTCTCTTGAGACAGCCTAAGCATTATATGGACAACATCATTCTACTCTGAGAATAGGCCTGCCTGCATCTAAAGACCACTTTCTACATTTTAAGTCTATCACCTGATGGAGCCCAAGTGTACTAAAAGCACAATATTTATAGCTCTGCAGACCTACTTTCTTTTCCTTTCTTTGTTCCACTGGTTAGTTTTGTTTTTCTTGACTGATGAATCTGAGAACTATTATCTTCATCTGAGCTGGCACTGTGCACCAGTGTATCAATTTCCTTTAAACAGAATAAAAGATAATGAAAAGGCTGTGATGTATTGTTGCTGTATGCAACTCTGGGTCAACACAGGATAGCAGGTGGGTTTTAGGACTCCAGGGTTGAAGTTTCAAACCTACTGTAATGCATGGCTATGGCTGAGTTTCAAAAGTCCATACATTTACTGCAATGCAACATTTATCTTAATTTCAAATTATCCTTCAGAATAACCCGGAAGGAGCTCCCCACTCAACAAAACATTCAAGTGCTTAAGTCCCAACAATTTCACCAGAATATAAACATGTTTGTGTAAGTTGCTCAACCAAAGCCCAAACATGTTTTCTACACGGTTTCAATAAAATGAACAGAAGTGGCAAGATTTCTCCTCTCCCACCACAAAAAGGCGATTAGTTATGGGAGCTCCAGAATGGACAGCACTGCCAAATGTCAGCATGAAAATCCCACGTGCATTTCTTAAGTGCAATGAAACCGATGAAACATACAGAGTAAGTTTACCCCAGTTTCCCTCCTTTGCACGTATTTGCAGGCAACACTTCACACCCAGGTCAGATCAAATTCTCCCAACTGTGCCACTGCATGAGAAAACTGCATCCAACTCCTGAGATTCTCTTCTCTCCCTGCTATGTCATTCTTTGGGGAGACATCACAAAAATATTATCGCTCTGATCCCCTAACTCTGCAGTCAGTTACAACAGAGGGTGGAGGGGGAGAACGATTTCTTAAGACTCTCAAGGCTGGAGTATAAAAGAAGGGTGGAGAAGGGAAGGCTGTGAGAGCAGTGCTGGTCTCAGGGAACATGTTGAAGGACTGATAATGGAGAAGGGATGGGGTACAGCTTCCAGCACGTCAGCTTAGCTCACAGTGTGACACAATCTCATGAAGAAAGATCATTAGAAGTATTTAAATGTATAAGATGAAAAGGTCAAAATTAACATACATATTCAGCACAGTGAAAAATGGATCTATTAAAGCCACTTGTTATTATTATTACCATTTTCAGTTGGTGATTATGAAAAACAACTGTTCTAGTTCCAGGCCTTCTCAAGGTTGCAATACTTAAATTCCTTGGATGAACCCTGTACAGAAAGGTCAAAAGGAAATTATAAGACAAAAAGACCCATAAGTAACTCTCACAACACACATTTCTCTAAGAGTCTCTAGTTCATAAAGAACAGACTACACCAGAGCCTGCAGTCTGGCCTCGCCCCAAGTTCTGTGACTATTTTGCCTCTAAGAATTGAGGACCTAGGTTAGGTTCTCAACAGTATTTGTAAAAAAAGAGTTGTTCATACTTTTTTGAGAGATCAACAGCTGCTTTTACATCCTTTCCCTGTTCTCCTGCCAAGAACCAAATTCTCTGTTGTTTTACTACTATTATATCAGATCATCTCAAAACAGAGCACCTACAGACAGAGTTTTGCCTTTCTCCTGCTACTACTTTCAACAGTTTTGACAGTGCAGCTTTCAAACAGGAAAGTAAAGATGATGTGGGAACAAAGGATAGAAAGAGGCACAGTGGGGGAGACAGTCAATATATGGCAGATATAGAAGATACTCTCCCACAAAAGAACCTCACTCCTTCACATCAGGAGAAGGTTGAGGAAGGACGGGAAGCAGTATCTGGCATATACATTTAAAACATCTAAAATCCCATTCATTTGGATTACATTCAGAGTGCAGTAGAAAACACTCATTTCAAAACCAATCTTAATATCTGTACAATGTCTAGCAATAAGTTAACAGTTCTTATTCAAGAAAACTTTCTACCTAAAACATTTATATGTGTTTTCGTTCCACGAAAAACATCATGGTACTTCTCTGGGCTACTGATAATGGAAACAAATGCTACTCTTTAAGGCTTTCCTAAGATTTAAACCCCCTTGTAAATTCAAAAGGTGCAGTAGCCACAAGAACTTGTGACATTATTACATGGTTACATTGTTTGTCCTTTTAAAGGCAATCTGTTTGGGTGAATGACATGTTTCTCAGATCAACTGGATTGTCATTTCTTAAGAGACAGAATAACACAGTCTTTTTGTCTGTCATATTTTCTACACAGCCCACATGCAAAACATTTTTATTCTCAAGAGAGGAAATTTATGAGATTTCAGGGAGTAGTGCAGTAAACGCAACTTTAAAACTGTGCTTCCCTGCAATTTTTAGTAACACCACTTAGTAGAAGTAAAATCTAGGTGATTGCTGATAATTATGCAATTTACAAAATTAGTAATTCATTAGGTTTCCAAGCTACCGAAATGCAAGTGAAAATATCTTGGCAGGTATTTTAAGGAGTTTCCATCTGCAATTTCATGGTGCTTCTCAAAGATCCACAATAGCCTTCTACTATGAAATGAGCAAGAATTTGCAATCATATATGAGTAGTACAAAGAGAGTGTTTACAAAGTAGTGTGGCAGAGCAAGGAATAAAGTTTAGAAAAACAAGCTCCTGACTTCCTTCTGAAAAGACTACAGCATGCTATTGACAAAGCCACGTGGTTATTTTGTAGTAATTTTATTTTAGGAATCCTGATAGGCTATGAGACCCTGACTGTAAAATGAAAACAAGACGAAGTCTTTTGCATAATTCACTGCAAAAGCGAGGTGTTGTCAGACTCCTAACGGGAAAGGTTAATACTCCTAGCAGGAAAGGTTATGTTACAAAGAACAAGAGGTTTAGAGACTGGGAGCAAAGGTCAGGACAGTTAGTGGCTAATTTGTTATCAAACCCTTCAGTGTCATCAAGTATGTTTAAATAATTTATCTCAAGTATCTTTTATTAATTCTTTCAAATTAGCATAATGATTAATGCCCTGAACAGATCAAATACACTCAGGAGATTAACTGGATTTCTAGAAAATGTCAAGTGGTACACACAGTAAGTAAAATTAATATAGAGGGAAAAACTCTGTCCCACTGGAAGAAATAATCAGGAATTAACAAAAAAGTTAAGAAAAAAAACCCACCCTCAGCTGAGGACACTCAGTTCTACTCTAAGTTTTACAAACAACTTTCTAGAATAGCAGAGTATTAGTTTTGTTATGCTTAAGTTTGCTTTGGTAAACTTACAGGGTTGATTTATTTTCATTATCCACAGTCTGAGACAAAGATTCCTGCTTCTCAAGAATGTAATTTTTGCCAGTCTGCACTAGTTCAACCACAGAGTCTGAACAATCAGTGTCAAGTTTTCTTTTTTTGGAAAAAAAGCCATGGCCTCTGTCATTCACAGCGCTCTCCTCTTTCAGCTCTTGACTGCCATCTCCCAGTACTTGAACTTCAGCTCTGCTCATTAATCTGCCTGGAAGAAAAAGAAAAGGTTTGGGTTTTTTTAAATTGTTTGTTTGCTAAGATGGGTCACACTCACTATCGCAGCTCAAACTTACATTAAAAAAATACAAGAACATTATTTGGGAAAGTAAAACATGAATGCATTTATACTGAAGGAAAACTAGCCCTGGCACGGGATGCACAGACCTGTGAGGGAAAAATCAACAGTCTGAGACAGGCTTTGCTCCAGAATGTTTTGGCTGTTTGTCTGGCACCATCACATTGCAGAGTTCTTCAAGGTTCTTCTGTCCGTTTGATCATCTTGCAAGTTAAGATTATATTGACTCACTTCTCTTCCAACCCCGTATTTCCCTGTTTGGTTCTCAAAAAAATTCCAGGGCACAGGCCACAGGAGAGGGAGAATTATGCTATACATCTTCCACAGGTCACCTTCTGTTACCTGAGTAAGTACAAACAAATGTCCCCTTGTCGATATCATCTAGGCAGCGGACACCCCAGCCTTTCTTCTCTGTGTTGAACACTTGCAACCTGACTTGAATGCCATGCTGTACAACTCTGTTCTGACACATGATCTTGTCACACCTGCACAACACACTACACTCATAAATTCTGTCAAAAGGAAGCAAAACAAAACACAATATAAAAGAATGCATTACCAAAACAAAGTTGCTATTATTAATTTCCCTCCTGAGCATTAATAAGGCAGTTGACTGAAAAGATAAAGACTCTGGCTAAAAGTGATTGTGCAGCAGTGCACTGAAGCTCATGATTGCTGTTTCATCAATTTTAAGAGTCTGTCAGCCAGATTTTGATATAAGTAGACAAGAAAAATAAGTGCTACCTTTTCATGTTATAGCAGTAAATCACACAGAAGCAGAAATCCCTGTGAAGCACCTCATTCTATGCTGGAACAGATTTTAGCAAAGACAACCTGTCTGCCCGGACCTCACTGTAGCTGTCATGAGTTTTAGGATTTAATGAAATAGTTCTAAAAGAATTCACAATTGTGGGGTTTTTTCCATTTGTTTCTGGGTTCACTGGCAGCTTTAATTCTGCATGCCAACCGTAAACTAACATCTCACTGCAACAAAGGACTGAAAGGGGCTCCTTAAGCCTGTGGGTTCAGCCCTTGGCTATTGCAGAAAGCTATTTTGCACAATTCCTTTCCTAAACACCTGAGGTTACTGGCATCTTCCCCAGGCCACATATTAATCCACGGGAGCTGAATAAGAGATAGGGCGAACACTTGCAGCAGCTTTGGAGACTCTTGGAAGAGTCACACATAACCAAGTCTGGCAACAGCAGCTGGCTGATATTTCTTTAGGACTCTGGTCCTACAGAGCAAATGGATGGACAAGATACAGGGCAAAAACCAAGATGGCTACTGCTTCCCACTTCGTTGGCCGATATATGCTGTACTGGTCTTGTGATATACCTCCTTCCCTTGTAGCAGGTTTCCTTTCCCTCTCCCTTCTCCCCCTGGCATGCCTGAATGTAACAGCATGTGGGCCAGATATGGCCTGAGCTCCTGGACCAGCTAATATTATGTTACTCTTCACACTCTTCTTGGACCTTGAACTAAGCTGTGAAAATTGCAGTATCTGCAGTACAAAAGTGTTTTTCCCTCTCCTACTACTCAAGTCACATTAATTATTTTTTATCATCCTGATATGTCAGTAAAATTGTGACAAAAATGGAAGGTTTCGGTAATCCAGAAACTGCAGTTATTTTAGTCCTGTAGCACTTACACTACAGGCGTAAAATAAGAGCATACAAATAAAATAACAGTTAATAGTTCTGTCTTTCTTACCCGCTAGGAACAGGTCCCTCCAGTCTTTTGTAACTGTATCCACGGGGTGTTTTACCACTTAGAGACAGAGAAATTTTACTACAGCCTCTTGCAGTTAGCTGTAGGCATGCACATTTTGACCTAGAAGATAACAGTAAAACATCTCAGAAGGTATTTGGGGCAGCATAAATCAAACATAAATCTAGATAATTTAAAATGTACTTCACGGTACACACACACGCACATACTTTTATATATATACCTATATTTTTCCCCCCACTTTTACTCCACAAGGCCATTTCAGGCACCCTACCCTTCTCTTTGTCTCTTGCCTGGTTATGCGTTCTTTACAATAATCACGTTCTCCCAACCCCATTCTTCTGCCAAGCTCTGTAAAAGGCACATGCAAACAGCTGAAGTACAACAGAAATTTATTATAAACAGGACACTGTCAAATGAATTGAATGAATGAATGAAAATCACCTGTTCTGGCACAGCATCCCAGCCTGCTAGCCACTACTTCGTTACCTTTCTCCCACCCTAGCCCCCAGGAAGTGAAGAATTTCACACTGCAGATTGGAGAACTCAAGCAATGATGCTGGTCTTCACCATCTTATGTCATGACAACTCCAAAGACCCACAGCGTTTGTGCAAACAGCAACGGACCAAATCCTGAACCCCAAAACCGCACATCAAAAGCATCTCAACTCTTGGGGGAGTTCAGTGCAAAGAAGCGTGCCATGTGCTTGCTGTTCCCCACCGCCCAGCTGAAACTAAATAATTACTGAAGCTTCATTATACCAGGCTGTGATTTCAAGCTTTTGTTAGGTCACAGGCAATTATGCTGCACACCAGCACATGCAACTGCCCTAGCTATCAATAATACAAAATGGATTCAAAAGCAAGTAACACCTACAGGCAGAGATCAGGTCAAAGACAAACACCCTTCAAGAAAGCTGACAAAATTATCACCAGACTTGCATATGTTAACTGTGGCAGGTTCCCACAGAGTAGTATGTAGCCCAGAGTTACTGGGCTTTAGAAAAAGACAGCAATGAGCGACACCATTTGAACTGCTCAGAACATAAATGTGTTCTGTGACCACAGAGTTTCATAGTTTCTGTTTATACAAGGGGAAGGATGGGATGGAGAGGTTGTGAACAGGGATGTTTCTTCCTCTGCCCTCAGTAACCTTCTAAGTCCCAAATGATCTGATCTCTCCAGGCTGTCCCACCCCATCTCAAGGATACCATCCCACAGCAGGAGCTGCAGCAGAAGTTGTCACGCAGGATCCTTCCCTGCCTGCCAGAAAAATGAGCCTTCCTCTGCTAGCACAAGAGTCTCCCTTCCCCACTCTTTTCCCAAAGGCAAGAGATCCGCTTGCCAGCTCCACCTGGAGGAGAAGGACTGCTAATTTGGGAAGAAAGGGAAAGGAACACAATAATCCACCTGTTGATTGCTTCCTTCCCTACAAGAGAGGCTGGACGGGTAGGAGCACCCAAGTTCTGGAGAAGACAAAGACACAGTGGTGTCAGTCAACACAGAGCATGACACAAGACAACTACCACAGATATTCCAGCAGCGTTGGTCCTTCACACTTACACCACCACCCTACTATTGAGGCATCATGCATCACTTGTCTGCAATTAGATTTTTATACCTACCTATCAATGCAGCCATCTGTGCAGTCACATGAATCAACAAATATGCTGGAGAAATTGTTGAGATAATATCCACGCGGCCACGATGCCCTCCGATATTTGAAATAAGGTAATCTTGCGCGGTCAAGATCATTACAGAAGGAAACAGGCACAGACTCGGCTCCATTGCTAATATCAACATCAAACACGAGGGGTTCGGGATTTACAGTGTTCCTGCCCAACAGTACGTATGTGTTGAAGGAGAAGTGATCAACAAATAAGAAATTGCACTCTGTTTCAAACAGGTAATTTTGCACATCTTGGAAGCTTCTCAGACTTCGGCCACAAGGAGCTTTATAATTCACATCCAGTGATTTTGAAAGGCAGTCTGCTTTTGCATGGCGTCTTTGAAAGTGAAACAGGATTGGTATCTTAAGAGGATTTTCACCCTTGTAGGAGCCCGCTGCTCTGTTGGCAAGACATGCACTAGAGCACTTATGGTTCTGATACTGCAGGTTTAAAGGTAAACCTTGAATTTTATTAGATGCTTCTTTACTCCCTGAACCTGTTTTTTCCATCTCCTCCTTTTTGCTATTTGGAATAAAAAAGAAAAAAAGAAAAAAGAGCAGCATCTTAGACAACAAATAAAATGCTCAGTTTTTTAGTAGTTCAATATTATCAGCGCAGGAAAGAAACAGCCCATTGCTAGAAGTTCAAGGGTTTCACTGAATCACTGTTTGCATTGTGTTACTGTCCTAACATCATATGAAGACATGTTCAGTGGCATTCAAATAAAAAAAAAAAAGGCAACAGCTTCTTCCCAGAAAGAACTTACATACTAAAACACAGAAAGGACATTTAAAAAAAAAAAAGATAGGAACGATATCTTTACCCCCATCTTCTAGATCAGTACCTGAGGCTAAATACAGAGAGACTAAGTCATGTGCCTGACAATCTGCACAGTCTGTGAAAGCCTGAGAACTCAAAAATGGTTAAGTCCTAACCCTGATAATTCTGGTAATACTCATGGATCTTTATTCACAGCCAAATGCCCTGTTTTATTTTGCAATGTTGCTAAGCAACTATCCATCATATCTGAGAAGTCGTGGCAGGCCGGAGAAGTTCCCACTGATGGGAAAAGGGGAAACATAACCCCCATTTTTAAAAAGGGAGAAAAGGAAGACCCTGGGAACTACAGGCCAGTCAGTGTCATGTCTGTGCCTGGGAAGATCATGGAACAGATCCTCCTGGAAGCTATGCTAAGGCACAT
Organism: Pygoscelis adeliae; assembly: GCF_000699105.1. Lineage (NCBI taxonomy): Eukaryota > Metazoa > Chordata > Aves > Sphenisciformes > Spheniscidae > Pygoscelis > Pygoscelis adeliae. The sequence goes on from NW_008824368.1 coordinate 3,041,659, forward strand.
GGAGGACAGGGAGGTGATTCAAGACAGCCAGCATGGCTTCACCAAGGGCAAGTCCTGCCTGACCAAACCAGTGGCCTTCTATGATGGAGTGACTACATCAGTGGACATGGGAAGGGCTACAGGTGTCATCTATCTGGACCTCTGTAAGGCCTTTGACACGGTCCCCCACAACATCCTTCTCTCTAAACTGGAGAGGTATGGATTTGATGGGGGGACTGCCTGGTGGGTGAGGAATTGGTTAGATGGTCGCATCCAGAGGGTAGTGGTCAATAGCTCAATGTCCAGATGGAGGTTGGTGAGGAGTGGCGCCCCGCAGGGGTCCGTATTGGGACCAGTGCTGTTTAATATCTTCATCAATGACATAGTGAGATCGAGTGCACCCTCAGCAAGTTTGCAGATGACACCAAGCTGAGTGGTGCGGTCGACACGCCAGAGGGATGGGATGCCATCGAGAGGGACCTGGACAAGCTGGAGAAGTGGGCCTGTGTGAACCTCATGAGGTTTAACAAGGCCAAGTGCAAGGTCCTGCACCTGGGTCGGGGCAACCCCCGGCCTCAATACAGCCTGGGGGATGAAGGGCTTGAGAGCAGCCCTGCCAAGAAGGACTTGGGGGTACTGGTGGATGAAAAACTAGACATGAGCCAGCAATGTGTGCTCGCAGCCCAGAAGGCCAATCATATCCTGGGCTGCATTAAAAGCAGCGTGGCCAGTGGGTTGGGGGAGGTGATTCTGCCCCTCTACTCTGCTCTGGTGAGACCCCACCTGGAGTACTGCGTCCAGCTCTGGAGCCCTCAGCATAAGAAAGACACGGACCTGTTGGAGCGGGTCCAGGAGAGGGCCACGAAAATGATCAGGGGGATGGAACACCTCTCCTGTGAAGAAAGGCTGAGAGAGTTGGGGTTGTTCAGCCTAGAGAAGCGAAGGCTTCGGGGAGACCTTATTGCAGCCTATCAGTACTTCAAGGGGGCTTATAAAAAAGATGGTGGCCGACTGTTTAGCAGGGCCTGTAGTGACAGGACAAGGGGGAATGGCTTTAAACTAAAGGGGGGTAGATTTAGACTAGATATAAGGAAGAAATTTTTTACGCTGAGGGTGGTGAAGCACTGGCAGAGGTTGCCCAGAGAGGTGGTGGATGCCCCATCCCTGAAAACCTTCAAGGTCAGGTTGGCCGGGGCTCTGAGCATCCTGATTTAGTTGAAGATGTCCCTGCCCACGGCAGGGGCGTTGGACTAGGTGACCTTTAGAGGTCCCTTCCAACCCAAACTGTTCTATGATTCTATGTTCTCATGTGGTAAATTAGACAAGTCTACTCAAAACCTCAGGTTTTGCATGTAGGTCAAGTTAGAAATATTTTCACTTTGAAAACTGTCAGGATTCAAACTGGGTTTAAAACTTTGAATTTAGAAATATAAGAGAGAGATTAAAATCTCTCTCAAATGCACTAAAGAATATGTCAAATAAGGAACTGGAATAAACTATTACACACACTGACCTGTGAGAACCTTCTACAAAGTTTGCAGTGTTCTCATCTGTAAGAAGACACTCCAATTTGGGTTTGGTTTCCTGTTTGCCATCTCCGTCAAACACATCACTTACTGAAAAAATTTGAATGCAAGCAAAAACTTCAGCAATCCACATTTCAATTTATAATCGAACTTACTTTAGTTACTAAAGAGATAATTGCCAAAATACATTAATAATAATGCATTGCTATGAACTACAGCTAACAAAGAGCATGTTAGCAAGTGCCTTACTAAAAACAGAAGCTGCTTTTTATAACTTATACAAAAGTCATGTGTTTGCATATAGGTGTGCAAGTGAGTGACCAGCTGACACACAACACACTCTCTCACACTTTCTCTCCTGATCCTCCTCTCCCTCCCTCTCGTCTCCTTCCCTTTCCCCAAAGGGGAAAAACTTAGGTGTGCATTGATGAACTTGAGGCAGAAATGCCCTTTTTCACAGACCATCAGGCGATTTGCACATTAAAATCTTCCATGTAGCTTTCAAAGTGCTTCGAGACAACACACATACGAAACACACGTACAGATTTATCTTCATTATTTGAGGTAAAATGGTGCCAGGGTATTACAGCTAGTGGAGCCAGGCACAAGATGACTCTGCTTGCAGCCAGCTCAGGTTCATCAGGGCTTACTAGTTCAAACTGTCTTCACTTGGTACAAGCCATATACACGTACACACAAACCACAGAAGTACAAACCCAGGTGAGAGTCCACAGTCTAGTACCTGAGGACACTAACAATTACGTTTTTTCCCTTGTAATGCTAACAGGCTTCTCAGATCTATTTTATTGATTTCAGCGAAGGGAAATAAGCTCCTAGTGAGTAAAACAAGACAAATTAAATCCACATACCAAATAAATACAATCGAGATGCACATACCATTTTTCAAGTTTAAGAGATCACCTAGATTAGCTTCATTCACCAATACCCAAGCCTGCCAGCATTCTACGCAAAAACCAAAACAAAACAGGTATGAAGCGTAATTTAAGTAATGATAATAGGGACAATGATAATAGGGACTACTAAAAGGGAAAACAAAGTGTAAGTCCTCCAGAGACATTAGTTTCCTCAGTATGCTAATCTAGAGCATTGCAAGACTCATACTATTAGAAACCTTTTGCACCACAGTCCTTAATAGACAAATCTATGAATTACAATAAAATTACAGCTCATGTTAGTAGTTGTGAATCAGCACTGAACATCCTCTGGCTTTTGGAAAGCTGCTGGAATGTTTCCAAACCCACACAAACCAGTAGCCTCCAGTGGCAGTAATATACGTAAACACAACGTAGCGTAAGTTTCTCTCTTTACTTCATCATCAGACTAGTCGTCATCTAGCTAAGAAGGGCTGGATCTTGGCAGACCAAATTAATGCTACTCCTAAATTGGTGGAAATGGCCTTCAGATAGTAAGAACACAAAGGAGAGACCAGTTCTTTCTCAACCTCTTACCCCATGCAATTAATATTACAAGGTGACAGACAAATGTTAGCAAAATCCATGTTAATATTTTAGTTTGAACTTTTTACAGAACAAAGCATAGAAAAATTCAAATTTAACTATGTCACAGATTCATTGTGTCATCTGGGGATTCAAGTTCAACTTTTACCTATGCATTGCTGTTGTGGTTTAACCTCAGCCAGCAACTGAGGACCACACAGCTGCTCTCTCACTCATAACTATTCTCATGCTAAATCCAAAACACAGTGCTATTCCGGTTACTAGGAAGAAAATTAACTCTGTCCCAGCCAAAACCAGGACAACTGCTGTAATATTTTGTCAGAAAAATCAAGATGTGGGAGCTCAAGTACACAAAAAATTGTGCCACCAATTTAGAGCAAGCAGTGCAATGCAGAGTGTGTGGCTATACCAGTTTAAGAGCATCTTACACTACTGTACGTTTTCTTGCACAAAAAAAGCAGTAAGATCCATAAATTACATTTACATGGGTGACAATAAAAAAAGTAATTTTTCTGAATTAAATAAACCAGTAAAAAGAAACCTGTGTACTGCTCCAGGCTTATCAGACTTCTGATTTTGATGTAGATTAAGGAAACTTATTTCCATGAAAATCAGGAACGATCTTAAATGCATTGCTGTCACATTTTTCTACTAATGTTTCAGGTTATAATGGTGTCTCCGACATGAAATAATACTTATATGATTATAAGCCCACCCCAAAACCATTCAGTTCACTGAGATCGGCTTGAAAGGCTAAAACTTCTGACGATAAACAAAACACATGGCACTGCAGATATTTCATTACTTCTCAAGAACAAACATTTCAGTTCCATGTGCTTAAGAGCCACACATTGTTTGAAAAAGTACACAGACAAAACAAGAAAATGGCAAAATGCATCTGAAATGATTACTTTTTTTTTAAAAAGCAGATATATTTGTAAAAGCGCTTAAAAACACCAACTACTAAGTAATTTAAATTCAGATGCATCTGAATTGTGGCAGATATCACACAGCCCTACACAAAGCAGGCCACAGCTCCCCTGTAGCCCAGCTTAACCATTACAAGGATTTCAAACCTTGGTTTGTGGCAGTTCCATTCTTGATCTTTTGCTTTAGCAACAGCAGCACATTTTGCACCTGCTCAAATATGACGTCCACTCTTCTACCTCCCAATTGTGTCCAAAACGTCTTCAAATCACCTGAAATGCAAATTTCCATTTACAAGTCTGTACAGCTCCCAAGAAGTCTAAAAACACAAGTAGCTCCTAGTGGACTTTTCAAAGGCTCGCACTCATTCGATTGGGAAGCACTTCTGAAAAACCAGCCAGGACAGCTGTCTTCTTTTGCAGGCTTTAATCTTCAGAAATCTATTCCTAAACTAATCACAAAAGTGAAACAGAAGTCAGGTGATGAACTGGAGTGGCTTCTGATGGTCCATCATGCTGCCTTCAAGTAACTTTTCTAGCATGTCTACAAAGGGTGCTGTGGAAGCCTTTCCCCAAACACCAGCAAATTAGTCCCACTATAAATTAGTCACCACTGAAACTCATAGAAATGACACAGGAGAATATTTTCAACCGAATGAACTGAACATATTATTAAACAAAAGACAAATTTGGAATTTTTTTTAATAGCTGTAACCTCCCTTAGTTACACAAGCTGACTATCCTGTCCCATCAATATTTTTTATATGTTTTCTAGGGAAAAAATGTTTGAAATATTTTCAGATAAAAGCAGTTTGATAAATTTTGTTCACCGAGTGATATCAGTTGCAATAATTAATACACACCTTATATCATGCCTCCTTCCTCCACTAGAAATATTTATAAAGAACATTTTGTTTAAAGAAATGTTTTTTAAGCTACTGGTTCAGAACCTAGAGGTGGCATGCCGATGCCGGGGTGAAATCGATAGTCCAGCTCAAGTGCATCTACACCAATGCACGCAGCATGGGCGGCAAGCAGGAGGAGCTGGAAGCCATTGTGCAGTGGGAGAGATATGACTTAGTCACCATCACAGAAACATGGTGGGGTGACTCTCATGATTGGAGTGCTGCAATGGATGGCTATAGACTCTTCAGAAGGGACAGGAGAGGAAGGAGAGGCGGCGGGGTGGCTCTGTATGTTAGGGAGTGTTTCAATTGTATAGAGCTCAATGATTGTGATGATGATACAGTTGAGTGTGTATGGGTAAGGATGAGGGGGAAGGCCAACGAGGCAGATATCCTGCTGGGAGTCTGTTATAGACCACCCAACCAGGATGAAGAGGCCGATGAAGCATTCTACAAGCGGCTGGCAGAGGTCTCTCGATCGCTGGCCCTTGTTCTCGTGGGGGACTTCAACTTCCCAGACATCTGCTGGAAATACAACACGGTACAGAGGAAGCAGTCTAGGAGGTTCCTGGAGTGTGTGGAAGACAACTTCCTGACACAGCTGGTAAGTGAGCCTACCAGGGGAGGAGCCTCGCTCGACCTGCTGTTTACAAACAGAGAAGGACTGGTGGGAGATGTGGTGGTCGGAGGCCGTCTTGGGCTTAGCGACCATGAAATGGTAGAATTCTCAATTCTCGGTGAAGTAAGGAGGGGAGGCAGCAAAATTGCTACCATGGACTTCCGGAGGGCGGACTTTGGCCTGTTCAGGACGCTGGTTGAGAGAGTCCCTTGGGAGACCATCCTGAAGGGCAAAGGGGTCCAGGAAGGCTGGACGATCTTCAAGAAGGAAGTCTTAAAGGCGCAGGAGCAGGCTGTCCCTGTACGCCGCAAGAAGAACGGGCGGAGAAGACGACCGGCCTGACTGAACGGGGAGCTTTTGCTGGGACTCAGGAAAAAAAGGAGAGTTTACCGCTTGTGGAAGAAGGGGCAGGCGACTCAAGAAGAGTACAGGGATCTCGTTAGGTCGTGCAGAGAGGAAATGAGAAAGGCAAAAGCCCAGCTAGAACGCAACCTGGCCGCTGTCGTTAAAGACAACAAAAAAAGTTTTTACAAATACATTAATGACAAGAAGAGAGCCAAGGAGAATCTCCATCCTTTATTGGATGCGGGGGGGAACATTGTCACCGAGGATGAGGAAAAGGCTGAGGTACTTAATGCCTTCTTTGCCTCAGTCTTTAGCAATCAGACTAGTTACCCTCAGGGTACTCGGCGCCCTGAGCTGGAAAACAGGGATGGCGAGCAGGATGAACCCCCCATAATCCAAGAGGAAGCGGTCAACGACCTGCTACGTCATCTGGATACTCACAAGTCTATGGGGCCGGATGGGATCCACCCGAGAGTGCTGAGAGAGCTGGCGGAGGAGCTAGCCAAGCTGCTCTCCATCATCTATCAGCAGTCCTGGTTAACGGGGGAGGTCCCGGACGACTGGAGGCTGGCCAATGTGACGCCCATCTACAAGAAGGGCCGGAAGGAGGATCCGGGGAACTACAGGCCTGTTAGCCTGACCTCAGTGCCGGGGAAGATCATGGAGCGGATCATCTTGAGGGCGCTCACAAGGCAGGTGCGGGACAACCAGGGCATCAGGCCCAGCCAGCACGGGTTTATGGAAGGCAGGTCCTGCTTGACCAACCTGATCTCCTTCTATGACCAGGTGACCCGCCTAGTGGACAAGGGAAAGGCTGTGGATGTGGTCTACCTGGACTTCAGTAAGGCCTTTGACACCGTCTCCCACAGCATTCTCCTAGAGAAGCTGGCGGCTCACGGCTTAGACAGGTGTACTCTGCGCTGGGTCAAAAACTGGCTGGACGGCCGGGCCCAGAGAGTTGTGGTAAATGGAGTTCAATCCAGTTGGCGGCCGGTCACGAGCGGTGTTCCCCAGGGCTCAGTATTGGGGCCAGTTCTGTTTAATATCTTTATCAATGATCTGGATGAGGGGATCGAGTGCACCCTCAGTAAGTTTGCAGACGACACCAAGTTGGGCGGCAGTGTTGATCTGCTCGAGGGTAGGAAGGCTCTGCAGAGGGACCTGGACAGGCTGGATCGATGGGCCCAGGCCAACTGTATGAGATTCAACAAGGCCAAGTGCCGGGTCCTGCACTTTGGCCACAACAACCCCATGCAGCGCTACAGGCTTGGGGAAGAGTGGCTGGAAA
>NW_008824368.1:3048787-3049042 GCF_000699105.1 Pygoscelis adeliae
TTCCTCTTTCCAGCCCCTGGCATGGATGTTCAGAGCGACTCGTCCTCCGAAGCGAACTCCAGCCTTTTGTCCAAAGCTCCATGTTTCATAGGGAAATCCTATAGGGATGACTAGGGAAGTGATCGTGCCCCTGTACTCGGCACTGGTGAGGCCGCACCTCGAATACTGTGTTCAGTTTTGGGCCCCTCACTACAAGAAGGATGTTGAGATGTTGGAGCATGTCCAGAGAAGGGCAACGAGGCTGGTGAAGGGTCT
>NW_008824368.1:3049329-3052194 GCF_000699105.1 Pygoscelis adeliae
GAGTGGTTAAACATTGGAACAGGCTGCCCAGGGAAGTGGTGGAGTCACCAAACCTGGAAGTATTTAAAAGACGTGTAGATGAGGCGCTTAGGGACATGGTTTAGTGGGCATGGTGGTGTTGGGTTGACGGTTGGACTCCATGATCTTGGAGGTCTCTTCCAACCTTAATGATTCTATGATTCTATGATTCTCTTCCAGGTGTATGCACCTTTGAGGTACTAAGCCCATTCATGAAAGCTCTTGTTAAAACATTAGCAGTGCATCTTTGGCAAGGACTCTGAAAAGGGAATATGGTTCAGTGTGTCAGCAGATGATGCCAGAAAAGAGAACATGCTCTCTCTCATGGTTAACGTTTCTCCTCTTCAATGATCAAGCACAAAAGAATAAGTAAATCTGTTTTCCTACTCTGTTTCTAGAGATAGAGTCCACTGTCACCCTACTAGGTTTACATGCCACTTTCAGACAGTAAATCTTGGTTGGCAGATGTGCTATAGCGACACCGCCCTAGCAGTCATGAAATACTGTGTTCTTGTAAGGTTAGTAAAGAAGTATTTCCTTAATTGTCCCTTAGCAGAGAATGACTTCTGTTGCCCCAGGTGCCAGAAACTAATTAATGCTATGGCAGTACAGAGTCTATGGTTACTCTCAAAAGTGTCATGACAGCCGCGAAGAAAGTAACAATCTTTTGTCACCACAACACCAGCTAATTATGTCACCAGCAGCTAAGAGCATAATATTTAATATCAACAGGCAATGTTGAAAGTACTTTATCTTGTAAAACAACTGATTTGGCACTAACTCTAATATCATTTCATGAGCTTTTATATTCACAGAACTTCTAAAAAAATGTGGAAAGGTCAAAGTCCTGTTACAAAAAATGCCCACAACACTTCTTGGAAACCTGCACTACTGCTCCAAGAGACAACATCTGCCCTGGGCCGTTCCCACCCTTTTGCTGTGCATGACAGTATCACAAATTTAAAATACTGAGAAATAAGTATATTTAACATCTGTGTTTAAAAACACACATGCAGAAATTCTAGTAAGAAATTCCACCACTGCAGATTAAAACTGCTGTCCTTATTTCTTTTCTGTTTTCATATATTTCAATACATTTACTAAGTCTGGATAGCACCGGTGGATAGATTACTTCAGAGGATGGGTGACAGAACATAGTTTTTCATTGCTGGGTCATCAGTTATAATCCTGCGTAGGCCAGAAGGAAATAAAACATATACTACTACGTGTAGTACTCAAACCACTCACTCACCTTAGAAATGCTTCCCCAATTCTCATGCTGGAGTGCCCTGAAACTCCAGCAGCAAAAACTTGTTTTGCATGGAGAAGCAAAGATTGCGTACGAAGTTCGTAGTATAATTTTCATTTCAAAAAAAGACAGATGTCCACGTCACTAACCTCCTCTCCAGTGTTAATGCTGCTGTTGTCAATCCCAACCAGGAGGACAGGGAATGAACAGACACAAGATGCATCTACCTTGTCATCATTCAAAATGACCTCACCAGCTCATGACTCAGGGTGTGGACTGGCATCCAGTGGCAATAGTTCTAAACCTGGCTGAGGCCATTACCTCCGGAGAGATTTTCTTTTCCCTCTATAGGATCCTTGTGGCCACATATCTCTTTTTTCAGCATTGTGCAGGGGAATGATGCTAGAGCAAGAAGCAAGAAGCCAAGGCCAGGGCTACTTATGCCAGCTACCAGAAGAAATACTTGGGTGCATGTTTCCTTTAAGGCAAAACTATTGTTTTCTGTCAGCATTTTCACACCAGAAGTGGTACCAAATATATACTACCTTCCCCTTTGCCTCCATGAATCCAAATTATACTACCTTCAATACTCTCCTCTTTTGAACTGGTAAGGTTCTCCACTTCCAAGCAGTCGCACGGCACTGCAAGAGGTATAGAATGGACAAGTAAGTAAGAGATTAGGTGAGAAATTAAAATGGTTGTAGCTACTTAGTTTTTCAAAATTTATACAAGTAAATACTACAGCGGTTATGAGTGGGAGCACTGTGTGAGAAAGTGTTGTGGTGAAATAGTCATCCCACTTTCAAAGTCATCCCACGTCTTGTCAAGACCCAGCTGAAGAATACTCACATAGAACAAGCTGTGTGAGGAAATTTTTTTTTGCATGGGTCACTTCTTATTATCCCTCAAGCACGAAGCTGTTATGAGGCGACCCATACATTCCAGCACATTCAGCTGAGCCTACTACTCCCCACTTCCTATTAGCTCACATTTCTCTTTTTTTTTTTTTAAATTAATGCTGTCAGTACAGCAGTACTGCAACTAAACTAATTTATTTAGGAAAAAATGAAGGCTTTTTTAGGTAGAAAATTTACTGAATCTGTTTCACAACAGATGCAAGATAAAGCAAGATCTCTCCACTGGAATAACACTAAGGAAAAGTAAGGCAGCCTTCTTCAACCACATTGAAGATACCAATACCGACTATTGCCACTAATGACACGGAGAGCATAAAACGTACCTCACTTGTAAGTTAACTAGCTAGTCTTTTCTACGCTATAACTGAAAAAACATTTCCATTCATTCCGGCACAGAAATTTCATTCGGTTGACTGGGAGAAGAGGTTAAGTGAAGATTGTTAATTCCTATGAAAGCGTTTCACAAAATCTGCCGGGTGACTGTTCAAAACGTATTTTTTTTTTTAAGGCTTACTTCTTTTCTCTTCCATCTTCCGGGGCGGCTGCACGGAGGGCTGTTAGGCTCGTTGGGGTATCGCCAGCGCCGAGCCCGGCTCAGGTAGGAGAGCGGTGCGGTGCGTTGATTTCGCTGTCCCCCGACACCGCCGCAGGGTCAAGGCGAGGGGCCTGCGGGCAGGAGCC
>NW_008824368.1:3053509-3083224 GCF_000699105.1 Pygoscelis adeliae
GAACCCCTGGGTGGCGGTGGCGAGGCGGGCTGGGCGCTGTGGGGACGCCGCCATCTTGGCGCAGTGCCGCCCAGCCGGGGAGGGCGAGGGGGAAAGGGCCGGGTCAGGCAGCTGATGCGCTTCGGTGAGCGTTAGGCTGCGCGGATGGCCCCGGCCGCTGTTTTGGGCCTGGTGGGGCCCGCCTGGCCTGAGGCGCTGGGGGATGCGATGCCTTTCTCAGCGTGTGGTGGGGGTCCGGTGTGGGGTGAGGCGGCCTGCTCTCCCCCCGTGCCTTGTGGGGCTTCTCACAGCAGGCGTGGCGTCCGGGCAGTTGCTAGGCCCTTGTGGGAAGTTTTTTTGCCCGAAGGGGTCCTGGTGGCTGGCTGAGCTCTGTGGGGCTGCAGGCATCAGGGTGGGGAGCAGGGGGGAATAAAAGCAATATAGTGAGGGATGTTTGGGCCTTTGATTCCAGTCCACCAAATTAAAATATTTGGTAAGAGAATGAGTTGCTTAACTCCGCTGCTGGCCCCTGCCATTTGCTTTTGCTGGTTGCAGCTGTGCCCTATGATGTGTTAAATTATTACTGCCTTTTTGATTCAAAGTGTGAAAATAAAAAAAGTTTACATGGCCCTTAAAATTTTCAGCAGCATTGCTTTACAAGTGTTTGCATTGTGGCTATGTAAAGAGATTTTTCTGAGAGGCAAAAATTAACCCACTCTTAAAAGGTGGGGAGGGTGGTTTGTCATCACTTTTTCATCTCTTCTTTGTTGACCACCACTGTAAACTGTAGAGATAAACATAAAATGCCCAAATAACTGTCAAAGCATTTCCAATCTTGTGGATATTATTAAAGGTATTTCTTTGGGGGGGAGGGGGATAGAAATTTAATTTGTCTGTGGGGGAGTGCTATGTTTACATGACTTGGAGCTCTGGTCAGACCTAGGATCCTCCAGATGATTTTGATGTCCAGCACCTGCTTTGTACTTTTATAAAACCTTTTAAATGTTTACACAGGCATGCCTACATCTGTGCCTGTGTTTGAAGTTCACTGATTAGCTCATGAGAATTGCCTAACTCTACAGAGAGAAATGAGGCAACTAACAATAACATTGTTGGGAACAGGGTGGCTCAGCATTACTAATGTGCTGACAAATCTCCCAATAAAAATGGTAGTTTATGTTTTAAAAAGGGAGATTTCTTTCCTGTGATAGTTTTTTTTTTAAAATTAAGTACAAGCTTTTCTTGCTGTTGGAATACACAGCATTGTGAGATGATGACTGCAGGTTAAGTAACTTCATTTTACTGAATTATTAATATATAGGCATGAGCGAGTGAATATTGAGTGTTATGAAACACTTGTGGTGTTACAAATTGTATATGAGGAATATGCCCAATACAGAGAAGGTGGAGCCCAGCATCATAATGATTGTATTAACTAGAAGTTATTTTAAAAGACTATTTCCTCATAGTTTTCCTTCTTTAAGTAAGTGTCTCCTAAATGGCCTCCTGTGTTTGCCTGCATGCTTTGAAACTATGTGGTGAGCATTAATCAGCAATATGGAGATGGTATAGTAATCTCATAAACAATGAGTGTTGTTAAATAATCATATTTACGGTTGGATAACAGGATTGTATATGTCTGCTTGCCGGATATGGTTAGGAAACGACTGAGGTTTTGTGATGATAAAGTTGCCATATGCTTCATGGTCACGAGCAGCAAATGAGCTTGAGCCTTTTCCCAGCAATAACTCATTGAAATGTAAGCGTTAGGGATCTGACCACCATGGCGGTTTTACTTGGAAGCAGTCAGTGGCGTTAGCCTGCAACACTGAGGAGAGCAGCCCCTTTGCTCTGAGCAAGCTGCTGGAGCTTATTCCGTCTGCCATAGCGGGGTCTTCCGCCTGGCGCTTGGCAGTGAACACACACCGTGGTGGTTACTCACGGTGAGGCCTAGCTCCAGAAAAGAGAGCAGGGAAGTGCCGAGGCTGACCCTGCAGACTAATGCAGGCAATCTACTAAAATGAAATTTGGGACCAATTGAAATCAGACTTGCGCGTTATTCACTCATATATAAATGTGTTTCATGTCAGTGCGATTGAAAATGTGGTTTTCTGTATTTTAGGAAGTGAGTGCAGAGGACACGTAGTGAAGAGGTAATGCTGGTGTAATCTGTGTTATTCCCTATAAACTGTTAGCACTCAAAAGCTTTTATTAGCAACTGGGGGTGATGGAAGAAGCTGGAAGCACATGGCTGCATGCCTCTCAGACAAAAGAGAAATTAGTAATATAATTTGCTTGTTAACTGAAGCAGAAGGAATGGGAAATACGTCTTTCTTAAAGATTAATGACTCTAAGGAGGCAGTTCTGAAACATACCTGACTTTCCCTGGTTTTGCTTTTGTCTAGAACTGTAAGATACACTTTCTGCAGCGTAGCTGCTAGTTCTGCCCATGAGCCAGTAAACTCAGTTCTTCCCAAACTTGTTAGGTGGCAGAAGCTCGCAAGCGATGCTGATCCGACATCCCAGTAACCTGCCCGCAGCACTCCTCTGGCAGCGGTATAAGCTTCTTGGGGCTCTCCCAGCAGCTTCTGCAGTCTAGACCTGGACTGACTAACTTCACCTAGAGGTGAGGACAGCCTGTTCCACAATTGCTAGCACCTTGGTTAGGGTGACAATGAAAGGGCTGACTGTCCTGGTGAATGGTGCTGTTGATTGAGTTGCTGAATTACGCTTTTGTGTTACATAGTTCTGGTCGTATTTAGAGACTTCAGATGAACAATTGCGTAGACAGGCAGACCGCAAATGGCTCCTTTGAGTGGGAGGAGATGAAGCTGGTCCAAAAGGAACTATCTCATCCAGTGCTCTTCTCTGGGGATGTTTTTATCATCTTGAATGCGGTGGGGATTTGGGTATATCCTCATATGGCCAGATGGGCTTGGGTGAGGTACAGAGACATCGATCAGACTCCAGAAAATAGCAAAGCAGTCAAAGCCATAGACTTTGGAAAGCCATGGGCATTCACAAGATGTTTCCTAATTCTCATTTAGCTTTTTGTCCTTTTCTGACAGGATTGGCTCTTTGTTTTATCGACTTTTTTCTTCTTAAAGTATCTTCATATCAGTTGAGTACTTTTACCAGCTCCTCTGTCACATCCTCCCTGTTACCATTCTTGGTGATTTAACTTGCTCCCTTATAGATAAGTGTCCGCACTTCATTCTTTCAAAATGCAACTTTAACATAATGTTCTCTTTTATTACATTGATTAGTTTAAGTATGGTTTATATGTAGTCTCTTGGTTTTCACACGTCTAATCTACCTTGAGTAAGATAACATGTCCGAGAACAGGCAATTTTATACAGATCAGAGATCATTGCTTCTTCACAAAATGTGTTCAGTGGGGCATCCTTTGGTTTATCTTAGAAGTTTTGCTGTAACACATCATTATTCATGAAGACACAGACTAATACTCCCTGTAGGTGCGTTGCTTACTAATTGGCCTAATCACAGACTATTTACAGGCCCTCAGTATGTTTTGTTACTATGTTTTGTAATTCTGTTGCTATTGTAGATATGTTAGGTTTTAATTAGGTGTCGTGGTTTAACTTCAGTCAGCAATTGAGTACCATACAGCTGCTTGCTCACTCCGTGCCCCCCTCTCCCCCCGCGGTGGGATGGGGGAGAGAATTGGAAAAGCACAAGTGAGAAAAACTCATGGGTTGAGATAAAAACAGTTTAATAATTGAAATGAAATAACAATAACAGTAATAATAATGTAATAATAATAATATACAAAGCAAGTGATGCACAGTACAATTGCTCACCACCCGCTGACCGATGCTCAGCCAGTCCCCGAGCAGCGGCCCCCCCGGCCAGCTTCCCCCAGTTTATGTACTGAGCATGACGTCACATGGTATGGAAAGTTTCTTTGGCCAGTTTGGCTGTGCCCCCTCCCAGCTTCTTGTGCACCTCCAGCCTTCTCAGTCGGTAGAGCATGGGAAGCTGAAAAGTCCTTGGCTAGTGTAAGCATTACCTAGCAACAACTAAAACATCGGTGTGTTATCAACTTTGTTCCCATCCTAAATCCAAAACACAGCACTGTACCAGCTACTAGGAAGGAAATTAACTCTATCCCTGCCGAAACCAGGACATTAGGTTATTTGGATATTAATTTGTCCAGCTATTAAATCAAAGGGACGGGAGATTTGGGCTGTAAAATGATTTTGTTCTACCTGTGATGTAAGCATGTCTGCATTCCTGGCAACTAAAAGTCAAACAAATTGTCTATCTGAGAAGTGGAGCTTCTAAAATCATAGACTGTTATGGTCCTAAGGGAATCTTAAAAAAAGGGAATCTTTCATAGCCAGGCAGAGACTGGCTATGAAAGGAAAAGAAAAATTTGTGTCACCGTTTAAACAATAGACTTCTTTCATGTGGAGGACCTAGATGTCTGTTAATTACCAACTGGCTTGAGGGTTTTTGGAGTCTGGCCCGATATGCTGAAACTCTTAACCATCCACTAGCTGGCATATCCTTCAAGGTCTGCATTTGGAGACTGGTAATGTAATGGATTTCATCTTTATAGACTGTTTGTGTAATAGAAACGTTTTCATTTTTAGCTATATTTCTGTCTCACAGTCTCAGTATTCATTGCCAACATAGATTCCAGACAGCTGCATGAACACAGAAAGAAAGGACTGGTTTCAATGTCAGATAATGCTGGGCTAGGTCGAGCAGCATGCGTTGTCTTTGCTGCGCCACAGCCCCACCACAATACGCTGCTCAAGACCTAAAAGTGCGTCCTCTAATTTTGTGTGACTCAGATGAATTAACAAGATCTGAAAGCCTGTGATTACAGTTGCACTTGAAAGGGCCTGAGATCTCTGGAAACCAGGCAGTAGATGTATATGATGAAAGGAAGCCAAAATAAATGCATGCCTAAAAACCTTGCTATCTTCATTTCTCCATCTGAACATAACTATATATTTATCTGAAATAAATTTTCACTGGTATTTTCTCAAGTAAAGCTAGTGGCTGTAAAGTATTCTGACCCTTTTGATCAGCTCTGTTCGTGGGTTTGCTTGCAGATTAAAGTATGTGCACAAAGTATTTTCATTAAATGAAGATGTAGCAGACAAAAATTTGTAAGTGATGTTCAAGATTTAGTGAACTTGCGGTGTTCCCACTCTTGAGAGATGTTCTGTGGAGTGCTCCACAAATTCTTTCTGATTTGCCTTTTCTTTTTTGAATCAAAGTGTAGAGGAAGCAGTCCTTGTGATGCCAGCTGATGTAAGGCTGATCGGTTAGTGCTGGTCTTGCTAGCAGCTGTGCAAAGGCAAAGGAGTGAGTGCCTGACATAGAATTGGACCTGACCGAACAAAAGCCATCAAAGGGATGCGTATGGCAAAAGGTTGAATTCATTATTCTGTGTAGATGGAATAACCACTTTCAAATGAAACTGAAACCTGTAAGGTTTCAAATATACTAAAAGAAATTTGACTACAACCATGGAAAACAGGGTAAATACATGTCGTGGTGTAGAGGCTCAACAACAGGGCTTTTAAAAAGAATATTCTGGACTAAATAGCCCTTAGTCACAGCCTCCTGTGGGAAAACTAATTTAGCTGAAGAAAGCCCTGGTTTTTTTAGTTGATTGTTTTTCCTGATCCAGTTCACTGTGCTGCATCAGCAGTTGGTTTGGCCTAGCTTTGTAGAGGTGTGGAAACCTGGAATGCCCCATCCCCAGAAACCTTCAAGGTCAGGTTGGCCGGGGCTCTGAGCAACCTGATCTAGTTGAAGCTGTCCCTGCCCACGGCAGGGGGGTTGGACTAGATGACCTTTAGAGGTCCCTTCCAACCCAGACTATTCTGTGATTCTGTGGAACTGGCAGTAAGGTGTGGAGAACAGGAGGAGCGAGGATGGGAAGCAGTATTGTCCTATTAGTATTTATTGCATTTGGTTTTGTTAATAAGCATTATAAAGGGTCAGAGAAGCCACAGTCCCCTGAGCTTTTTAAATTGGCACTGGCAAAGAAAGACAGTTCTGCTCTCCCTGTGCTTCTCAGCCCTCCCCTGTTCATTTGTGTCATTGCTCAGGGAACTGGTAGGGGTTTAAAAAAAAAAGTTACTTATTTGGCTCAGCTAATTTTATCTGAATAACTTTCCCCATCTAATTTGCTGTGCAGCCACTTGGTATTTCTGCTTCTCTCAGGGAATTGGGGGTGGCCTAGGGGCAAAAATGGGCATCTGGAGATAGATGGATTGCTTTCTAATTTTATTGTCGGTGTCATTTATCCCAGTTTAAAGTGTTTGTGCAACTACTTCTTTACTATGAGCAAAGTACTGGTATGGGCAGAACCCTTACTGTGTCCGGGTTTTTTGCGGATGGTCTTCGTCACACAGCAGAGCTGTCCTAAGCCTGGACCTCTCTGCATTCTCAGTTGTGCTAGACCAAAAACCCCTCCTGCTTTTTACAGACAGTGGAGATGAACGGGCTTCTTTTGGGGGCAACTGAATTTAACTTCATTATTATTTTTTTCTGTAAAATTCTTGAATGACTGGAACTGAAGAAACTACGTTGAAAATGTGTGAGACATCCTTTCAACAGCGCTGAATAAGCGAAGTAAACTGTCGCCCAAACCTTTGTAACCCTTTTTCATCAGAAATGTTACTTAAGTGACTCTAATGTATGAATTTGGCGCTCCTTTCACAGAAGTAGATACATATGCTATTTGTTACAAAGTAATACCAAAACCAATTTAGATTGCGTGCAGACTGACATCTTAAAAAAGAAGGGAAAAAAAAAGCGCTTTACTAAGATTGAGTGCTGCTAGACAAACAGATTTCATGTGTATCTGCCAAAAAAAAAAAAAGTCCACCAAATACTGCTGGTTACCTTAGTTTAGTGTGCAGATACGGTTTCTGTCAAGTTTGTGATGAACCACTTAAGTGAGTTGTGGTTTGGTAGCGTAAGTTTTAAGTGAAGGATTATTTTTAAGATGAATTGATTTTGTTAATGAATTCATAGCAAGGTGCTACAACCCTTGCAATAGCAGATCAAGACGTGTGGTTGCAACCTGGGTGTAGGAATGAGGAAGAAGGGACAGGATTTTTTTTTTAAATGTTTTTGCCACCACATATTGTAGAAATATTTTTAAATTGCATCCCCCCCTCCCCCAAAAAAGTGTTCATGGGTGGATGGATTTTTTTTTCTTTTCTTTTGTTCTTTTGGTATTGTAGCCTGGATTGTCCATTTTAGAAATGACTGATAAAGGTAATTCCAAAAATTTTCAAGGGAAGTAAGAGGGGTTTGTTTTTTTCCAGCTGTTAAATTTTCAGGGTGCCCAGGGGGCTGACCTGTCTCCCTCTGCGGTCATGCCATTCCTAGAACTGGTGCAAGGGAGGCGATGGCAGGCACGGCATGACTTCCCTTTTTGGCAGCAATGTAATCTTAGAGCCACTTAATCAATTGTGAAACAACATCTTTAAATTATTTTACAGCATAAGTTTAAAAAAAATCTTCTGATATCTCAGTAATGTTTGTGCCTTGTGTTTCCTGTTGCAAGAGACAATAATTAAGATGGAAGAAAGTGCTGCTGCATAACTGGACTTTGAAGTGTGGGGACAGTTGAGTGACAACTACTGGATTGGGTGATCTTTGTTAAAGACCCCATGTCAATCTAGCACAAAGGCACTTGTACAAATTTATACGTACAAATTTATTGCAGCAAAGAATGCAGTTCACTTGCTCTGAAGTGTTGCACGGAAATTGTGTGGGACTTTTTAAGTAAGGGCACTGGAGGTTACTGCACATGGAGAGATTAAAATAATGTGGAAAGAGAGTTCACTTCCAGCATCTGTAGTGATCCTAGCAACACATAACATTCAGCTCTTTGTTATGCCTTTTTTCATATGTCAGCAGGGAGGCACGGCTGTATCAACTTTCCCTCCTCAGGTGTACCTTTTAATTGTGTACTCTCACTTTCTGCAGTTCATTGGCAGTCAAGCAGCTGCCTTTTACTTCTGAAAATAAGCAGAAGACTACCAATTCATGGCGATCATTCACTACCTGTTGCTTTTGGATACAGGAGAAGCTGTCTGCAATATATGATTGATTTGTTGTTACAAATAAGGCACCAAACTGAAATTTATAGGGTGAGGGCAGAATCGCAGGGTGGTTGCAGTCATCTGTTAAGGCAAATATCATGTAATTAATCTCTGGGGAAAGTCTGTGGGTTTGGGGGTTTTATTTTTGCTAATTTTTGTTTGGTTTATTTTTTATTTGGTTTTTTTTTGACAAATTGGTTAACGTATCTTAGTAAATGAGCTAAGTAAGGCTGAACATTCTGAACACAAGCTTATTACATAGAAATTGTGTTGACCTTTAGTCCTACTCCTCATCATCTGCAGGCCATTAATAGGTCTTGTCTTTTACATTACAATCCGTGTTTAGGTCTGCAACTGCCTGTGACATCTGTACTCCTCTGTTGCAAGCATTGCACACAGCCTTGGGCAAAATACAGAAGTAAAAGACCAAGTGCTTTTGGTCAAAGGCAGTTTGAATGAAGGCGGGTTTGAATGAACTCTGAGGTAAATCGGCTTGGTAGTCTTTAGGTTGTGCATTTTTTGGAAAAAGTTTTTCCCTTCAAGAAAACAACATTAATGTGAGGAGATACATGCCCCTACAATTCATCTGTGTTCCACCCTTTTGTCAGGGAAAGGAAAACGTTGCCAGAGGATTTCCCAAGATACCCTCATGCTATTCTAGTTTCTTGGGCAGCAGTTAAATGCTAAGAAAACATGCACAGAGATGTTACCCATTGTTTTTCCTCTCTGACTGAACTCTCTCCACCCTGTAAACTGAGTATCTCCTCATCATGGTTCATAAGGTCTCATTGCAGTTCATAAGGTTATGGGAGAAGATGGCTGCAAAACTACGTGACATTCCCATCTTTGAGGGTGAAAAACATGAGGGACTAAGGAAATCATCTGTTCTGTGTGATGTGACATGCTGTTACATCACTAATATACTTCTAACATCGCTTACAAGAGTGTGTCTCAAAGTTGGGGGTGGGGGGTGGGAAATGCAAGAACACGTGGCTACCTAGAATGTGCAGAGCTGAATACAAAAAGATAGTTTAAGCAAAGGAAGAGTCCCATCTTGATTTAGATGTGGTTCAAGGGTAGCAGCCAATATATAGGAATAGTATTTGTATTGATGATTAAAGAAAACTCCCCAGATTTTCTTTAGGATCTAGGGCTAATAAGGAGAAGTTCTAAAAATACCAGGAACAAAAAGAACAGTGACATATGTCTGATGGCTGCGCTAATGTTTTCAACAACGATGCCAAGAAGTCAGAACTGTTATGTACATCTGCAGTGAGAACGAAGCTGAATATTACGAATAATCATATAACTATGAACAAATCCATCATAATACAGCAGTAAACAAAGACTGAAAGAACACTTGAAAATTTGTGTTACAAATTTGTGTTACAAATTTGTGGAGACTGAGGATTATTTTTTTTTAAATGGCTAATGTAAAACTGTCCAAAATTTTAAGGATTGTCATGTAGCAAGTGCTATTCAATATGATTAATAGAAAACAGGTATTATAAAATGTCTAGTATATCAGTTAGATTAAGGTTTGATCTAGTCTGTCTGAGAAACTGACTCCTGAAAATGTTACATTCAATGAAGAATCATTGAATAAAGATACAATTTTGTAATGTTCAGTCATAGGATGTTTGGTTGCAAAAAACCCCCAAAACAACCCCAAATGAACACACAGTTGGAAGAAAATGCACAATCCTTCCGGACAGTTTTATCTAGGCCATGTAGAGTAGAAAAATAACAAATGATGGCATGGCCTCATGTATTTGATTGAATTAAAGAGCACATTAGCTGACTCTTTTTGAAAGATGGACTCAAAGCTTTGGGAAGTTAATCACCACGAAAAAAGGTTGGATGCACCTTAAGGATGAGGAAGAGTATCCTGAAAAACAGCACTGCAAGGTATTGAGGCTCACAGGTAACAGTCAGTGGAAGAGACACTCCCTATAGATAAGCAGCAGCCAAGAGCTGATAGTAGTTGAATACACTGAATGCAGAACGGGAGACTTCCTTTCCAATGTTCTTGACCTCACTTCTGAAATACAATCAGGTTTGATGGATTCACTTTGAGACATATTTTTAAATTGAAGTCAGTACTGGTTGTACGTGTTGGAAAAACGTATCTATACACAACGTAAATAGCGACAAAGAAGTAAATCCTGAGTTTGTTGAAGTGATTTGATCATGGTTAGTACCTATGCATGAACAAAATGGAGAGCCTTCCGGCAGCACACTTTGCAAATACAGGAGTCACAGCAATGGGAAGTAGAAAGTAAAAAAGGATATGAACTTGCATAAAAGGAAAAAATATTTAAAGTGATAACTAATTAACTATTGCACTAGCTTGTTGACGGACTTCATAGATTCTCCAGCACTTGAAATTAACATCAAGAACCAAGATCTTTTAAAAAGCTGCTCTTGTTCAAGAAGCTGTTGAGCTACGTCAGACAATAATTCATGCTTTGTGAGAACCAGAGTAGATATTTTCCGTTTTTAAATTCCTTTGTTGGTAGTAACAACATTCATTTCTTGTTTTGACAAGAGGAAAAAATCTGTTTCAAACTTTTTTTCCAAATAAAGTCTTATTTCGTAAGTCTATAGGAAGCATTGGACATCTCTGCAATTTAAGTTCTGTGTAAATTGTCACAGATCCTCATTATATGTTACTTTTAAACTTCCTAACCATGTCATCTATATTCTTTTTAAACAGAAAAATGTAAAAATAGGTACTGTGGTGGTTGGGTTAAATGACAAGGTATTAAATAGCTTAGGTTTACATCTTTCGTTACTTGCTGATCACAGCTGTTTGGATACATGTCTTTGTGTGCTGAAATCTTCCAATGGAAGTTCTTATGCTTATGAAAGTAATTCCATCCCGTGATGACAGCTAGTAGAGACGCTTTTGCTGTGGTCATGGAAAGTTGAACTGGTACGACTCTCGCTAGGTGACCTTCTCACAGGATTCTGCCTGCTCTCAGAACTGGTACTTGGGTGGAAACTCCAAAATTGGCAATAATGCCAGACATAATTTGATGTCCTTATGAGCACTGCTGTTTTGAACAAAATGGTTTCGGGACTTTTCTCTCACAATTTCACTGTTGGGCCTGCGGCTCTGACTCCTTGGAATTGGGAATCTCTGCTTGCTTTAGTAGATATGAAATTTTGTCTCCTTGTGATGTCAGGCTTGGACATTTGTTGTGGTTTAACCCAGCAGGCAGCTAAACACCACACAGCCGTTCGCTCACTCCCCCCCCACTAGTGGGATGGGGGAGAGAATCGGGGGGGGGGGGGGAAGTAAAACCTGTGGGTTGAGATTAAGACAGTTTAATAGGACAGCAATGGAAAAGAAAATAATAATAATAATAATAATGATAAAAGAATATACAAAACAAGTGAAGCACAATGCAATTGCTCACCATCCGCTGACCAATGCCCAGCCTGTCCCTGAGCAGCGGTCACCACTCCCCTGGCCAACTCCCCCCAGTTTATGTATTGAGCATGACGGCCCCCTCCCAGCTTCTCACTGGCAGGGCATGAGAAGCTGAAAAGTCCTTGACTAGTGTAAGCACTACTCAGCAACAACTAAAACATCGGTGTGTTATCAGCATTATTCTCATGCTAAATCCAAAACAGCACTGTACCAGCTACTAGGAAGAAAATTAACTCTATCCCAGCCAAAACCAGGGCAATGGGACATTGAGGAATGTCATATGAGAGAGAGAGGATTGAGGTCCTGAATGCATATTTGATATTAGAAAATGTGTTCTGCTCTTGTTCAGACTCTGATAGCCTCTGACTATGATACCAGTATTTTTTTTTTTTTCAAAGATACTGGACAACGTCTCATGTCTGGGCTGATACAGCTTGAGACTCCTTTTTCATTTGTGAGGGGGTACACCTTACTCATTTTCAGTGCTAGTCATGACTTTTTTTTCTGTATTGGACAACAGCAGCCTTACCCTTCAGAAGTGTAGATTTTCATGGCAGCTGTTTTGTGAATGCACACTGCAAAAAAGCGCCCACAGAGGAGAAAAAGTTGCTTCTGTAGGAAGAGAGCAGATATGTAAACTACCATTATCATGAGAAAACTTTCATTTCTTGAACTATTTCCAGAGGGCTTTACAATGTTTGTAAGTATAGATAGATCTGTATGCTGTGTAATAAAGCAGATGTCAGATTTTATTGAGAGATGTGCAAGAGAGTGATGTTTGCCAAGAAGATTTCCATCAGTATATTTGACCTGATACAACCTATATATCTAGAGCTTGCCATTTATGTCAATGTGGTGAGTTATTTTCTTCCGGATATCCAGAGCCTGTCGGGGATCTTCACTGTTGAGGCTACTGAGGAGAAGAGTTAAATCAAAGCACACCCAGGTGCCTCAGTTGTGCTCCCTCCAAAACAGAGATCGTCCTGAAGACAAGCACGCTGCTGCATGTTGGTCCTTGTTCAGGACAGGCTTCCTGCACTAAAAAACGCCAGCCCGCAGCTGTGCCTGCTGCCGTTTAAGGAATTCAAGGAATGACCCTGGTTGATTAACTAAAACCAAAGGAACTCAGCCCTTAATTGGACACTTTGTGGTTGTGTGTGTCTGATATAATAATTAATTTGTAGTGTCAGTTGTTGGGTGACACAGATGGGGAGAACAGCGGATGGCTTTTTAGTAGGGCGGGAATGTGCATGGTAAGGTTTTCCCCAGTGGGGAGTAACAGTATTGGACTTCATAGAATACCAGACAGGTTAATTGGCTCAATATTGTCAACTTTTGGCCAGGATAGACTACATAGCTTCTTAGAGGCAGTGGAGGCTCCATCCTGGGACCAGAACAATATGTGACTAAAATCTTTGATAGGGGATTCGTGGCAACAGGGACCATTCATCACATAACAGGAAGGGTGATCCCATTATAGTCGTGTTATGATCCTTACCATGGGACAGAAAGTGCAAGCATCCAGTGTTGTATGATTGACCATGTATCTGTCATATGAAGGCAAATATATTTGCAATCTGACAAGTGATGAATATACTTAATTGTCAGGAAGAAGAACTTCGGCGTACTTGTGAAGACAATGTCTCCACTTGCAACTTGAGCTCGATGAATTCTCAAGGTTCCCTATCCTGATCCAGTATTTTAAACTAACGTTGCAGGGCAAAAACTGTTAAAGAGCAAAAATGAGAGAAGATCTGGGTTCTCCTTCTCCAGGGGAACACTGTTGACTGCTGGAGATTTTCTTGTGTGACTTTGGGCAAGTCAGTTTAGAGCAACACTTGCTTAAAAATAACAGCTGTTTTTCATGAATTGTAGTAATGCTTAGGTTTCATTATTTGACACTTGAAAAGTCTGTAATTCTTCATCTGAAAGCAGCAGTTTAGACTCTTTTAGCCTAATACTATTCTATTTTTGGTTCAACCCTTCTGCTTTAGTAGGATTCTTAACTTGCGTGAGAAGAGACTCAGAAGTTTGTTCTGTCTGTGGGTATGGTTTCTGGGGAAGTACATCACACAAATGGCAAGATCATTTTCCCGATCTGCAAGAAAAGGACGCAGCAAGCTGGGTACTGCCTAGTAGGTTTGTTTGGGTTCCATCGCTATAGTGTCGAAGCACCTTATGGTCTTGAATGCATTTGTTTTCCCAGGGGGAAAACAAGTGACTTTCCCAAGATCACGTAGAAATGTGTGATGGAAATAGGAACTGATTCTTGGTTTCCTTGGTCTGAAACAATTTCTTCATCAGTACAACACCCTACCTCCGTATGGGACTTTCTGATAGTAGTTGTTCTCTTGTCTGAGGCAATCACTTGAGAAGTACAATGGTTCTGTGGGTAAATCCTGGCCTTTGCTGCCCTGAAAAAATAACTAACTGGGATGCAGTAAATCATTGACGGTGCTGATTTCTTGTTTGATCTCTCATCTAGAGAGAATAGCAGTCTCTGAGTTCTCTTGACTGCTCAGTCTTGAGAATCAGAAGCAATCTGACGCAATCTGTTGTATCTAAGTACTGCAGATATGATTTCAAAGTCTCCCAAGAAAAGGAATAGTTGTTCTTTTAGGACTTTTCAAGCGAACGAATGTGGAGCCATTTGTAGCTGTTTAGCATGGTGATTTTGGATGACACTTCAGCAAATGTATAAGCTGCTAATTGCCAGAAGCTGGAAAAGTAGAGTGGTCCTTCTTCTGATATATATTTCTTTTATACTTTGCACTTGGGATCAGCTACGCTTGGAGATGGGATTTGATGGAGCTTTGTCTGATCTGGAATGATGGTTCCTAGCTACTGAGATTCTTTAACGATAAATTTTAGAATGCGCGTCTTTGCATGTTTGCTTGGTGCCACCTTAACTTCCTCATACTAAAGTGGGTGTTATGGTGAGTCACAGGGGTGTTTAATTTGTGTTTCAAATTAAGCTTAATTTTGTTTGTTTGCAAGTCATCTTGAGAGCATCTGATGAAAAATGCCTTAGACTTCTATAGGAGTGGTCAATAGAGGAAAAGTGGTAGTCCATTGGGTTTTATTTTCCCAGTCTGCCTTCTCCTTTCTGAAGAACAGAGGTACACGTTATGTATAAAGAATTATTGTCATCAAGAGGCAGTTGATCTGCCTAGTATTTTCATTGCACATCACCATTAGTGAGAAGAATATGCACTAACACAGCTTTCAGCTTCAAGCACTATTAGGAAGTTTAGAGTTCTGGTTAGGAATGCTCCATTGTCTTTCACCACCAGGGAAGTTGTAGGGAACATAGATAGGTTTTTTTGCATGCGTGAGCATGTTGGAAGGGGATGTCTTAACTTGCAGTACCCCACGCTGTCTTACTAACTCGTCCCTAACATTAAGAAAATTGCTTGCTGAACTTATGTGAAAACCAGCAACTAAATTCAATATTTGCAAGAAGACTAAACAGTATTAATATTGTTTGGATATTTCAGAAATGGGAGATGGCAGATAAATGCTCTTATACACACGGAAGAATTTTGCCATCTAATGAAGAAAAATGCTAGCAGTGATGCAAGGACTATCTGCCAGCATGTTAGACAGTGAGGGCTTACTTGGCTATGTACATCTTTTATTTGTTGCTACTGCAAATAACTGTTTTTTAGTGTGCTGCGATATGAACTGTAAGGTTGGGCCTCTTGGGGTACACATGTGATGAGAGGTTAAATTTTAAATCTTCAGCAAAGCTCTTTTTCTTGTTCCTTCTGAAATGAGCTTTCCTTTTCACGTTTTTAATTCTGTGAATAGACCTTAAACAAACACACACGTCCACTGAAGTGGTTGACTATACAGAGCTGGGATAGAAGCAGTTTGGAGAGGTGAAGGCTTTAATTATATTAAAAATACCTGCTCAGCTCTCCGGGGAGTTACTGATTTTGGAGGACTACTTTCTGTTTGCATGCACCCGCAGCTAGAAGGCACGATATTGTCATGAGTTCACTGTTCCTCCACTCATAAAAGTGGGAGTGCAGGTATGGTTCTTAATTGTGTTTTAT
The DNA here is from genome assembly GCF_000699105.1 of Pygoscelis adeliae. Classification (NCBI taxonomy): domain Eukaryota; kingdom Metazoa; phylum Chordata; class Aves; order Sphenisciformes; family Spheniscidae; genus Pygoscelis; species Pygoscelis adeliae. Next base: position 3,069,085 of record NW_008824368.1, read on the forward strand.
GTGGGGACACAGTAGATAAGGGATGCGATTAACATTTTATAAGTGACCCTTTAGAGCAGGCATAAAATTTTAATCTGTTCTATTTTTCAGCTGTTGGGCTTTAGTAACCTCCTGTTTAGATGTAATTCCTGTTTGGGGTGGGAACGTGCAGGGAAAGGGATTCATTTTAGGTGACTTTCTCTAAGGATGGAGCTGACGGATGCCTTTAAAATGCGTAAAATTTTAAATATGCTGGCCTGTACGTAAAGTATTTAATAGATAAAGATTTCTGGTAGAAAGCCTGGTGTCAGTCTGTGATTGCTGGAGTGATGTACATGTGAATAATACGTTCAGTAAAAACTTCTGAGCAGTTTGTAAGAGTTGGTGCAGGTCTTAAAAAAAATACATGATCTTAGCAATTGTTTATATTTGCATTAAATAAAACAGGAAGAAAAGGGCAGTATGTGCTTAAGAGCACTAGAGGGAGCCAGGAGGAAGAAGAGGGGAAAACTGTTGAAGACATCTTTGCATTTTTAGGAATAGCTTGTACAAAGCATCCATTCAAATCCTCCCGCTTACTTCAGCTAAAATGCAGCTACAGGTCAGCCACTGCCTCTGGCTGCTCTCTGTTCCCTGATGCGTCACTAAAGAATTTTCAATTTTCTAGTCCAGAGAGAGGCCAGAAGCTTTTTAAAAGGCAGTCACCTGCCCCTCTGTAGACTGTACCCCTTTTTTTGCCTTGTTTTGTATTCAGATGAGCAGCTAAAGGTTAATTTGCCTTTCAGTGCCCGTGGCTTTCTGGGGGGGATCCGTGTATAGGCTCAGTTCTGAGTTTGTCTCCCTCTGAGATTATATGGGGAAGAAAGTAAGTGGGGATGTTGTATTTGGGATCGATTAGATGAAGAAGAGTTTTAATGGCATTAATTTGGAGTGGCCACATTGCTCTTGCAGGGGATCTGAGGAAAATGAGTATCTGTAGATATAACATACAAGCACAAAGTTACTGTAAAGTCTGTCCTCTTATTTTATGAGGTTTTAGAAGTGTTGTTGGGCACACTTTTTATATTGCTTTGTCGTCAAGCTAAATGCCTTCAGCTAAAGTGTAACAGCTTTACAATGAAGATAAGTAATTTGGTGTTAGTTCCCCTCCACCCCGATAAACTGCCATAATGTTGATATCTTGGGATCTGTAAGAGTAGGATGAAATCCTGTGTGTGTGTGTGGAGGGGGGGGTTAGTTTTCAGGTTTTGGAGGGTGGGGGAATCTTTTTAGTATTCTGAAGTTTCTCGTCCTGATATCCAGTATTACACAACTAAACCTGTCACTGTGGAGAACTGAATTTTGATGGCCTAGGGCCTTGGCATTGACCAATTTTGGGGGAAGGAAGGATGGATTATTATTAGTAGTATTAGTATTATCTGAGGCTGCTTAGGGCTTTGGAATGCTGGAATTCATCTCGGAGGAGGTAGACTGGAAGTGGGTGATGAAATGAGCAGAATTAATATATATGTACTGCGTGTTTATCATCTGCTGCTGTAATGTATTGCTACCACACTCATTGTTCAAGTTCCCTATTTTCTCTTTTCGACTTTAGAAAATATATGGAAAGGGCAGGAATAATGGACTGGGGCTTTCTTCCTTTGGTCTTTACTAGATGGAATGATTTTAAGTTACGAAAGCAAGGACAAGCATTTCTCAAAAGTACTCTAACCATGCTTTAGCCTGAGGACTCTGCTCACTTTAAAGGAAACAAATATAATGGAATTTAAATATGTGGAGGGTGGCATCCTTTAGCAGTGCACAGAGATTTTTTTTTCAGTGTACTTTGAGACTATAAAGAATTGTTGGCTATTTATAATGACATCATTCCAGATTTGAGATGGCTACAAATTAAGAATTGAAGAAAACATTTATTTTGAAATATTTAATAACCTCTTGGCAACAAAAAAACCCAAACAGATAAGAGTACTAAGTAATTATGGCTTAATTCCTGTTGGATGGTTCAGGGCCTTTTCCTGTTATCTGAGAATTAACTGCATTGAAGATGAAACAGAGTATTGGAATAGCAGGTAATTTTTTTTTCCTCTGCCCCTTTAGCTACTCTGCTTTGCACTGTTTCCCCTGCTGCAATGCAGGGATGGGGGCAGGCGTGTTTCCTGCTCTCCTGGAGTGTAGAGGGCTCCTATTAAAGCCCAAAAGTATTTCCTCAGGTAGAAGACTGGCAAAGTTGAACTGTAAATTGAGTGCATATTCAATTTATTCCTCAGAACCAGAAAACCAGGCGTATTTAGTCCAAAACAGAGGATAGTAATTTTCTAGATAAATTTCTTATGCTTCCAAAGGGCTGCTTACTCAGAATGGTCTGTGAATACTTCAGGGAACTCAGTGATACACGGATTATCCAGTGGGGCCCCTTAATGTGCAGCTAAAACAGCTTTTTTGTGATTATTCAACTGTAGGGTAGCACCCACCAATGTTGAACTCCATGAGGCAACAGAGGGGTGTCTTTTTACCTGTTGAAGTGCTGGTGGATGCGCTATGGAAAGGTTATAATTTCCCTCGGGAGAGTTAGAGGAAAAAAGTTATTATCTTAAAAACACACAGTGGAAATTAATGACATGGCGTACCTAGATTTTTGTGTTGCCTTAGGAAAAGCCGGTACCTTTAGTAGTAGTCCAAGGGCAGAGTTTTTATCGTTTGACTTTTGCTATGATGTTTACCCAAAGGCTGCAGTATCCGATAAAAAAGAAAGGGCCAACCCCAGAGTGGGTGTCATGTGCCACAGGGCGCAGTGGCCCTTCCCTCTCCCCACCGAGCTGGGGCAGAGCAAGGCGTCCATGAAATGATGCCCAGCGCCAGTTTTTCCCCCCAAGTCCTTCATGTCATGAAACGTCAGCCTGTGCCGGTTGTCCATGTGCCCACTAAGCTTCGTGGAGAAAGATGCCGCTTTGGAGGGCAGCTTGTCCTGCTCCGAGCTTGGCGTCCACAGCATCCCTCACTGAGCTCTCTCTGTAGGTGGTCTAGAGAGGAAACGTGGCTGGGGGTGTCCAACATGAAGCCTTTAATTCTGTGCTGGAGGAATATTTCACTACGGGTTTGGAGCAGAAATTGCCACTTGGTGTCACTTGTTGCAGCGCTTTTGGGTGCAGCGCGAGCAGCACTACTGCCTGTTCCCAGTACTGTTCAGGGCAGTCCAAAAACATGGGGCTGAGGTATCTTGATGATCTGTTAGGTAAAGCGTAAGCACAAACGGTGGTGCGCTTTACAGATAAGTTGAGAGCACAAATCTGCTGATCTGAGGTCAGCTCAGCACCTCCTGTGCAAATGCAGGAGCAAATGCAGGGAGGTTAAGGGAGCAGGGACAACTTCTGCCTCTCTGAGCCTGGGAGGGACGGGCAAGTTCCTGATTCTTGGCTCTTCAAAGTGAGGATTTGGAATACTCCTGTTTGCCACAGTTAGGAGCTGGGATCGCTAGCAAAGGATGTTAGCCCTTTAAAAGGTGGCTGTTTCATCTGTATTCCTCAGAAATTAGGTTTCTCATGCTTTTTTGGTTGCCTTTAACGTAGGGCTGTGAATAGCTACTGCAGGTGAGCCCTAAATCAAGATCTGATGCGACTGTAGAACTGGTATGTGGCGGGGACTGAGGTTAGCTCCCCAAGCAAATGTAGCATACAGAATTATTTTTAATAATGTAGGACTTTGGCTGGGCTTTGCCCTGAGGAAGAGGGGATGGGAGGTGAAATCTCCCCCCGAGCTGGTGAGATCAGCAGAAACACATGCTGGGCTCTCATCCCTGCCGGGGCTCGGCCGAGATCCGGGTGAGGATGGATCTAAATCCCATCCTGCAGTGCCCACGGTGGCTGGTAAAGCATCCTTCTTTCCCTGCTCTCAAAGACTGTTAGACAGCCGGGGGGGAAGGCACTCACCATTCCCTTTGGGAATACGTGGCGCTTGCTGAGCAATAGCTGCCGAGAGAGAAAAGTGAAGCATTAAAAATTCCTTTAAATGCATTTTGCTGTATTTGTGTGCTTGGTAATAGCTGGTAGTACTTGTTTCAGAATACTTTAATTGTATGATTTTTTTCCTCATCACATTAGCCTTTGAAAAAATACTTTAGGCTAATGTTTTTCTTCAGTGGGATTTAAATTGTGCTGAGACTATACTGCAGGTTTTTTTTTTCCCCCTCCAGTATTATTGTGGAAAAGTATTCGGATCTTTATGTTATAATATATAGTCAGGCAGGAAGCAGCTTAACTTCGGCTTCTCTGGGGAGGACTCTGCTGAAAGACGTGGTGCGTGAGCATGTTGATTTTATTATCTTGGAACAACAACCAGCTGTTGGGCTCCCTTATTTGCATTCTCAGCAGGACAGCAAGGTGAATAATTTAATTCCAGCAGCCTCCGCCACGTGATGGTGCGAGGACCCGTCAGTGATGCGTCCCCTACACCGACAGACTTCAGAGGGGCATGGAAACTTACAGAAGTGATGTGAAATCGTCACATCTCCTCCCTTAACCCTGGAGAAATCTCTCGGCAGAGCGATCGCTTCTTCCTTTGCTTTTCTATGCGTTCCTCTGACGTGGAGTTGGGGGTGTGTGTGAGCCTGTGAGCAAGACGAGCGAGGGAGGGCAGTGGGGAAAAATGCACACCCAGCCACAGAGCTAGTCAGAGCAGGAACAGCGAGGAGCCGGAGCGAGGCCGGGAGTCTGGCGACAGGCAGTGGGGAGTGGAAATTTACAGCTGCTTGTGAGCGCCTGTGCATGTTCAAGAGATCCTTTCTGCTAACGCTTTTCCAGAGGCCGACGGTCACTCGGCAGAAGAAGAGCGGGAGGCCGAGTCGTGGGATCCCTTGCCTCTGCCACGTGTCGATAATCGGCAAGGGGGGAATAAAGCGGAATTAAATGGAAGATAACTGAAGGCGGCTGCTGGCGGCGTGGGCTGCAGGGAGGCGGCAGAGCTGTCTTCAGCACCTGGCCATGGGGCTGCGCAGGGCTGCCTAGGAGCCCCCCACCTTTCCGCACGCAGTAAGTGTCAGCCGAGATGATGTCCTCTGAGTGACAGAAAGTTAAGTGATTTAATAAAACTTTTCTTTTTCCAGTTAACACCAGCCTTTTCGTAATAAACCGCTTGCCTGCTTGTTCTCAATAGTTACGCTGTTAGCTTTTTATAGCTTTGTAAACTGTGTTACCAGGAGTGGCTTTTTAAAGCAGGCAACCCTAAACAATACTCCTCCTGTTACATAAGGCGCTGGCTCTGCGACCAAGTGCTCCGTGTCCATGGAATATCTCTGGAAATGGCTTTATTTACAGTGCGGTTTCCAAAAATAAAATATCTGCAATATATCATTTCTCTTGCTCCTCTCCGCTGACTGCCTGCAGCTGCGGACTGGCTCTTGAGATGCAGAGGAATGAGAGCGTGGCCACTTGCATAAGACATTGGGAAATGGTTAGAGATGAAGGGAAGATGAGCGCACGTGTGAACTGTCACAAGAAATGGCATGTGTAAATTAACCATCTTGTTATTTATAGTCAATAGGTCTCATTAACCTGAAATGCTAATTCCGTGGAACGGGCTATTCGTGAAGTTGTTATCAGGCAGAACTTTCATTGAGCTTAAGGAAAGTTTTTTGTCTGAGCAAAGACTCTTTCTTGGACTAATATTAGTAGTAAAGTGAAATTACTGCTATAGCAAATTATTTTAATGTTTTATGAAGCTATTGAAAGTAACACAGCAGGCTTGCTAAGGACATGGTCTAGTGAATGCTGTGTAGAGAGGTAACTTTCAGTAATATTGAACAAAAAGCAAAAATAGTATTCATGTTCCTCACTAATGGTTTTAGAGGAAGTCCTATTCCCTCCTGACTGCTGCCTGTGTTATTTAAATTATATTACCAGTTTCCATTATTTCTACAGTTATTATTACTACTAGAAATGGAAGTTTAACTTGGTTTCCCTTAAGTAAATGAGAAGCTGTTAAGGGCTGTTCTGTTAGAATTGTGTGTACTTCAGAGACATTAGTTAAGAGACCTCTTTCTGCATGACTGAGCTTGTGGGAGTTTTGCTATGGACTACAGTTAGGCATGGAATTGAATTCTTAATCTTTTAGGTTTGAAAAACCTCCATGGTGACAAATGGAAATGGGGAGCTCAAATATTCTTGACTCATCAATCCTGCAAATTTGGTGGCTGTAAAACCGCTGGTTTCTTATCTTTCTAGTTTTATTCAACATAAGGTAATAACCTACTACTTCTAGCTAGTTCGTTAGCATCAGTGGGAGAGCCCGTGTAACCCTGTGGTACAGAGATGACTTATGCAGGTGTGAGTACAGTGCCACAGGACGCCACTTCTGCATGGCTTTAGAACCTGAATGTTACCTGGCATTGCAGTGTGCCAATGCTGGTTTGTAATAAATATTTTATAATAATAATAGATGTGGTAGCACAGGACTTGCTGCAATAAAAGGACACTAGGCAGCAAAGTCAAACACTCAAAAGGCTCCTAACTTGAAGTCTGGCATTTATCTGTGCCAATGTAGTCTGTTCTCTGTACCCTACTCAGGATACTTTCATTAAGTTTGTATCATCACACATTTTCACCCCCTTTCCCATCATCACTGCCTCATTCTGGGTTTGGCTGGTGAACACCTGAGCTGTAGCATCTGCTCCAGCAGCCCTGTCTCTCTACCCTTCTTTCATCCCCTTCTTCCCCTGTTGTGCTGGTACAGCTCTTTGTAAGACTTTGGGGAGAACTGGACTGGAAACCAGTGTGACCTTTTTTTCCCCACCAGGTTATTTTTTGTTAACCTGGGTCGGTTCCCTGACCTGGCTCACCACGACACCCTGCAAACAGCTGCACCACTCCAACAGAGGCTGCAGGGATGTGAGTAGATGGGGAGCAGGATGGCACTGTCACGGAACAAAGCGTTTATCAAACTGTGGCCTCAGTGACCAGATAGCTGTTCGGTGTTTTGTTTTATTCCCCGTGTTTGCTGAGAGACTGTATAGACTTTTTGGTTTTTATTGAACGGGCATTCAAGAACTCAATTAAAAATAGAATTATTAATTTCTTTGAGTGCTTCCATAGAGCTACACCACAGCACTTGAGTGGAGCATCACCACGAATGCCTTCAGTTTCATAACAGTATTGAACAATTATGTGATATTATTGTTCTCATTCTGTAGAGGTGATCAGATTAAGGTCGGAGCTGCCTACTTATTTTCCATGTCTGATCTTCAGGGTGCTTGCCATCTGCTAAAAAAAAAAACATTTGTGGCGATGGTAGGCATTACTGCGATGTTATGTGTGTTCAGATGAAGTTTCAGCCAGTATTCACCTTCATTCCAGGTAACGCAACAAGTAGCCAACAGCAAGGCTTATGATGAGTAAATTCTTGAGTTTTTGGAATAATTTTGTTGCCAAGCAGAGATGGCATTCATTCACCCTAACCATAAAACTGTCCTCTCCTGTTAATCTTTTGTCTCATTTGCAATGTACCTTCCAAAATCTGCAACTTGTTAAGGATTTGCAGAGAAATTACTTGTTGTGTAGCCCTGATTCCTTTTGCATATCGAATGAAATGTGGGTTGTGTGAGGGGGCTGCATGAGGGAGGACGGATTGGACTTCTCCAGGTGATCATCACACATGGGGGCTTCCATCCCCTGGTTTGAGTACGTGACTCTGTAATTGTAAAAACTTTCCCAAATATGGCAGGAGGGAGAAATGAGGAGGGAATAAAGCGTCTCTTCCATTATGTAGAGACTGAATTAGGCAAAATGATGAAGAAAGTGTGCTAATTCAGGCCCCAAATATATGGGTCCTAGGTGCACTGGGGTGAATGGAAAATGAAGGTCTTTTTTTCCATTCAAGAAACTCTTACCCAATATGAGTTATTGAAATGTTTTGATTCTGATCAAGAAGTCGACGAAGGTTAAGAACTAAGACAAGACGGATGTCTGATACTTGAAGGGGAGGAAATTGTTTCGCTCATTCATTTTTGAAGAGCAGATGGCTTGTCCGGAGGAACATCTGTGAAGAGCGCATGGATGGGCTCACGCGCTCTCTCCCATTCTTGCCTTCGTGGGCAGGAGGAAGTGTTTGTTACCGAGCTGCTTAACTGAGTCACTTCATAGTGGGATGGGCCGGTGAGTAGAGTGATGTTGCTGCCTGCATTTTTCCTTCATCGTGCTTACAAGCTCAGTTGCGCTGTAATCTTTTGAGAAAGTATATGATTAAGAGCAAGGAAACTGGGGAGAGTGCCTATAAACAGAACTAGATCTCTTACTGTACTTTGTAGTTGTATTAAAGACCTCAAGTTGCACTAATTTTTTTTAGTGCATTCCCTTTATGAGCACATAAACTGGCAGAAGAGATATTTTGAAGACTGATAAAGCATAGACTTTGGTGTCAAATGATCTAGGTTTCATTCCTGACACAGCCACTGATTTTTTTTATGTGGCCTTGGGTAAGTATTCTAATCTGTCTGTGCTTCAGCTTCTCCCTTTGCAGAGGGAGCAGAGTAACAGCAGGTATATAGGTTTTTTTGGAAGTGTGTTTTCCATCTTGGTTAAATGTTTGCAGAGTTGGTGGCCTCTGAGGGAAGGCATGCCCTGAGTATGAAGGGATGTTACGTTACCTTTGACAGGCTACTGAATACCCTAAAACTCACGTCTTGTAAACCTAGTCCACCTCTGGATTCAACTCACTGCTTTAGTCTGTGTGATGGGTTTGTTTTGTTTTTTTTCTGACTTGAACAGAAACAGCCAAACATTTAGAAAGTGGTGCTTTAAAATTGCCTTTTGGTGTTTCTGTCACTTACGTAAAATAAAATCAGTGCCCTTTTTTTCTCCCAAACAAACATGGAATTATTTCCCTGAAAGTATTTTAGTAAAAGTAGGGCTCATAAAATGTGCTGGACTCTCCAGCTCTGGTGGCTGAAACGTCCTGTTCATACTGATGGCAACAGCAGGCTTTGGAAACCACCGTTCCTCCTACAGCGCTGCCGGTGCATTTTCCACATGAGCAGGAGAGACAACCTCCGAGGCCGAGAGAATCGGTCCGGTGAGATACAGCTGTTTCTTTCCTCAGTCTCATAAGCTCCTCACAAGAGCACCGGTGAAATAACGTCATCACAACTAAATGTTTCAGAAGTTGGCTGGTCCCCCGTTACTAATTTAGGAGTGTCCACAATGCATTTCTGATGTTATAAAAACATATGTTGAATAACCATTAGATGGAAAAAGTTTTCCTAGAAAGTAGGAAAGAAAGAGGCTCATTCAGCCCTGTCCCTTGCTGCCAGACAGCAGTGTCAAAAATTTATGAACAGATGCTCTGTAGTGTGCCTGGTAGAGTAGGTAATTTCAAAATCTCAAAGCTCCAATGGTTGGAAACCTTTACATTTTCAGCTTAAGTTTATTCATCGGTGGTTTATAGCCATTTGTTTCTGCATAAATAAAGTGTTATTGTTATTTGAGCTGAAATAACTTCTTCAGCATCCCTGTATTTTTATTCGAAGCTTACCAAGGCAAGCAGCTTTAGCCTCCTAGACATGCTGGTCTTCCCATTTTTCTGGCCAGCCTAGGGTCCTTCTCTGCACCAGCTCTAATCTCTGTTGATTTTACTTGACTGCAGGTGTTCAGGATTGTGTACAATGTTCCATCTGAAGCTCCATCAAAACTTTGTACAAAGACATGAATACCTTTGTATTTCTACTGGCAATTACTTTCTTAATTCATCACAGATTTGTGTCTCTTTCTCCTGTCTGTAAAATACAGGTGTAGTCACCAGGTGTCTATCATTTCTTATGGCAAGTCCTCAGCTTGAAGCGGGTATTCAGAGAATCACAGAATGATTTGGGTTGGAATAGACCTCTAAAGGTCATCTAGTCCAACCCCCTGCCATGGGGGAGAGGGGTTGGATCTAGATCTAGATCTTCAACTAGATCAGGTTGCTCAGAGCCCCGTCCAACCTGACCTTGAATGTTTCTAGGGATGGGGCATCTACAAACTCTCTGTCTCTTCTGCCATTCAGCATTATCTGATACTTTCTACTCTCAATTTTTATCCCATTTTTATTATCTCAGTCCTTGAGGCAATCTAGTTTCTCAGGTAATGATATTCCAGTTCTCTTCTGTGTTGCTAATATCTTCCTATTTTGAGTTACCACATTTTTTGGGTAGGCTCTTAATTCCTATGCCTCTCTAAATACGATCCTGTCCCCAAATTGCTCTCACCTTCTCAGACAATCAGTCTCCCTTTACATGATAATTTTCCTTCAACTAGTTTATTTTCTACTATACCCAATTTAGTGTATTTCCATGTTAGATGCATGGGTTCTACTGTGTTTTCTCTGTCTAAAAATATATTCATAAGGGATTGTAGTATGAGCTACCTTTGGTAAGCCTGTGTTGCATTCTTTTCAGTTGTCATTCATCTTTGTATTTCAGTTATTTTTAGACTGGTTTCTTGAGAAAACAAAGCTTATGTGGTCACACTGTCCATCTCTCATCCTACTTCTCTTCCCATGGTAACTTTTGAACTTACTAGCCAATTTCAAGCAACCTTGACAGAGGGCTAGATGCCTGGAGAATATCGAGTTCCAAAAAGTGGACTGAAAATAAGTGATGAAAGGAATAGGGAATTTAAACCAAATTAGTGCCTCTACTGGAGAGAAGACCTTCCAAGTAAAGCTTAGAGAGCAGAAAGCTGATACAAGGAGGAGGACAGGGCAGAAATGCCCAGCTGTGTTAAGAGCTTTAGCAAGAGCTCATGCTTTTTTTGATGCTGGAGAATCCAGTCATGGGGAGCAAAGCTGGAGGAGAGGAGTCCTTGTTTTGCCATGTGCCTTATGGAGTAGCCAGGCATAAGTCTGTGGAGTACAACTCCCAAATCTCAGTGAAGTGACTTTGCCCCCGTTTGCTTCTACCTGTAATTGTGAATAGCACATGCCCCCTAGGAGATTCCTGCATGGAGAAGCTAAAGGGACCAGAACCTGCAGCTGCCAGGTATATTCTGAAGTGATGGATCATCTTTTGCCAGCTGCTGATGGGTTAAATACTGTCCTGAAAAGGGGTAAATCCAAAAACGTTCTTCGATGCACATCTGGGGTTCTTCCGCTTTTTCTCTCTGTCTGCCTCCGCTTGCATACAGGGGATGCTTTGCTTTGCGTGTAAGTGATAAATGAAGTGAAGCAGAGACTTGGCTCTGTTCAGCAGAGGGATGAACTAAAAAGTCTCTTGAGTCCCTTCCTGTCCTATTATCAGTGATTTCGCTTTTGCGATTAGGACACTGGTAGGGTATGAAGTGAAGAGAAATGGTATTTTATCACTGAGCAGTGCTGTGGTGACTTGGTGGTGAGACTGGAACTACACAGTGGAAAAGTGCTAGCCTGACTGTTGGAGTTTTATGGCAAAATTAGTGATTATTTAAATACAGACACCATACTCTAGACAGCTATGTAAGTTACTTTTTGGGAGGAAAATGTGTTTCTAATTTATAGTCAACATTTCACTTAGAAATATGGACTTCATTTTTTTAAAATCTCAGAACCTCTAGCTCATGAGTAGTTCAATTTAAAAATCAAATTATCTCCCCCTTTGCTTTTCCTTGTGTGGAGACTTCTAGAAGGGGAAGCTGAAGGGATGGCTTCAGCAATCTGAATAAACCTGCCCCACCTTAGATGAAAATACTTCTTTTCTGAAATGCAACGTGCCTGCTAAGCTCCTGCTCTCAGACTCTCTCTCTCTTGCATCCTCACATCCTCATGCCGTGTCTTCACGGATAATAAAAACATGTAGAATCAAGTCCTTCTCAAAGTGTGTTGTGAATTATTAATCTTCTAATTGCAGCACGTGCGGGATTACGGGGTGCTTGGCGCTTGCTAGCAGCGTTTAAACAAATTTATTGTATAATACTGGCATCCCAGTCTTTTCCAGTGCTTGTAATGTAGCTGAACATGCCCAAATGAGTTAGTCGTTAGCATACTCAATCTTCAGTCATGCACGTTATCAGGTTGAGGTGTGACTCTGCTCTGTTGCTAGTTGGATGGTGCTGCCAAAGCTTGCAGTTGTGAGCTCCGTGGGAGCAGGACTCCGCAGTTAAGAGCTCAGCCAAGGAGTGAGGGTTACGTAGCCAAAACTGCAGAAATAAAAATGAGTTTGAACTGAACCATGAGGAGCTTGAAAATGGAAATCCGAAAGTGGTGAGCTTTCAGATGTTGAACATGAAAATGTTCCTGTAAAACTGACCTAGCAACAAATGAGAAGCTGTATACAAATTCACCTACTCTGGACACTATAAAGGAACTTTTGGTTTAAATAAGACATTTAAAAATATTTCCTGTGTGTCATAGAAACTGTTCTTGTAAAGATAATCTGCAAAAATATTTTGAAATGTTTTTAATAAGATGTTAGGACAGAGTCTGTACAGGTTTTTTTTTTTAATTTTTTTAAAGTACTCCTCTATGGTTTGAATTTTGTACTCGGCTGTTTTATATGGTTGCTATTTATAGTTGTAATAGAATGTATATCTAATCTGGGTATTAATTCCATAGGATATTTGGGGATTAGTAACACATGGATGTATGGCACAAATGGGCTCATACTTCCTGATGGACTCTGTAGTGTGTCAGTAGTAACAACGAAGCGTGACAGGAGTGGGTTCTTTGGGACCACTGGGTTTTCTTCATTATCCTGTGTGTATTGTGCTCATTTAATTCTCTCCTTTAAAACCTCTTGTATAAAGCTTTTTTTAAATTGTAAAAGTTGAAGAAGAATAAGGAGATTGAAGTGGCTTTTGTATATATTTATGTTTTCACAACTAATCTTGCAAATGTGTGAGGGGAGGGACAGTGATGGTTGTCTTTTGTTGTGGAAAGAGATGAAAGTTTGAGATTATTTTTGTCTTTTTTTTTTTTAACCTCTTCTTCGTTATTGTACAAACTGGAGTGCAGTCCAGAATGGTGCTGTGCTCTCCCTGGAAAGTGGTACTGCCTTAACCAGAGCGTATTTCTATCTGTAGTCTGTCCATTGATTTCAGTAGATCTTTGTATCAGACCCTCAGCAAAACCCATGGGAATTCACAACTTAATGCTATGTAGGATCAGAAACTAAGCTACTTGGTTTCTTTCATGTATAAATACAGTGATGTGATATTTGCCTTTCTAACCATACAGAGGAAGAATGTTTTAAATTAAACAAACCCATTTTCATTAAAATGCTCAGTCTTTCATTTAAATGTCATGAAAACATTTGTGTCCGTATTTGGGCCTGATCCTCTGTTCCTTATTTAATTCAGGCTATGTTTTACGCAAGTGAGATCTGACCCACAGATTCTTGAAGTCTGTCAGGCTTAGGGGGTAGCTTCAACTGCTTCTTCTCGAGAAGCTTTAGGCTGAAAAAGAAAAGCAGCTGAAGAAGGAGGAGCAATGGTGGAGAAGCTGGGACCTTATCTTGTGATACTCTAAACAAAGGACGCTTTTGGTACGCTGGTGTCTACTGTTAGTTATCTGCATTGCGATGAAACTGGTGAAGTTTGGCAGAAACCCCTATCAGAAATCTAGTGGAGCCTGCCAGATACGCAGTGTCCAAAAAACGTTGGACATAGGCATAGACTCGCTGGAGCGCTGACCTGTCGGTCAGGGGCTTTAGGAAGCATCCAGCTCCTGCGCAGGTGCCAAGTAGTTGCTTTCCGTGTGCTAATGGTCGCTTGTGAATCATGGATGAACTTGCAGTAACTGTATGTGAGAACTTTTACTGCTTTACTGAGTAGCTGAAGCAAAATATAGTGCCTGAGGCATAACCTTTTCTTGTTCATAATGTCTTTGTGTGTTTTTATTGCATTTTCGTATAAACCTTAAAAGCTATTTTTGTTTCTCGTTTGATTTAAGGCAGTCCTCTTCTATCCTGAAGGAAGAAATCCAGGTGAAGAAAAACCATGCCTTTGTTTAGTAAATCGCACAAAAATCCTGCTGAGATTGTGAAAATTCTGAAAGAAAACATGGCCATATTGGAAAAACAAGAAAAAAAGACAGACAAGGTATGAGGCAATGTTGTAGAAGACCGATAAGGTTTTTATGCCGGGGAAACAGTAGAATAAAGGGAATAAAATTGTGTTTGCTCACTGCCCTGGTTCTGCAAGTGCTTGCGCATGTAAGTAGCTTTGTGTTT
>NW_008824368.1:3083242-3109955 GCF_000699105.1 Pygoscelis adeliae
CTTTTGCATAAGTACAACAGAGCTGGGGGTCAAAAAGAAAATGGTGAGATCCAGGAGCCTCAGCCAAAACGAAGGGTCATCTCCTACTACTTCAAATAGTACTGCATCTAACAAAACAGCTTGGAAGGCTATTTAAAAACTGTCATACCATTAATTGTTTTAGCAGGATAACAAAGGAGACTGCCAATTAATGTGTAGGTACCCACAGAGCAAAACTTACTTCTGATGAACATTGTTCGCATAAAACAGCAAACCTGTATGTATTCAGATGTATATAAAAGAGATCTCACTCTGTCAGTCCTTTCCAATCTTCTGTGTGCTAGTGCTTCCTAAATGAGCTGTGCTACTCGTATTCTGATTATAGTGCTAGGTTTTTGCTAATACTATTGCTCTCTTCTAACTCTGTGAGACAGACCTGAGTTACTTTTGCCCCTCTTCCAGCGACCAGTTGAGAAGATGCATCCCAGCATACAAAATGCTTCCAATTAGGAATTTGTGCTTACATAAAATCAAATAATTTTTTTTTTTTTTTTTTTTGCATCTGAGACTCTGGCCCTCTGTATTATTACTGTAGTAGAAGTATATGATTTTAATTAACAGCAACAAACTAATTTTAGGTTAAAACTGAATGTCAGTGGAAACAGAAATAGCTGATAAGTGACATTAACACAGTTTTTGTGCAGCTGATGTTTGCGTGTGCATGTTGTGCTTCCCCCACCTTGTGCAGGAGCCTGTATTAGAACGAACCCAACCCAAAAGGTAAGCATAGAGCCCTTCGTGCCCTTAGTGAAATCCTCTTGAAACTTTTTGGTTCAAAGCAAGTAGCTCAGACTGTGTTAATTATGTAAGATCAGTCACACAGATTTCAGGGAGGCCTCTGGTATTTGATGTCTCATGCTGAAATACCTTCGGTTAACTGAAAAGCACTGAGAGAATTTGACTCTGAACTAAAACTTAAAATAAGTAACTAAATAAACCAACAGAGTCTGCCCTCCCCTGCTGAATTCATCCTTCGGAGCCTGATTAAAGAAGACATTCAAAGCAGAAGCTCTAGACTCGGGTTTCTTTTCGATTTGCTTTGCAGCATGACTCCTCTGGGTTGTGGTTTTGAGAATTTTTGGCTTTGAGCTTGTTTGTTTATTTGGGTGTCAGTGACAAAGGAGGAGAAATTCAGACTTCTTAGAAAATCGAGAACTCGATGTAAATTTTGCATAAAAGTCAGAACAGCTGGTGTGTGTTTTTCTCACAAAGCAAAAGATACGGGAGCGTTCCCCCGGCATATTAGGATGGAAACAGCTCGCGAATTTAATGATGACGCTTATTTTACAGGAGGAGGTTGGTTTTCAGTATTTTCTGCTGTACTTTGTTGCTATGGGATGGAGGCTGTTCCTGGGGTGAATGTGGGTGATCGGGGGAGGAGGGACAAGGCAGTCACTTCAGCAGCAAGGCAGAAAGTGAAGACAACAGCCTTTTTTTGGACGGTATTTACACATATGCTTTGCGTGGCTTGTTGACTCAGGACTTTGCACTGCGATGTAGAGGAAGCACATAGGGCCTTTCTCCCTTCAGAAGGGAAGGTGTGAGACTCCTCAGTAACGCTACCTTTGTGTTGCACTGAGCTGTCCTGAAATCAATACCTATTAAAGAAAACAGCCGGATTAATTCTCCTGAGTTTATGGAAGTAAATCATAAGGAATGTCTTTAGTACTGTGACAATGATAATCTTTAAAAAATGGCAGGAAAAATAACTCTTGCAAAAACAATCACCCCATCACACCTCTTACTATCCATACAGGTTTGTGGGCTTAGTAAAACCATTTTTAAGTGTTGTTTGCATTTTGAATTGGAGAAGAAAATATGATGGGGAGACTTTCAATGGCACACAGGTTTTCAAAACTCACTCGCTTAGTAATACTAATGAATAACATCTTGTCTTTTCATGAGTATGATTAGAGAAATTTAACTGAAAACAAAGGCAAAGAAAAACAAAGCACAGTGCTGCACTCTGTGCTCTTCAAAACCTGGCAAAGTTTTTAAATTTACCTCCAATTTGATTTCCAAAGGGAGATGAAATGTGTCAAACTTTCATAAAAGGGCCCAGAGGTCTGGCTCCTGCAAGAGCCACAGACGCTGGATATCCCAGAGCTGGTTTTGGACCCTGTGGGCCTATGAATGCAGAAGTTTGGGAATCAGGGCTCTCCGATTTTTCAGTTTTCTGGCTCCTTGTTGTCTTCCACGGGAACTGGAGAGGTGCTGCTTTGCCTCACCATAAAACCGAGGTTCCCAGGACTGCTAGGGTACGACTCCACGGCATCCCTGATTTTGCTCATGTGCAGAATAGTTTCCAACTAGGACTTGCCTCAGATGCTTAAACAAGACTTATCCTGTGACAATTGTTATGGTAGCACAGCCAGTGTGGTATGTGGGCTGAGACAGCTAAAAGCTGCTAATACAGCCGGAACTGGCAGAGAAGTGTGGCAAAGCCTAAATTAACTGCAGGGCTAGCGGAAAACCTCCTCATTCCTTTCCCGGTTGAGAAATCCTAAGTATGAGGTGAAGATGCCCTGGGCAGCTGGGGGGACACGAGGTCGAACAGGGAGAGGCTTGATGCTTCTAATACAACTTTGTGCAACTTTCTGCAGGAACCATCCATGCCTCGGGGGGGGGTGTGTGTGTGTTTTTAGCTAATACAGAAATGATCATTCCTACCAAGCTATGCAGTAGGCAGGTAGAGGGAGCTTTACAGCAGACCAGTTAAGACTTTCTGAGTAATGGGAAGAGGGGGGAGGGCACAACTTGATAGACAGGATGCAGAGAAGCCACTCGTAAATATAAAGGCAATTATATGTCTTTTCCAAGACACATTTCCATGTACACACATAATACACGGAAGTTTGCATTCTTTCTTGATGATTTTTATTAGTCATAGAATAGGACCCAGTCAGACTTTGACTGAATTCTATGGACTGTGCTAGCATCTGTCTTCTTAGATAAGGATCGAATTTGACCCAGTTCCTCCATGTGTCTTTTTTTTTTTTTTAAACCTATTAATGTGTGTAGTGTTGCCATAATGCTTTTCAAACACTCTCAACTGAAAAATAGGCTAAGTTTGAATGTTTAGTTCTTACTTTTATTTTATGGGTGGGTTTTTTTGTTTGCTTGCATGGATGTATGTGTGCTTAAGCCTTTGCCATTTTCTCAGCTACATTCTGATGGTTGATAGACCACAGGTTGAGAAGTGCCATTACACGTGGCTCCTCTTCCTCTGAAGAGCTCTTTCTAATACTGTCTTTTTAAAATTTTTTAAAATAACATCTATTTTAAAAAAGGTATTGCAGGACTGGCAAATCGAATGTAACAATTGGAGGATTAAGTAGGGTGAGACAGAGCTGGAAAAGTGGACTAAAGCCTTCTTTGTCAAGCATCCTCCTCTCTTCCAGCATCTGAAATAAATAAGGTGTTCTTGTGACAGGTACAATTGCTGTCATCCTATCCAGGCTTTGATGCAGTGAAGAACAATTAATTACATTTTATTACATAATTCTATAAATGCCATAAAAAGTTAATCTCGGTCATGTAGAACCAAACTGTGCTTGGATTTAATGAGAAATACCCATTCTGGAATTAACTAGAAAAACAGGGAAGTGTATAAATACCTAGGAAATGAAGCCTTCAGAGCTTAGACTCTCTTCCTTCTTTCTGGCACGAACTCCTGTAGCATTTGGAGGATGCACATAAATAGGAAGCAAGAGGGGAGAAACCCTGATATCAAGTGGACAGGTCTGTTGAACCTGAGGAAGAACAGACAGCATGTGACACACTGGTCATACTGCTTCATTTATTACTGATGTGCCGCCATGTCTTTTGTTGATGGATGTTGTAAAAGAACATTAATAGAATGGATGCCTGGCCCATCTCACAAAAAAGGGGGGGTGACATCCCGACTTCTCGAAGTCTTATGTTCAGCCACTGAGTCCGATCAGCACAAAGCAGTGCAGGTGGCATCCAGTATGTCACTGAAGGATGTCCTTGAACACATCACCCTCTCGCTTTTAGCCAAACACCTTCGGGTGCGGCACCCATGACTCAGTGCCATCTGTGGTGCCTACAGGTTTGGTAACATTTTCTGAACCCGCCCTGCAGCAAAAGCCTTCACAGTGTCACAGGCTTTTAATTTAGTTCAGCAAACAGATCTTTGCACTTGGCCTAGATGGGCTGAAAGGTTTGCAGTTTCTGGCATAGTGGGTCCGAGACGTGGGTTTGTCACGGAAGATGAACCCCAGTGAGTTAGAGCTGGTTCAGGGTGCTGCGCTGAGTGTTTTCCTGGCAGGCAGAACCGCAGGCTGCAGTGCCCTTAGTCGGTGTTCAGAAACATCGTGAAGCTAGACGTAAAATAACCTGAAGTGTCTAGCTTCTTCCCCTTTCACTTAAATATATCTAACGAGACTGCTTGTTCGGGTAGGTCACTGTAATCTGTCCTCTGTTTCATCTCCATGTACTCTAACAAATTTGTTTCTGTTCAGAAGGGTCAGGAGAGAAGCATTTTATTAAGGCTACTGTTAAAAGACTTTAAGATTTCTGGAGCAAATATTTATATCAATAAATCCTGCTTTTTTACATAGCCCCAGTGAATCCATTTTCAGGTCCTGTTCACCTTGCTCACTCCTGTGCTGATAAAGCGGCTGGGGACTGGTGTGTGAGATGAGGTGCGTGCGGAGGACATGATGTGCACTTGCATGGAAGAATGGTTGCGTGACTACCGCAAATGTGAATACCCATGGACGCGATTCTGCAGCTGCCACAGTTGCAAAATTGCCTTCGACTTCATTGCTGCACACTGAAACCAAGAGAATGAGATAAGAAGGGCTTGGCACCCCTTCCTTCTAGCTCTGCGTGTCCTGGGGTTTTGTGGAGCGTTTCATGTTTCAGCTTCCCCGTTCTCCTAAGGCCTGTTATTGCTCTAGAGATGGGAGAAACTCCAGATACTATCAGGTGCTGGTGCCAAGAGTTTAAAACCTGTCTCTTCTGGTTGCTTTTTTTTTTAATTTTTAAGGACCTTATAACCTTTAGTTCTGTCTTAAGTGCAGGATTAACAGTGGGAAAGGAATTTATGTCCAGGTGGGGCAAACCTGTCTCTTCCATTTAATCATACTGCCATTTAGAAGGTGTTTCCCTGTTGTCCCTGCTTGGCCAAATTGTCTTTGCCAGCTTCCTTGAGTACTAGGCCATACTATTTTGCTAAATGACAGAGTTCATACCTCCTGGTCCAAAACATTCTGCTGAAGTCCACGACTTGTTCCCATATATCCCTTTAGCATGACACTGCACCAAGAATAAGTCAGTTGGGATGTTCTTGAAGCTGCGTAGATGTTGGATTCAGATTTTGCTAATGGCTCTTCTTGGGAGTCCTTACAGTTGCACGTAGAGTGAGTTGTGTTGGCACTGTTCTTTTAGGAGAAAAATTGGTTTGAATCACACAGAATATTTTTAAACAGGAGTGTAAGCTAAAACAAGACAAAGCCAAACCAAGGAGCTTTATGCTTTTGGTTGTAATGTATAGTGTGGAGTACTGGCAGTTCACTGAATCACACATTGGAGTATTTTGCCTCACGCTGGCAGGCATCTGTGTGTGTTACTGTCTGCTGCTGTGCAAGAGAGCAACAGTTTAGAAAGATAATTTTTGCCCTGGAAATATGCTAGGTACACAATCAAAAGCTGTACAATCCTATTCGCCATATTCTTATGAACAATTGAGGATTTCCTGATCACTATGCAGATGCCAGATATCAGGCATTCTGTATTTTTCTGATGTATATTTAGCATCTGAGTTTGGAAAGGTGGAAAAAGTTCATGCAATCTGTTTTTTCTTCACTGTTATGGTTGGTCATAAATGTTATATTAAGTCCTCGGATGAATAAAAGTAAGAATAAGCCCTTCTGATCTCTAACGTATGTACATATGGGTGAAACCTCTAACCTGTTGGTGAAACAGAGGTAAAATAGAGACAACCCACTGAAAACTTTGAAAAGTTGCAGTTCAGGTGTAGGAGCTCGAACTGTTGATTATGCAAGGCCTGATACTTTTCCCCTTATGGTTTTTGTAATCTTTCTTGGAGAGGAGTAAAAAGGTGCAATGAATCTAAATTGCATACAAGGAGATCCATCTCTCTGTCTCTCTGACAAGCATAATAGGTCTGGACCATGAGCACTTAATATTGGCACTTTTAAGGCAGATGTGAAATTGCCATAAGTAGCTAAGGAGAGTGGAAGGGCAAGGTTAGTAAGTAGAGGTAATTTTTATTAAGCCAGTTGGAATAGCTAGGAATTTAAGTTGCTGAAGTTGGGGATTCTTTGTAAAGTATCTTTGTGATGTGCTATAGGGTTTTTAAAAAACTGCCTATATGAAGATTTGATTTCTGAAGCAGAAGATCTGCTTTGTTTATTTTGCTATATCATGCACAAGCAGTGTCGGAGATAAAACAGCTTAGACTTTGAGTATGGAAAGTCTCATGTAATTATGGAGATAAAAATTCAGCTTTCTGCGTGAACAACAGATAAGACCTTTGCTTTAGCCTTCCATGCTACTCTTTAATATCTCTCTGGAAGATTTTACAAGAACAGAAAAAAATTAAGACTTGGAGGATTTCTTTGTAATCCCTTAATGAAAAAAAAAAAGAAACTCCTTATTGAACTGTCTTGTATAATTGTGGAATATAGAGAAAAAATTAACTGTTTTGCAGCATTCCTTAATAATGCTAGGTTACTGCCCTGAGAACATTGTCATGCTCTTTGGCCCTCCTGTAGAGATCAGTCAAAAAAAAAAAAAAAAGGATAAAACTCAGAAATTGTCTTCTAGACCTGGCAAAGCAAGTTAAACTGAAGAACCCAATATTAGCACTGTGAGAAAGGAAGATCAACACTGGAGTATGGAAATATTTCAGTATAGGCATAGTAGTGTGTTGTGATTTAACCCCAGCTGGCAACTAAGCACCACACAGCCGCTCGCTCACTCCCCCCATGGTGGGAGGGGGGAGAGAATCAGAAGGGTAAAAGTCAGAAAACTCGTGAGTTGAGATAAAGACAGTTTAATAGGTAAGGCAAAAGCAAAGCAAAACAAGGAATTCATTCACTGCTTCCCATGGGCAGGCAGGTGTTCAGCCATCTCCAGGACAGCAGGGCTCCATCACGCGCAACGGTTACTTGGGAAGACAAACGCCATCACTCCAAACGTGCCCCACTTCTTTCTTCTTCTTCCAGTTTTATATGCTGAGCATGACGTCATATGGTCTGGAATATCCCTTTGGTCAGTTGGGGTCAGCTGTCCCAGCCGTGTCCCCTCCCAACTTCTTGTGCACCCCCAGCCTGCTCGCTGGTGGGGTGGTGTGAGGAGCAGAAAAGGCCTTGACTCTGTGTAAGCACTGCTCAGCAGGAACGAAAACATCCCTGTGTTATCAACACTGTTTCCAGCACAAATCCAAACCATAGCCCCATACTAGCTACTGTGAAGAACATTAACTCTATCCCAGCCAAGACCAGCACATAGCGTTACCGATTCTGTAACGAAGACTGGACCTTTGCAACAAAATCAGCTGGTCTTCACATGTGTGTTACGCTGTGGAGAGGAGAGTCTTGAGGTCTTTCAGGGAAGATTTTTTTCATATAGAATTTCAGGGATAATGTCTTCATAAGCTCCTTTCTTTGTGTTATGATCCCATTAAGTCAACGATGACAACACTTTGATCTATGAGGAAAACAAGCTTGAGATCAAGTATCTTCAACTCCTAAAGTTTCCAGCTCTCGTTGTTGAAGCTGTTGGTAGGTTTGGAGAGACACATTAATGCTGACAAACTCCCAACTTTGTAAGCAGGGGTGATTGAGCACATTTATAATTTAACTTAGAGAAGTTATATAAGCTTATCTATGCTGTCACTTCTCAAGCTCCAAGGCTGTTGTATGTCAGCTAGTTCAGTAGGGTTAGCAGAGTAATCCAAGAATTGTTAGACAACTTTTACACAAAATGTTATATTTCAAAATGGACCCAGAAACCTTTTGTGGGTTGCTGGTCACTACAAATTATGCTCTGTGGATAAAGAGTTATTTCTTGTTCCAAATAGCTTGTTAGTCTGTTGGGCCAAAGTAGAGAAGTGGCCATCATTGAAAAAACTGCCTTCACTGCACAGGTCGGTACGGGTTGTGGTCTTCTTCACTCCCCTTACACAGCTTTTGCAAATCAACCTTGTAACTCATTTGAGACTTACCCATGTACCCACCCTGAATTTTAGTGTTCTGAGGTGGAATTGGATCCTCCCAAGTTTGGATGTTGTGAACTGAGGTGCCTGTAGACTAGAAAACTGTGACTTGCTTTAGGAGGTCAAGATCCTGACATCTGTGCAGTGACAGCAACACAAACGTTAAATTGATGTGTGTGCTGGGAATCAGCTTGCATTTCATCCCTGTCTGCAACTTGAATTGTCCAAAGTTCAGCGTATCCCACTTTTGACGTTTGTATGTAATATATATAAGCTGTTCTGTTTAGGATTCTGTGTTCAGTTATCTCCTCTCCCTCTTTTTTCCCTCTGTTCACACCAGCTTCTCTAAATATAATGGCATAAATTCAGTCACGATGTAAAGGACTCATAGCCAGAGGATAGAGGGAAAATCTTCCGGAAAGAAGATTGTGCTTGATTACAAGAACGAGACAAATGGCTTAAAGTGCTTAGATATTTCATGAAACCTTTCCTTTTGCTCTATAACTTCTACTGAAGTGAGAGTGGCAGCACTTCACTATTGTTGCTGTTGCCACTGATGGAGAATAAATAGTAGTACGGAAGTCATAATAGACTTTGGAGTTTCTATCAAATCTCTCTTTTTTTGCCACTGAAATTCTGTTCGTGGCATTGCTGGGAGGAAGGGTGTCTTGCTGAGGTTTTTGTTGGTTTTCGCAAATTTTCCTAAAGAGGGTCAGGCGCAGTCTGGCTTCTTACGACAAGCTGTTCTGCAGCTACGTTTCTGTCGTCTCGTGTTTTCCATGTATTCGAGTGAATGTATTTGCTTTGTTGTTTGTTTTGGACAGATCTTGGGTCTTTGGATTTTGGAATGTCTTTTTTTTTTTTTCTGAGTCTTGAGCAAGTTTCCATCCCAGAAACAGTGCTTATGTACTTAGGTTATTATTCTAAAAATGCTGTAAGATTAAGTGGAAATGTCAAAGTGGAGGCTAGAAGTGGCTGTTAATTTAAGAAGCTGTGTTTGGGATTGTGGTTTTCCTCCAGATAGATTATGAAGGCTAGGCACAGAAGAGGCGGTCCTTAGATTTGACCGGGAATAGCTTTTGGTGGCGGGTTGAATGTCAACCCACAGACTATCCAAAGGATATGAAGGGGGAGGGAGTTAAACATGAAATGTAAATTGCATGTAGAAAAGCCAAGAAAATGAGCGGATGGGGTGGTAGATGATTAGAGAAATACAGCTGTGGTGCTCAGTTGTGCCCATCAACACCGTGGTGTTCTGTAGTTTCGTTTTCTCCTGCAGCGCTTTACTTTTTGGCCTCCTTTTTGAGAATTGAACCTAAAGATGAGTCTTGCAGACATTTTTCTACATATCAGAAAGGACTACTTATACTTGAAAGGAAAGGTATTAATTTTTTTTTTTAACCACAGAATGCCAGAGATATTCACACCCTACCCAGCAGAATGGGTGAAAAGCCAAAAATGTATGGGTTTTTCCTTTGATATGAAAATATTTGCACAGCTCTTATAAAGATTTAGAGCTTTAGTTTCCAAGATAGCACCCCTGTTGTTAATCCCATCTGTACTCTGTGGGATATCTCTAGTGACATACCACTAACATTTGAGGTAAAAATAGGCTCTTTTGCTGAGCAACGGTAGGGAACAACAAGACTTCTGCTGTGGTTAAGGTTATCACATAGTCATATTCATTCACATGCCACTCATGCTGACCTATCTCAACTAGCAGAAAACTGAGACTAGATACAAACAGATTGGGGGAGAACATTTCTTTATGCTGTACAAAGTCAATGCTTGAATCTTCCAGGTAGATGCAATATGAAAGTGGCTTTTTATTGGGTTTTTTTAGGATTTTTAGGCTTTTTCTAGGATTTTTATTCACTAATGTGAATAAAATCTGTGATTTAAATCAGTATTAAAGTGTTGGGAGATCAGCAGCAGTTGAGAGATGCCTCTCCGGAGCACTGTGGGGTTATTTTATGCAGATTGATGGGGTGGTATTTGAAAGCATGACATTTTTCCTTTCAGTTTATGTGAGAAATGTATTGAAATTATTGATCTGGCTTTGAACACCCATTAATGTCCAGTTAGCTTTTACAAACGACTCTTGGGTTTTCTGTGTGTGTCTTGATTCCCCCTGTGCTAAGCTAACAAAACGCTAATTTCAAATAAATGTTTTGCAATATAGATGTGAAATGCTGTCCTATCTTCAGCATCTTTAACCGTCTTGCCTGGCACTCTGCTGTCATTCTCAGCTTTGCTTTCAAAGCTGTCCCTTACTTCCTTCCCACTCCCTGCCAAAAAATCCAACCAGCCTTGCTGCGGGTCACGCGTGTATTAAATATACCCCGACCCAGAAAGAGCCATTGCCTCCATAGCCCCATGGCTAGAGCAGGTGGGATTTAAAGCACACACACGCATGTGAAAAAATAACGCTTTTGCTCCATGGAGTCTTTATTTGTACGAAGTGGATCAAACCTGGGAGGAGAGCGTGAGCCAGAGCTGCCGTGCTGTGGCCAGCAGTCATTTACCTTGGGAAGTGGGATGTTATTGTTCACATCTGATTTAAACCTGCTGACTGCCACCAACACTAAGCTGTTACCTGTTTATACGTGTTTCTCTTTCATTTTCCTGTTGTAAGCTTTCTGGTCAAGATATTTTGTAAGGTAATTCCTGATTTGCCCTCTACATTAGGTACCTGAAACGTTGCGCAGAATTAGTATACACTAGGTGGGAGCAAAAGAAGAAAAACTTATTTTAGTTCGCTTGGTGGCAGCTGTGGAGCTTTGCTAAAGCAAATTGTTTATTTAATTAATTTCCCAACCTGAGACTGAAGTGCCTGTGCGCTCAGTAGGCAAATCCCTTGCACAAGATGCTGGCTCAAACCACACATGATGAGGAGAAATAGATGGTGGCAATGCAAAGCTGGCAGGGGTACAAGGCTTTATTTGGGTTACCAGCAGAGGAGCCGGGACAGTCCACCAGCAAGCAGTTGATGGGGAAGCAGCACAGCGGCCACCCTGCCAGCGGGAGGAGCTGGCTGGTTCGGTACCTGGCACATCTTGGCCCACATATGTCATAGAATCATAGAATCATTAAGGTTGGAAAAGACCTCTAAGATCATCGAGTCCAACCGTCAACCCAACACCACCATGCCCACTAAACCATGTCCCTAAGCGCCTCATCTACACATCTTTTAAATATTTCCAGGGATGGTGACTCCACCACTTCCCTGGGCAGCCTGTTCCAATGTTTAACCACTCTTTCAGTAAAGAAATTTTTCCTCACGTCCAATCTAAACCTCCCCTGGTGCAACTTGAGGCCATTTCCTCTCGTCCTATTGCTAGTGTCGATGGAACCCACTGGGGAGGACGGGGGGAGCGATGTTGAAAGTGCTGCCATTTCTGTGGGGCAGCGCCTGTCTCTAAACCTGTAAAGGATCTTGCTGATGTCGGTTGGTAATTGCACTCCTGCCCCTATTTTATGCCTGTGGTCTGTAAGTGATGGCATGCTGTGTTTAAATTGAATATATCTGTGTGCTTGTGTAGAACCTGCAGGATCCGATGTGGATGTTCCAGCCTCAGTGATTACGTAAGATTATTAAAATCATTTTACAATAGATAACAATCATTGTAGGTACGGTTAGAAGCTTTTGTTTTGAACTGCTTGTTCAAATAAAGTGTTAAAATAAAACACTTTTTTTTTTCTTTTCTGTTTTCTTCTTTTAAACAAAACCCTTATGTGCTGGTGAACAGGCATCGGAGGAAGTGTCAAAATCTCTGCAAGCAATGAAGGAAATTCTGTGTGGGACCACAGACAAAGAGCCACCTACAGAAATTGTGGCTCAGCTGGCACAAGAGCTATATAACAGTGGCCTTCTAGTGACACTTATTGCCAACCTGCAGCTGATAGATTTTGAGGTAGGTCAGCGTCCATAAACCTTTTCATCTCCTTGGTCTCAGTGTTGTCAGTGAGTAGAGCTGTATTTTTCAGAAGTCTAAATAATTTTATTGCATTCGAAACTGTTTTTCATATGCCGAAGAAAGTAGCTGCTGTAGATTGGTCAGTGTCCTGATAGACATGCTCATATACTGGAAGTAAATGCAATGCATCTGGTTTATTTTTTTTATTAAAACAAAACCAATAAAGAAATATTGCCATGTGTATCCAAACAAGGTAGGAAATGATGCTGAGAATACTGTCTATGACCGATCTTGTAAGCTGCAGTGATGAACCTCTTACTTCGGGATAGTGCAACTAGGGCCAACCGCTGACCCTGAGGAGTGTGTCCGATTTAGAAGGGGTCCAGGGACATGGAATAAAAATAATTGGAAGCATGGGAAAATCTCATGTGAAAAAGACTGAAAAAAAAATTAGGATAGTTTAGTTGAGAGTAAAGGAGTTGAAAAAGGTGTTAAAAACTGACAGCAGGTGGCAAAGTAAATTGGGTTGCCCCCACTTAATTTTTTTGATTAAAAGAAGAAAGGAATATAACTTCTTTTTGCCAGCAGAAAGATTAATATGAATATATGTGTGTGTATATATATATTCCATGGAACTCCTTGCCGGTTTTGTTGTTAAAGCCAAAAACTTAGTGGACAACTACTAAGACAACCGAACTTGCTTATAAATAAGGAGAAGAGTAGTTATGGTAGAAAAGATTACAGTAATTCAGGATAAATATAAACCCTTTTAATTGACCTTTGACTGATGGGGACTGGTAAGAAACTTCGTCACTGGCAGGTCATTATAGTATGCCTGTGGTCTACAGTCAGCAGGGACAGTGGTCCCCAGGGACTGATGTTTATGAGTCCTGCGATTTCGATGGCTCCCAGGCGCTGGTGAATCGTCACAAGTGTCCAAGCATCTCTGAGCAGTGAGAAATGCCGAGCTCCCAGGAACCAAACCTCCGCCGCTGAGGTCTGAAGCAGGAGCAGTACCCAGCGTATAGGGCAGGGCGGCCACTGAATTTAAAAGTCAGTTCCCCAGAGAGATCATCTGATGCTCTCAGAGCCACCTTTTGTGGGAGTGACTTTCTTGCAGAAGTTTTTTCCCATTATTGAAGTTATTTGTTGTTACTTTACATTTCTTTCCATTTTGTAAATGAATGAAAGGGAGGAACGATGGGAGATTTATGTTTTCTTTTTTCCCCTCTTCCCCCCACCCCCAGTGAAGCCAGGATTCAAAGCACTGACTTATTTATTTTGTATTAATTTTTAAATATGTTGTTAGTGGAGTTCTCTCACTTTTCCTCAGGTTTTCAGTTCAGGAGATTTTTTTTTTAATGCTGGAATTTATAGAGATCCTTTCATTTGTCTTCTCCCTGCCATCCCTGGTTACTGTTAAATGTCTTAATTACAAAAAAAAAAAAACCAAAACAAAAACCCCAACCCAAAACCCTAAAAATCCAGTAATTTATTTGTTTTTAAGAAAAAAGGAGAGGGGGGAGGAGAAGATACTGTTCACAAATATACCACAGAAGGTTAACTACTGCATATTTTTGGTTACCTGACAGTCTGTATTGCTTTTGTCAGACAAAAAATTCTGTATGGACATATTGAACCCACAGTCTTCAAATGCAAGCACTGAATGAAATACCTAATCTGTTGCTGAATTACTGTTATTACAAACAATTCTAATAACTCTTACAGCAAAATAGATTTTTCCATGATAAAACCTTTTCAATCATTTAGCAAAGCATGTATGTTATACATACTCTTTTGGCAAAACAGTAGAAACGAAATGTCATTGAACAAGAGGATAGTAAGAGCATGTGCTGCTTTGTCTTCATATTCCCATTGACTTTTTCAGTTTATCAACTTTTCTGCTTCCATTTTGTTGTATTGGTGGCCACAGCTGGCATTTAGGTTTCTTTGTTGAACAAGCAATTTCATCACTTTATAACATGCAAATTAATTTTTTGATCTGTATGTAATAGTAGAAAGCAAAATCATAAATTGCTTGAAAATCTGATTTCTGAAGGGAATAATGTTTATGTAGGTTGCTTTGTTTTTTCCTGACTCCCTGTCTCCTCCTCACCAACCCTGCTGCCCGCTTTGATCCCAGTTTTGCACAGCTGTACTTCCCTTTGAAGACGTGTTTTCAAAAACATCATGAAACTTGATGGCTGTTTAGAGGAGCGAGACCAGAGTTAATGCCCCCACCGAGAAAAAGGCAGCAGCACAGACTCGAGTCCTGTCTCACTTGTGTTTCATCTGCCAGTACACTTACAGCACGTGTGGCTGGGGGCGGGTGTGCGTGTAGGGGAGACTTGCACACATCCATCACACATCTATAGAAAACACAGGTTTATTGCTTCCGCCACTCAAGAAACAAGATGTAATTTTGGTGATGATATTGTTATGAAGCACTAAAGCTGGCTTTGGGCAGGAGCCCAGAATCAAGATCAGGCTGGGTTTTTGGAAATTTAAAATATTAAATTTATTGTTGAACTTTGAAGAACTGAGGAAAATGTGCATACAGAAAAAGTCGACTAAAAAATTAGGTGTTACTAACTGCATGTAAGCCTAAAGGTTCACAAGCTGTAAAGCCACTAAAAGAGGCAGTAAATAGCCACAAGCCCAGGACTGGTGATGTTAGGAGCTTTCCCTTACTTTGTCTTGAAACAGGAGCTAAATTATGTTACAGGTATCATGCAATTTGTTATTTATATAATGGCATCCTTTGTAGTTTTTTTGTTCTTGTCTAGCCACTTTCTCTCCATGCTGCCTTATCTTGTGCTTCAGTGGCCATATGTATTTCATTATAAGGCAAAATTGAATCGCAGATCCAAGTAAGAAGTGTTGCAAAAGTATTCCTACAATTTTTATAGATGTCTGGTGGTGGGAGAAGTCTGCCTTCATTCCCTCCTACCTGCCTCCATTCCCTCCAGGAGAACCCAGCAAGACCAACTGGGTCTCGGGCTTTCACCGTCGCTGGTCTCTAGAAAATTGTATATAATTGGATATATATACATATCTCCTCTCTGAGATATATATAGATATATATATATCTCCTCTCTGCTATTGGATATAATGCTGCAGTGCACCTAATATTAAGTAATTAATATAAAATCTGACATAGCAGAAAGGATCACTTAATTTTTGGCCATTTTCACCTCGCCCTTTTAACAGCTCTTCTCCGTCTCGATTGTTTTCATCTTGGAGTAACTGCTGAAGCCGCTGGGGATCACAGGATTCCAGACATACGTTACAGGTGTTGTAAAGATAGGGGAGAACAGGATGACTTTATAAAGAATTAGCCTAATTAAGAAAATGTCCAAGGGTCAAAAGTGTTGCAGACAAAGGCAGATGGACTGGCCTGCTCTGATTTGATTCTCCTATTTAATTCCCCGAGTCCCCGAGTCTCCAAGCCAGCTGGATTGGAACGAGTAGGAAAGCAGAATATTTTGTGTTTCTCAGCAGTGATTTATTTGTAGAGGTGAAACCAGGGAATTTCCCTCTGTGTGAAACTATCTGCTCCTTGGCTTCAAATGTTCAATAAGTTCTCTGCCAAGGAATGTTTGTCCTCTCGAGACAGATCAATGAGCATGTACAGATTATAAGTAACCTTTTGCTTTAGCTTGCCCTGTGCATAGTGACCCGCTGTTGACTCAGTGCCTTGGTTACTGGTCATTAGTGCAGCAGCCTCCCCCCTCCATTAATTTCACAAATCAATTTGTCTCCTGCGGCCAGGAGAGAAAGCTGTGGGGGAGGAAGAGGACTTCTAATGCGAGATGTATTGGCAAACCCTGTGGCTGAATAGAACATAATTTGGAAGGGCCTTCTGAAAAGCTGTTTGCACGGGGAAGCACTTGAAGACAAAATGTGATTGTGCAGATGTGTGTATATAGGAGAAAATTAGGATAAAGTGAAGGATCTTAGTTGTGACTGAAGCAGAGACATGTATGTGATGCAGCCTTTCTATCAGTAGTAATTATTTCATTCTTCATGGTGAATAATGGGCGTTTTAAATTTAACCCTGATTTTCAAAAGTGCGATCTCACATGGTATTGATTGCATTTGACTAATGAAAAGCTTTAGCTTTGTAAGTCTAGGCTGTGGAGCAGTGTACTTGGTGCTAGCTTGACTACTTAAATTTGGAGACTGTGGGAGCAATAGTACATACTGAAAAAACATGTTTGGCTCAGGGTAGTGGCTTGCTTTTTTGGTACTTCAGTGTTGCTATTTAAGATAGCCAGGGACTTGCTTGACAGAATAAGGGGGACGCGCATCTTCATTTAGAAAGAGAGGTGTCAATGGGAGTGGGGGGGTTGGTAGTCTTCAGATGGAGGAAGCCTTCTTGTGGCGTTGAAGAAACAGCGAGTATGAGGTGGTGGGACTGTGGAGAGCCCAAAAAGGAGACTGACTTGTTTTGTTTTCAATTTCATTTCTACTTTTAGTAAGTGGTCATTTGTTCATGTATTTCCAGTTGAAGATATATTTTGCTTCTTTAACAGGGCAAAAAGGACGTTTCCCAGATATTTAACAACATCTTGAGAAGACAAATTGGCACACGCAGCCCTACTGTGGAATACATTAGTGCTCATCCACATATCCTATTCATGCTTCTAAAAGGGTGGGTGCTTTAATTTGATTTTCATTAAAGAGCATTGCCTGGAACATGCTGGCATTGCAGTTGATCTACTTTCTCACTTTTAGTTTAAAAAAAAAAAAGGATTTTCAGATTTCATTCCAGATTTCTTATTTTGTTTCTTTCATATTGACTTTCTTTCTACTTAACTGTATACTTTTTAATGACTGGTTTATTTTATTTGGCCGTTATTTCTTCACCAAACTTCATGTTGGAATAATTATGTGCTGATTGTTTTTGACTGCTCCCCACGTGACATGTACTTCAGTTCTTGCCCTAAACTCTTGTGTAGCTTTGTTGATGACTGCTGAGTTTCATTTAGACTTTTTTGCATTGCAGGAGTGACTTGTAGTGGTGTCTGTAAATGACTGGAGTCAAATGCTGGACCACCATGTGGTAGAACAGAGAGAAGCAAAAATGCATAAAAAGAATAGTTGTGTCTGTTGGGCAGAATTCTTCAACGCTTGTAGCCACATATGAGCTTCATCTTTAAATTAGTTCAGTAATGAACTCCATGACTTTCAGCATTAAATCTTTTTTTTCTGTTTTGTCTTTTAACCTTTGAGGGAGTCAGTGCTCAGTTGTAACCCAGTGGTTCCCAAGGTAAGCTGGCCGAGGAGGGGGAGTAGACAGACTGCTGTGTGGAGAGGACATCAGCTGTAGTTGCATTCAAGTGTGCACAAGTGTTGGCCTAAAACCCTTGAGGTTTCTGTCCCCTTTACTTTTGGCCAAAAGCACCGTCTGTTCAGCAAGAAGCTTTGCTTTTCCAACCCTTGAAGTCTACTGTTTTCTGCTCAGTTCTCTGTGGTTTTCTAAACCACAGAAGCCAAAGAAGCCAAAACTTCAGGATTTTTTTTATTTTTCCCTAAGGAAAAGAGAATATATGTGATTGGGATTAAAGAACTGATGTAGAAATAAATGCATTTATTAACTGATCAGTATGAAACAACATGGACTCTCATAGTAGTTGTATGGTCACACTAGCAACAGCCATTCAAAAACATGACATAAGCCTTTTAAACTAATGGTTCTTAAGAGAATGAATTTTTTTAAATGTTTTTCTTGCTCTCCAGGCTTAAGATTTGCATTTTTACCATTTGCTCCACAGCCAGAGTTAGGAAAATACTTAAGCACCATCTAAGGTTTGTGCAAGACAAGGCTGCAGCCCCAAGGGTAAAATTCCCTTCAGCCTCCCCCCTCTCCCAGGGGCAGGCCCGAGCTAGGAGAGAGATAGGCACGGGAGTCCTCTAAAATAGTAATTATTTCCTTCAAAGTTGGCCACATTCCAGCACAGCTGAGCAGGGAAAAAAGTAACCGAGAGAACTAGTCAGTACCAGGGATTTCAAGAACTGTGAGCTTGCGTTTGAACGTGGTGGCAAAGCTCTTGGTTGCTGCAACAGGAGGAGGTGTGGACTCGCTGCCTTCCTCGCAGGCAGGGTGGTGGGGAGCCCGGGCAGGTGGCTGGGCTGAGCTAGGTCTTGCTCTTACAAGTATAGTGATTTGTCATGATTTAGCTTTAATTTTGAAATTCTTGACTTGTTTTGTGTTACTAAATGCCAGCTTCCTCAGAAAGGAAACCAGTAAGCTAGTTAAATGGATTTTGGTTTCATTTGTTCATTAAAATTCACCACTCGTATAAACCTCAAACTAGTTGTTTCAGGACAGTGATGATAATTCTCTCAGTTGTTGTTAAGTTGTACAACTGTTTTCAATTTCATATATAGATACAGTAATTTTCTTTCCTCTTCTCTGTCTTTGCTTTTGCCATCTCCTCACTTTTTCACTCATTTTGTTTTTGCACGTTGCACATGTATCGCTACCATATGTCTGGGCTTTATTTAAAGCTAAAAAATATTTTTGGATCGTGTCCCAGATATTCTTTGGCATCTGTAACGACCAAAAATATTAAAATGATAGTAAAGATTTTATGTTATGCATATGTACTGCTGACAGACATTTTACTGTAGGTGACCTGAGCCAGTGGATATATTTAACTGGCATCACTTAGGTGCTTTTTTGGAGATTGCTGCTGCGTGCAGCAGCGTGTCCGTGTTAGTTTGGTCCTCAGGCTCCTTGTTCTTGATTTCTTGGCTACCTCTCCACAGCACTGCCCTGTATCAGAATTGCCATTTCTGGAGTTTCTTGTTAGAAAGTGCTGTTGAATTCAGCAGCAGCAGTCCAGAAGACAAGTCCTATCCAGCCCTGATGGTGTCTGAGCAGCTGCTGCAGAAGAGCGTAATGTTGTCAAACGCAATGCTGTCTTACCTGCCTATGTCCTGCTGGCAGGACTGTCTAAAAACGATACTTAAAATATGTGCCTAAAGCAAGGGCAGGGCCCCGAACGCACGGCTTGCTGTGTGCAGGCAGAGTGCGGTACTTGTGTGCAATCAGCTGTGAGACTGGGAAGCACGCACTTCATGTTAGACACCACCACTTGAAAACGTGACTTGAAGATGAAGTTAAATGAAATATATGATAGCAAGATCTGCTTAAAGGAAAGTGGATTTGGCTGGCTTGTACCATTCAGTGTTCGTTATATGACTATTTGGAGAGGGGAAAAAAAAGATTCAACCATGACTGTAAAAGAAACAGCCTGGGACTATTGTGAAGGCTTGTCATTGTTTTACTTGTATTGGATGCAAAATTTCCCAACAGCATCAACAAAAGGTTGCTTTTTCATTGCATAATGTGAGCTCTGTTGAGTGGGAAGGATCCTGAATCAGAGCTCCCGCCCAGTGTTTCCTGCCTAATACTCCAGTGGCACTGCCAACTTGAGATAACTGTTCTTACCTTTTAGGCTTCGTTTTACTTGTTGGTTACTTCCTTCCAGCTTCTCAGCTTCAGAAAAACATACAGCACATAGTTCACTCCTATTTTTTTTCTTTTTTTTGTAGGTTAATTGACCTTCCTGCTGCATGAGGACTTGCTTTAATATCTTATTTTCTGTGTGTGCAGGCTTTGTGTATGAATAGGATTTCAGATGAATACAATGTTTAGTGTATATAGAGTACTGGATATATTTGGGCCAAGTTTTTCTCCGGTGTCAGCATATTGCATTAGCCCAGAAATAACTTTGGTCCTTTGTAATTTAAAATATTTTCCCTCTAGTACCATGACTGTAGAGGACTTGAAGTTTGTGGCACTTGCATTGTTTCTCACAAGTGACAAATTTATAAACTCCTTTGTGAATTTATATCATGCCACATGCTATCTAATGTACTCAGTCACTGCACCAATCTGTTTTGTGATGATCTCTTCATATTACAATGCAGTTAAAGCTTTAATGGTATATTGGCTAAAGTTGCAGAATTACCCTTGAGTTTATCCAAGGATAAACTCTTTATCCAATGATAAGCTCAAGCTATAGAAGTTAGTGTAAAATCAGATCAGAATATAGCTGTTTGTCAAGACCTTGTGTCTCTCAGGCTCAATGCCTTCCTAATCTCCTGCCTGTGCTCCTTACCTTGTACCGTCTTCTGCACTAGCCACACAAGTGTGATTCCCTTTGTGCTGAGATGCATCTCTGCTCTCAGTCTTGCCTCTTTCAGCCTCCACAATAAGTATTTTGAAATATTTCAAGTCCATTATTTCCTTTTCTGGTTGCCCCTGGTAGTCAGTATGTGGGAGTTTATTTAGGTTGTAAGTTCATCCGAACAGAGAAGAACTCTGTATTTTTTTTCTGCTGCAGGAGTACTTCAGCATAGAGCACTAATTGCTCATTAGAAGTGATTTTGAAGCACATCTCTGTCATTCCTGCCTGGTGGCTTTGCATGTAAGCGTGGGTGCAGAGAACATGCCAGTTATGACCAGGCAGCCTGTAAACTTCTTCCAGGCATATTCCAGGAGCCAAACCCAACTTCCCTCACTTATGTGAACAGCCAAAGGTCCATAACCCACTTCCAGATAATGGAGCATTTGACTAAGAATAATTCTGTTGATAGTTGTGTTTTAAAAAGTTATTGTGCTGGAAACAATGTAATTTGCTTTTATTCCAACCAAAATATTCCGTAGCCAACTATTAAATATTTTCCTGGCTGTGCTCCTAGGAGCAACTCCACCTCTCTTTGCTTGAAAATTAGTATTCCTGTTAATGGTGTTGAGGAGAGGTACGCCTTGACAGAAAACATCAGCGAATCTCTATTGTCTAAAGAGTTATAAATTCACGTTTGCAAATGTTTCCCAAAAGGAAACAAATAAGGGCTTGAGTGCCTGCATTTCCTTGAGGGTGGGAAGTTTCATTTGCCTGTTTGGAACAGCAATTCATTTTTCATTAAGCCAACTATTGTTGACATCAGGTTGAAGTATGCAGCTCTGGTATGCTCGCAAAACACGACCATTCTTTTAAATTGCAAGCTGGTGGTAAACTTGAGGGCCCACTCACTTACAGCACAGATGGCATTTTGTGTTTTTCTTTTTTTCTCTTTTGGCCTAGTGATAGGAATTAACTGTGCAAAGGAAAAATGATGCTGATAAGCTCTGGGTGATAATACACAGTTCTGATATAGTATAACCAGCTTATTGAAACAGAGCGTGTTTTCTGTCCCCTTGGACTTCACCGTTTTCACATGACTGAAGATTGCAGAAATAAGTTCATTTTAAGACCTTCCTGACTGTTGGATTTCATCCTTCTTTTTTTTTTTTAAATCGTGTTTCTAACAGTTTTGTTTCAGATTAATATCAGCTTTAAAGAAATCAAGACTTTATAGAAATAGAAGATCATCTGAAGTGCCTCCCCTTCCCTCCCTCTCCAAGATTGAGAAGTGTGCTGGCTCCTGGCTATTGCAATGCATGTGCCATAACAGGATTGTAACTTGAGAAACAAATACTTGTCTCCTGTACAAAGTAGTAGCCTCTGCAGAGGAGGGATTGAGCAGAATTCCTCCTAAACTGCAAAAAAGATCTTCAGAGCTACAGAAAGCTTAATCCTGCGTAGACTGCCTGGATAGGCTCTTCCTACCTTCCTCGTTAGACATTAATATTCTAGAGCAACGTTCTCTAGAAGATGAGTGGGAGGTGATGGGTGGTCATGAGGTGTTATTTTTTTCTTGGATAAACCGAGGAGCTCAGAATTAAATCTGAAAAGGGAGATTGTTATATTGTATGGGCTTTGGTTTCTCATAAATCTAAAAGGGTGAAGGAGCTCTGTTGAAATGTTACACACTCCCCACCGTCTTTCCGCAGAGAGGAGGTGTAATTACACCAAAATGTGTTTTGGCTTGCGAAGGCAGAGGTTTGCGATGGGAAACACTGGCAGCCTTACCTCTGCGTCTGCTCCTTAGCTTTGGGCTGAGGTTCTGAAGCTGGGTACGGTGCTCTGGGTGGGAGCTGCCGTCCATGTGTTGTGTTCCCTCTGGCACATGCATTTCCTATGCTACAAAGTTTCCCGTTGCTAGAAAAGTGCCCGTTTATCTTTTTTCTTCTACATTTAGATCTTTTCTGTTTCTTTTCATTCGTTAGATATGAATCCCCAAATATTGCCTTACGCTGTGGAATTATGCTGAGAGAGTGTATCCGGCATGAACCCTTGGCCAAAATCATACTTTTTTCGGAACAGTTCAGAGACTTTTTTAAATATGTGGAAATGTCAACATTTGATATAGCTTCTGATGCCTTTGCTACATTCAAGGTAAATTATTCGATACTTGCGTCACAGCGTTGTGTCAAAAATGGCACTCCGTCAGTAGTCATCACTGAATGTTGTGTTGCCTTTAAACTGGGTAGCTTTTTTATTGTTCAGTAAAGGATATAATTAATCCTTGGTCTGTTTGTAACAGGATTCACAACAGTGATTAAGTCTGCAAAGAATCTTTAATTCAATACAGATTTACATTTCACTAATGTTCTTCATCTTGATAACCCAAGGCCTTTTATGCAACCATTTAAAACTCAAATTAATCATGTATTACGTACAGTTCTTGTAAAATGCATAACCTTTTTCTCTCCCTACCTTCCCCTGGAGACAAAACCACTACCCATCATTACCACAACCAGTAAATAGAAGGAATCATTTAAAATTCACTTTTAAAATCCTCTAAGTTTTACTGACCCTTCTGAGTTCAGCGGTCAAATTCAGACTAATGCTGTGCGCCCTGATTACTTTACAACTTATTTGTATGCTTACTTTTGTGACCCATGGTTCAGTGTAAGGACCGTACTGCTACGAGCCAAGTAGGTGAAAGCACCGTGTAGACTCTGTATAGAGTTTCTGTGTTGTATTAAAAATGAAGTTGGGTGAAGCTTGCCAAATTTCTTGGAGTTTGTATGTGACCATCATCTTGCCTGCAAGGTGCTAGTATAGTCTTTGAGCAAAATTTGGTGCCTGTGAGCTTAATGTACAGGGAAGATTAATCTATTTCTGAAAAATAATTTAAGAAAGCTAGGGAAAATTCTTTTCAGGTAAAGACTCTTCTAAATATAGACATAACTCCTTTTTTTCTTCTATCACTGGGTTCCTTGCTGTCATAGAAACACGTTGTTCATTCTTTCCTCTCAAAGCTAATTAGAAACATGATTAGATAGACCTTAGGAATAACTGGAAGGAGTGTTGGAGTTCAGCTCAGTGATTCAATGCGTACTGAAACCCGGCCTCAGATTTTACTAACCTACTGAATAGGGTAAAGATTTGCATAATGGAGGTAACATTGCATTCGTCAGTAATGAGTTGAGCAGGATTACCAATTCAAACACCCATTAATCAGTAGCAGCATCTTTCAGTTATTTTAAGTTGCACTGTCATTGTGTTCGTTAGGTAAATGTTATGAAAGTGGAAGTAGCACAGAAATACAGACAAGTAAATATACATGTGTAAGACTGTATAAAAATGCAGCTGAGATCCTCTGTCTCTGGCATTTTACCCTATGCTTGGAAGAGTATTTGCCTCTGGTCAGAAAAAGTGCTCCTGGACTCTGTTCCCAGCTTGGCAGAAGAGATTTGCATCTTTTGCCCAGGTCCTGCTTTGAGCACAACAGCAGAACGTGTGGTTGGTGATGGACAGTCTTCACCCCATCCAGGAGGCAGGATGGGGACAAGAGTCAGTTAAGCTGTGGCAAGGACCGCAGACTGCTGCAACCCTCCCAGAAAAAGAGCGATTGATGTCGTTCACAGATCTACAGCTGTGGAACTTAACTTCTGTCCCCTGTGATCCGAGTGTATTTTTAGCAGGATTTAAAAATAGTATTCTGCATCCTCACGTGCACTGGAAAGAGAAGAGTATGAGGGCAGTTCATCCTCAGACATAGGTCAGAAATCACCTTTCAAAATGCTTGGGGAAAATCTATAAACTCCATTTTTTTAAATTGCCTCTTATTTTAAGTTGCCTGACTTGATACATGGTCAGTTCTGGAAATAAAGCAGCTGTTCATCTTATCTCCTATTTGTCTGTTACTCTGAATATCTGGAACAGCAAGAAGTGATGTAGAAGCAACTGAATCATGAAATATGGAGCTACCTCGTTTCTAATGCCGTAAAAATAAGTGCTATGATTGCCCGCTGGCTGGATTACTGAACTCGTGTTTTCAGTTCTCTTTCCCCCATGTTGGGTTTGTAGTGTTGCCACCAGGGTGTCTGGTTCAGAGCTGAAAGCCTTGGATAGTCTATGCACCAAAGGAGGGCTTAATTAAATGTGCATTAAAGTCTGAGGATATTTATAGTAGGGAAGTATTGGAATTTTTGATGATCTGGAGATGTACTTCTTAATTAAATTCAGCCAGGTGCACTGCAGAGAGGAAACAGAGCTGCTAAAAATGCAGAGGAAAGCAGCCTGTATTTAGAGATACAGTCGGCTGTGGAGGGTACCAGCAGCAGCTGGAAAGAGTGCTGATTGAATATCGCTGCTCCACACTCTCTCATGATTTTGTATGAAAAACTCATTTTGGATTATATTCCATTTGTGCCCCCTATTGAAAAATGTTGTACTTGCCTCCTAAGTGCCCTGCATAAAAGCTTGTGAAGCACGTTTGTTGCACGCAGCCCTTTAAACTGCTATCATCGCAGTCCTGCTAAATAAAGGAATGTATTAAAAACATGTACTGGATTTTATTGCACTCTGCTTTCCTCTTATAATTGATGGCAAAAATAAATTAAAGGATTAGTATGTAAAGGACTTCTTTTATTTGTAACGCTGTAGAGGATGTGTCTGTGTATCTGCTTCAGCTACTCATTAGCATCAGTCTCTGACTGTGGGTGAGGAAACCAAGGAAAAGGTGATGAAAAAGATAGCAACTGATTCACTGAAAAAATATCGACTTGAATGGACTTCATCAGGCATTTATTGTGATCGGTGCTATGTTTTACAGGAGGCAATAGGATAAAAATTAAACTTAAATGCCTCAAACCAGCCACTTCATTTCATAGATATTCAACCAGTAAAGAGACTTGATTTCTTCTGGAGCTGAACATTTGCATCTCTGCCGCTGAGCACCAGGTTCCCATTCTGTGGGAGGGGTTGCTTTAATTTAAATTTGAATTAGTTGGCCTTTTAGGATCGAATGCCTCCCACAAAGCTTCAGCTGGCTTAAAGGTCTGCTACTGCTTGTGTCAGTAAGCCCACCTTGGGCAGAAAACCAGCCACAGAAGAAATTCATCCCACCTACCTGAGACCCCTTTCTGGGGATGGAGTGGCTGTGGAGGGAGCCTGGATGGCTAGGTTAGATTGGTGCCTAACTTTTAGGTTTTAAATAAATAAACATATCCAGTGGTTGAATTGAGTCTGCCTTGTTGTATTCATTGGAGATGAGCAATAGCAATTGATCAAACTTAGCATAATTTTCCAGCTCTGGGGTAGCATGTAGATCACTTTTGGCTTTGGGACCATAGCTGCTCCCTCCATAAAGGGTTAATTTACTTTATTCCTTTCCCTCACCCCAGTTTATTGTAAGTACTGTGCAGGATGACCTTAAGAAAAGGTGGGAGTGAAAAAGAATATAAAGAGCGAGTGTTAGAATAGTTTTATATTGATTCTGTGAGCATTCACTGAATTCTCCTTAAAATCCTAATAAATGCACAATGCAGTATTGTTTTTAAACGCTTTCTGTCTATAGAAATAATGTTGTAAATACCTTCTAAAAGATGACCTGGTAAAAAATGCTAAAATACATTTGAGAATCAGGGGGCAATCAAATGAGCACGCTCTCTTAGGTAACCTTTCTCTGTTCTTCCCCAGGACCTGTTAACACGACATAAATTGTTGGTAGCAGAATTTCTGGAACAAAATTATGATGCGGTAAGTGTAAATGATAGAACAATTTTTTAAAAATCTGTTCATGCTTAGCTGGAAAAAATGTGCTTTCAATAGTGGAGGGTTTCATGTTCCACATAAAATAGGCACATAGGACTGCAAAACTAAACATTGCTTTTACTAAAGCAGAATCCTTGCATGGTGTTTGAAATACAATGTTGTGGTGTAACCCCAGCCAGCAACTGAGCACCACACAGCCGCTCACTCACTTACCCCCAGTGGGAAGGGAGAGAGAATCAGAAGAGTAAAAATGAGAAAACTCGTGGGTTGAGATAAAGACAGTTTAATAGGTAAGGCAAAAGCCATGCACGCAAGCAAAGCAAAACAAGGAATTCATTCACTCCTTCCCATGGGCCAGCAGGTGTTCAGCCATCTCCAGGAAAGCAGGGCTCCATCACGTGGAACGGTTACTTGGGAAGACAAATGCCATCACTCCAAACGTCCCCCCCCTTCCTTGTTCTTCCCCCAGATTTATATGCTGAGCATGATGTCATATGGTCTGGAATATCCCTTTGGTCAGTTGGGGTCAGCTGTCCCAGCCGTGTCCCCTCCCAGCTTCTTGCGCACCCCCAGCCTACTCGCTGGTGGGGTGGTGTGAGGAGCAGAAAAGGCCTTGACTCTGTGTAAGCACTGCTCAGCAGTAA
>NW_008824368.1:3110164-3121699 GCF_000699105.1 Pygoscelis adeliae
AACGAAAATATCCCTGTGTTATCAACACTGTTTCCAGCACAAATCCAAACCATAGCCCCATACTAGCTACTGTGAAGAAAATTAACTCTATCCCAGCCAAAACCAGCACGTACAGGTACACCCTCTGGACACACACGGGGACACATGCTAAGGTTTCAGGAGCACTCATAGTTTAAAGGCAAGTTTTGTTCCTCTCTGCATGCATCATATCTCCTCATATGTGAATGGAACTGTCAACTTTGTATGTAAATAGATCATGGGGAAAAAAGAGTGCACATTTTTAAAGAGTTTTGTGATATTCCAGCACCGATAGGGCCATACCGGCGTCATACATAATACTTTGGGACAGAGGAGAAGAGTTACTAGAAGAAGTTTTAGCATTTCTGGAAATTACATGTACCTAACTGGGGGTCTGAGGTGTGAGTATTCCTCTTACCATCCTAAGGCAATTAGTCCCTTGGTTTCAT
The DNA here is from genome assembly GCF_000699105.1 of Pygoscelis adeliae. Lineage (NCBI taxonomy): Eukaryota > Metazoa > Chordata > Aves > Sphenisciformes > Spheniscidae > Pygoscelis > Pygoscelis adeliae. Next base: position 3,110,632 of record NW_008824368.1, read on the forward strand.
GCCATTTTTCATGTTGATTTTTTGGCTCGGTTTTGAACCAAATGTGGGTCAGAAAAATTCCATTGGAATCAACTAAAATTGGACTGATACAGATCATGGAATTATACTACGGGTTATGTTCTCATGTTACGAGGTATTCTTTATTTCATTGCCAAATTGAAAAGGCGGAAGACTGTTTCTTTCATTCTAGAGTTACCAAGAATGTTAAATAAAGATCAGACTTGTTATTGCTGAGTCACAAATGCAGCTTAACTGGAGCAAAATTAGTGTCTCTGCTAATCTTTTCTCTTAGTGCTGGAGCACTGCATTGGAACAGTCCCCGTTCTACCTTTATTTAACATGTAAAATTTTAAGTATAAATTGTGGAAGCGAGCATTTTTTAGATGATTTTTGGACAGCAGTGTTGGGTTTTTTTGCTTGTTTGGTAGATGGTTTGAACACATCATAGCCTTCTCTCTCAGTCTCCTTGACCACAAGGTTCCCTTGGCCCAATCCCGCAAAAGCCAGCACTGACTCCTAGTGACCCTCATTGGGAAAACGGCTTTAATGAGCTGCTCAAGGCAGGTGGCACTCACAAAAGGAGTTTTTGGCATACGCCAGGATGGGATGCACTGTCACCCGTTCGGGGTATTGCGTTAAATCACAAAGCAAGTCATGACCACGATATGAGAGGGTGGATGTTACATGCTGGACCCATGTGTCCTGCCAGCAGATTCACCCTCTTGTGAGAGAAGTCTGTACAGGCACTGGCTTACTTCTGTCCTAGTTGGCTCGCATTAGCTCCTGATACTTCCAGTCCATATGTGGTATCCCTCTCTGCAGTATTTGGAAGAGGAGTGTTCCTGGGCATTAATGCACTGCATGATAAGCAGCCAAGAAAAAAGGCCATGAGAGCTGGGCCTGGCATTGCAGTGAAGTGTTAGAGTGTGGCACTGCTGTGGCCTCTGCTGCTCCTCTGGGGTGGGAAGGACCGGGAGGAGGAAGGATGGACATGAATTGGATGCATTTGTGTTTTCTTGTTACTCTAGATCTTTGAGGATTATGAAAAACTCCTTCATTCTGAGAATTATGTAACAAAGAGACAGTCTTTGAAGGTAAAGTAAAGTTTCTCAGCACTTTCCTTCTAAATTTGAACTCCACATTATGCAGAATATCAAGATGCATGTATGGCAATGGAGCAGCCACGTACTTTCTAACAAAAAAGAAATAAGTGCTTGGGGATGCTGCTCTTACGATGCACAAGAGCTCACTGTGACTTTTATTTCCTGGATCTCTGGCGAAGCATTGGGCCGTTTCTATGGAACAAGCACTATCATTTTTCCTCTGACCTCAAATCTGTACTTTGGTTCAGAACGTAGGTTAAAATGAACTTGCGAGTAATGTGATAGTCTCTTGTTTGTCTGGTGCTGCTTGCTGCTACAGCACCAAGTCTGACATGACCTGCAGATGGGAGCAGATAAGCGTGTTAATGTAACGTCCAAATGAAATGAAGGTGTCTTCGTGGGACAGCTGCACTACACTTGCTTCTGTCCTAGCTGGCTCACACCAGCTCCTATTACACCCAGCCATATGTGGGATCCCTCTCTGTAGTATTTAGAAGATGAGCATTACTGGGCATTAAGTAACTCACTGCATGATAACAAATGTAGTTACTTTTTTTTTAAAGGTAGTGACATTGAAACCTCTTAGGCAAGCATTAAAACATGTTGCTGCTTTCTTTACATTCACAAATAATGTGGTGCACTGAAAAACCTGAGGGTTTTTTTAATTGTCTCTATAGCTGCTGGGTGAATTGATTCTGGACCGACACAACTTTGCCATCATGACAAAATACATCAGCAAACCAGAAAATCTGAAGCTGATGATGAACTTGCTGCGAGATAAAAGCCCCAACATTCAGTTTGAAGCATTCCACGTGTTCAAGGTGAGCTAGTATGAGCTGTAGAGGTGTCAGACTTCCTCTTTTCCTCAGAAAAGTGTCTTTCAGGGTGGGCAGGAGAAAGCCCAGAAAATTAAGGCAAAGGTTGGGGTTTACAGTCACTTCCAGTATTTGAGAATGCCTTGAAAACCTTTCTATCACTCAGCCTCTGATTTCTGTTTGCTTTCCTTCAGGTGAGATCTAAAGCAGCATCATTTTGGTTTGGGCTGAGGGTAGTCACTCAAGTAGCGATGAGGTAGATGCTACGGGTAACAAAATACACAGCTTCTAGGTCGTATCCAGGGTACCTTCCCCCAACTCTTAGGTCATTTTACCATGTGATTCTGGGCAAAGATTAAAAAAAAAAGTCCTAAAACTCTACATTAAGACCAAAAGTAGATGGTGCTAGTGCTGTGCATCAGTATGAACACAATTTGCTTTTAAAGGTATTAAAAAGATTTGGTAAATCTGAGCTTGAAATGAGTTTAATCCTTCTGTCCTTTTGCAGTGATCATTAATGCCATCTTAAACAATTACCAGACCCAGTGTCCCTTTTTTCATGATGATTAATGTTAATAAGAGAAAAGTTTACTGTTTTCCTATCAAAAGAATTCTCTCCTCTGGGACAGAGGGTGAGTTGGATTGTTATTATGCAAAACTACCTTTAATTTGGAATGAACACATTAATTTCAAGCTATGTAAATACAGTTGTTAATGATTTTCAGAAGTGGAATATTGAGCCTGTAAGGATATTCTTCCCCAAGATGGTTAAGAAAGATACCAGATCACGCCAAAAGGCATGCTATTGTGAAAAGGTTACATCATCCTCCACAAATTTAGGGTTACTTGTTGAGTTTCGTACTTCTACCATTTCTGATTTGGAAAAAAGCTTTCAGATTTTCAGTGTGGAGGCTTAGAGGATATGTGGCTTCTCCAAAAACCTTTTTGATTCCCCCCCAAAAAAAAGCTTCAAGGAGGATTAAAAAAAAAAAATCCCTCCCTGAAATAAGCAGCTTGGTAAGCTGTTCCCTTGCTGACTTCCTCCATAGTCAGCTGAACCACTGTGAGTAACTTCTACTCCTCCTCCTTATCAGGAGGTATGTGGCTCCAAGATAAGAGAGCAGTCAGGCTCCAAACACTTGCAGCCTTTGAGGTGCCTATGGAGGGAAGAAATCAGAGGATTGGAGTCTCTTAGCCACTCTGTGAATAAATGCCAGATTTTTATGTATGAAACACATGAGTTGCTGTTCCTGAATTAATGATAGGCATGACCCAGGCCTTGGGAACAGCTGATTTTGCTTATTTTAAGAGGCATTTGAAAGGATTTGGAATAACTTGAAAGGATTCCAGTGTGCAACCATGTCATGCATTGCTGTTTCTCCCATTCTGGCTTCCCATTCCTCCCTTCCTTTCCTTTTCCAGTGTGTTGCATCCCATTTCCAGTTAGAGTGGAGATATTGTAGGCTCAGCCTTGCTTGACCGCTTGCAACTGCTACCATGTGGACATAATGCTGAGGCCTTCGGGTACCCAGCAAAACAAACAGTGCGTGGTGTTAATGTTCTGTCTCTTCAGTTCAAAGGGCCAAACTCTGTCCTCAGATAGTAACCTCCATGGGATGTTGTTGGTTTTTTCCAGCGGTACCCGTCAGCAGCATTTAAGCGGTGCCATGGTGTGCCTCACGCTATCTCACATGCACAGTGCTCATTGTGGGGAAATTGCAGACTCAGAGCAAAACCTGATCAGCTGGAAACTGTTTATAACTACCAGCAGCGCACTGGAGTAACTCCAGAGGTGCAGCAGAGCTCCCCTTTTAGGTCCTCACTGAGGATCTGGGCTAGCTGGATGTAGAAGCACTCAGCTTCTCCCTGGTGGGCAGGGTAGTTATAGGGTATGTTACAGAAAATTGCATTGTGAATTAGCTTTGTAGAGAGGGTCAGAGAAGAGCGTTTTCCTCTTATTTCACTTCTTAAATTGAATTCTAACTTCTTGAGAACTACTAAAGGAAATCCTTAAATATTTAAGAGAATGGGGGAAAACACTATTGGCTGGTTGTGCCCTGTTCTGCAGTGTCCCTGCCTCCTGTTTCTGGGTTAGTGTCCCTCAGCCCGGTTCTTGTCAGCTGTAATAATTCCATGTTAATGTAACTCGGAGAGGAATCTTGTGCTCAGCTTTTAATCTCATAAATTTTAAACTGTGCCTGCATTTTTAAATTGTGCTTGCAAAATACCTGTGCAGTCCTGGTTGAAATTACAGTAGGCTAACCACAGTGATCTGAAATCAAAGGTCTGCTGAGAAGTGGACACTTGCTGCTCTGTCTGTGCTGCCAAAAGATTTGGGTTTAAATTACCTGATTTAGATGTTTCACCAGTTAGACACAGCTGAAATGAAAAAGTGCTTGTTTTGTAAGCATCCAGATTCCAACACTCCCAGGCCCCAGCTGACCCCAAAAAAGGCATATGACTCTTACCTTCTTGAGGCAATTTCTAATTATCGAAGATTCAAAACTGTAAGATAGAGATGAAAATGATGAGCACCTCTAGTGCAAAAATATTTTGCAGGAACATGTCGTAGCTGAAAATGCCAGTACCCCTTCAAGCTCTGAGAACATTTCACTCATCCAGGATGGGAAATTGAAGACAAAGAGAGCGCCCACTTGCAGTGCCTCCTTCCATTCTCCATTGAATGCTTGATCTTCCTCCTAGTTCCAGCTCCTTCTCTTCCTTTTGCCTGAGCAAAATGGAGCTTCTGCCTTGCGGCACCATCCTAAAGGCCTGCGGCTGCTTTGTAAAGCTGGATGTCCCAGACAATGTATGCATGAGGATTAGCCAGTATTTAATCATCAGGAAAAGCTAACACACCTCACCCCTTTCCTCCTCCTCTGTAAATAACCCAATGGGGTTACCTAGAGTTGTAGGCTTTGAGAGTCACCGGTTCTTCTCTGCGCTGATTTCAGTGGAGAGGTCTCAGTCTTGAGCATGCACCCTTTGAGGACCAAATATTGGGAAGGGCTCTTCAGCTCCTGTGATGGATTTGTGACTGTTGTTAGTGGAGCCTGCTTTGAGTTTGCCTGTAGGGGAGACCAAATCTGTCAGACATATGTGAACGTGGTGCGGGTATTTCTTTGACCTTATGCATTTACAAATAAAGGCTAATAACAAGCTCTCTTGGCTTTCACATAAACAATTAGATTATTTTGAGGAAAACACCCTGTAGCGGTGAATTGGGATTATGCAACTTTCTTGTTCTTAAGCAGACATTTAGCAAGATATATTTTACTGTTTAAATCTAAAAATAGAATGGGTACACTGTGTTTTGTGACCTTAGTTTCATTTTTCCGTTCTCTTTCGTGCACATTACAGAGCTACCTCCTGCAGCTTGCTCTGCAAATGGTCTCACATAATTTGACTGTACTGACAGTTTCCACTTGGTATGAAGCTGAAACCACGTCTGTGGGGATGTGTCCTCTCTGTTTCTTAGCTGGAGAGTATATAGGGCAAGAAGTGTTATGCGAAGCATTACACTATAAGCAACATGAACTGTAAGGCACTTTTGTGTGCAGTTTCCTGACACAGTAAGATTGTGCATGACCCCAGAGTAAGTCTTAAAATACCTAATCCAGGGTATCCAATGTCTGTAATCGCTTTTGCTCTGCTGTAGTCCCAGAGGGTGGTGATGCCTGGTTATTAATTGTAAGGAAACAAGGTCAGGTTCTCTAATCAAGTGATTTTGGTATTTGAAGAAATCCAGTGTATGACTTTTAATGGAGAAGACAGCAACAGGTCCACTTTGGACAACTTTTGAAGCTTCAGAGTTGATTTTCATTCCAAGTCTTTTGCAAATATTCACACAATGGAACTGTGCCGAAACAGCTATGTTTAGAGTTGGAATTTTAATATGAGTTCTTTCTTTATTTTGGTCTCTGTCTCTCTCATATATCTGAACTAAGTGCTCTAGAACATGCAACCCTTCATAATAAAACCATAGGTTAAACAACGTTCTCTGTGAAGTGTTTTAGCTTCAGTTAATACTTCATTTTAGTAGAAATGTTCCAGATAGCATTAAAAATTATTTCTGTTTTCAGGGATTTATCTCCTCCTCTGTGACAATACAGAGTTATGAATGTGGGGGGCTCTTCTAAAAGTAAAGCCTTACGGTGGTCCTAATGCTGGGCTTTGTGAAGCTGATTAGTTGATGCTGGCAGACTTGATTCTGTTTGCTTAGCTGAAATATTGAATAGCATTTCAGGAATTTTTTGGTCCTTTAACATTCTCTCTTTACGAGTCCCTGTTGACACGGAGCAAGACTGGCAGTCAAGATGATCTGTGTTTGAATGTTCAGTTTGACAGTTTGGCAAAGGGAAGATTATAATCTATAACTAATCGAGCAGGAAGATAAACAGGATGTGATGTCTTCTATTAAACTAAGTTCTTTAATTATTTGCTCTGGTAGTACCAGTTGTAGGACCAATATGAAACACTGGTATTTACTACAACCTTGCAGTTCTGTTTTCAGACCAGATAGCTTTACAAGAAGAATGATTTAGATTTCTTCATTTTGCGAGTCAGCCTTCAGTTATCTTTATAAGAAGGCCTAATATTCATTGAAGGAAGATGTTCAGCACGTCCAGGTCAGGCTGTAATCAGATTATTTCTGAAAATATGGGTCCTGTCAGTTTACTTGATCGTTTTCTTCTCCTGGTCACAAAGAGGGAACTGAACTCCAAAATGAAAAACTTTTAATGCAGATCTGTAACGGTCATGTTCCTCACCCCTGGCCGTAGGCTTACTGCTTTTCTCAAAGGAAGCTTGTCCAGACGATTTAGGGCTTAATCACGGTCCAAATCCTGGAAGTATCCAGCCTCCATCAGCATGGTGACCTGCTGTAGGTCAGCACGTGGGAAGCTGCATCGTGGGGCTGCTCGAGCTGAGAGCATGAACTGCCGCAGTCTCAGCCAGAGCTAAACATTCGTACCCATGAGATTTCAAGATTCATATTCCTTAGCTAAGGCACAGACTGGAAGCTGTAAAGTACATTCAGTAGTGATTTATACCCCCAAACCCTTTATTTCTCATATGGGGAGCCAACGCATCAATAGCAGCACATCAAAATTATTTGCAAGGGAAGGGATATTGCTTTCAGATGCTGCAGGCAGCGACAGAACAGTCAGCTATCAACAGTCCATCAAGTGTAGTGAGAGCTGTGAACTGGCTGTCCCACCCACAGATAGATGTGTCCCTGGTAAGATCATAGAATCACAGAATAGTCTGGGTTGGAAGGGACCTCTAAAGGTCATCTAGTCCAACGCCCCTGCCGTGGGCAGGGACATCTTCAACTAGATCAGGTTGCTCAGAGCCCCGGCCAACCTCACCTTGAAGGTTTCCAGGGATGGGGCATCCACCACCTCTCTGGGCAACCTCTGCCAGTGCTTCACCACCCTCAGCGTAAAAAATGTCTTCCTTATAACTAGCCTACCTCTACCCCCTTTTAGTTTAAAGCCATTCCCCCTTGTCCTGTCACTACAGGCCCTGCTAAAAAGTTTGCCACCATCTTTTTTATAAGCCCCCTTTAAGTACTGATAGGCTGCAATAAGGTCTCCCCAAAGCCTTCTCTTCTCTAGGCTGAACAACCCCAACTCTCTCAGCCTTTCTTCATAGCAGAGGTGTTCCATCCCCCTGACCATTTTCGTGGCCCTCTCCTGGACCCGCTCCAACAGGTCCGTGTCTTTATTATGCTGAGGGCTCCAGAGCTGGACGCAGTACTCCAGGTGGGGTCTCACCAGAGCAGAGTAGAGGGGCAGAATCACCTCCCTCGACCTGCTGGCCACGCTGCTTTGGATGCAGCCCAGGATACGATTGACGATGTTGCACTTGGAGTACTTGGAGCATCTCGCAGGAAAGCTGTTATTTTAGAGTGCCTGCTCTGAAGGAATCCTTGGGAGTTGGGGCTGTTGGTGGTACTTAATAAGTTTTAGATGGCAAGTAGGCATAAAAAGAAATTATTTGAGATTGTAGTTCAGGGAAATCAGAGAAAGGCAATGTGGAGGCCTGTGCAAAGATGGTGTGAATAACTGTAGGTACTATACTGTCACAGGGACCGCAGCCTGGCCACTAGATCAAGGAAACCTTTGTAAAAGACTTGGGGCCTGGGAGCATTCACCCAGCATGGCAGAGGTTGCAGCTCTTTCCCCAGAGCAGAGGGAAAAGTACCTTGAAGCAGGGACTCCTAGGAGCAACCTGAGGAGGAGGGGTCCAGAGGAGACAAAAGCTTAGGCAGGGATTAGGGCTCTTATGGCATCAGGATGCCAGGGTTTAAGAGCAGATGCTTTGCCTCACCTTTACAGAATAAAAAAAATAGTCTTACCTCCCTGTCTGGGCAGAAGTACTTAGTGTGGTAGTGTTGATGTGTGCCAAGCCCCATTCCTTCCACACATTCCCCACGTGTGGCATTTTCCACACCATTCGTGTAACATCCCCTAATTGGGATGTATGAAGCCTAACGATGTGTCTGGTCTGAATCCTGTCCCAGGCTTTACCAGGCGTTGTTTCTGGGGGCAAGGGGCTGTAAGGCAGCCCCCTAGGACGGTGTGTGCGTGTTCCTCATCACGTAACGCGGCAGCTCCCTGCGCAGCTGCACGTGGCCCGGGTTTTCATGTGGGCACAATCTCAGCGGAGATAAATGAACCTGCAGAAGAGGCCCAGGTCTGGAGCCAGCGGCCCCGGGGCCGGTCAAGTGGTGGCGCCGCCTGCGCTCTGCCGGACAACGTGCCATTCTGTGCTGTCAGCAGATGTTTGTTTTCATTCGGGTTTGAACAGGCTTGGAGGGAAACTGGACATTTTCCAGTCCTGTCCATCCTTAATTTCTTCTCGTCGGGTAGAGAATAACTCGAGTTATTTATGTCGTTGCACAAGTGCTCGGGCGGTGTTTTGTTGACCAGCCATGGTAACCTCAGTGTGAGCCAGATGTGAGAGCTCCTCTCGGGGTGGCCGGGGGTGTGCTGTCCGTGTGTTCGCACCACCGGCCCCCTGCCCCGTCTGCCCCTCCTGACTGACGTCCGCAGAGCCCCCATCTCCGTGGCACCCTGAGGTCCCTGGGAAGAGCTTGTCATCGCTGGCCTTTACAACCGGCCTTAAGTTTCCTGTCGTCAGCCCACGTGTGAGGCAGAGAAAATGTTAAAGAAACAGTGTCACAGCACAGGGGGTCGTGTTCAGAGCTGGAAAACTCTGTGGCTTTAGGCATTACAGGAGGAAAAATCAGAGCACGGCTAGGTTTATCCTTAAAAACTGCTATCTGAGAAGACCAGTAAGCCCACAGCGCTGGGCTGGCTGTGCCAGGTGAGTATCTGTGTCTCACATCACCTCCCTGCATTGCCACCCTCCTCTGCTCGGCAAGGGCAGCGAAGGCGCTGGGCACACCATGGCGCTCCTGCTCCTGCTCCTGCTGCTGGAAATTTCCACGCTCCCATGAATGGATTAGGCAGAGGGAAGTGGAGCCTCTGACTTATTTTTCCAAACCAAAACAAAGTTGGCAAGTCTAATTTTAGACCTGGTTTAGTATGGAAATGATATCAATACTGACACAAAGCTTTTCCATTCTCCTGATAATTAATTTCTGTGTATTTAAGTCTTGCATGTGGAAGAGGCTGAGAATTGATAGCTCGCTCTCAACAGCTGGGTTTACAGTCAAATGCTTTTATCAACAAAGAGCAAAATTAAAGGGAAGCGATATCACACACAGGCATAGCTTTACTTCAGTTTGCTCTTGAACCAACATGTTTGTAACTCCTCTCTCTCTGCCTTGGGACAAGGTGTGTAGCAGCAGAGTATCTGCCTGCCAGCCTTCAGGTGACTTGTTAGAAAATAACTTACGGGGATGTTGTGACTGATGTTCCTCTCCCTCTCCCTCCCTCTCTCTCTCTCTCTGTGTCTTGATGTGCCTGGTTTTGTTTGCATGTTAGGTTTTTGTGGCCAGTCCAAACAAAACACAGCCTATTGTGGAGATCCTGTTGAAAAACCAACCTAAGCTAATTGAGTTTCTGAGCAATTTCCAGAAGGAGAGGACGGATGATGAACAATTCACTGATGAGAAGAACTACCTAATTAAGCAAATCCGAGACTTGAAAAAGCCAACGGCATGAAGAACTCCTCTCGTTTTCCACTGTAGGCATTAATCTCATTTGTTAAGTTCCTCTGTGTCCCTTAAACACCACAATAGTGCTTGAGAAGGCACAGCAAGTGCCTGGTTTTTATTTTGTCTTTGTTCCTAGATGTCAAGAGTATAGGGGTTTTACATGAAAACTAAAAAAACAAAAATCTAGAATAATATATTATTTTTAATCAAGACTATAATTATTTATGTCAGTTTAGAATCTCTCTGTAATAGAAGCTGCTTTGATGGATTTTCATTTGTGCTCAAGAAGAATGAACCTCTTTGCTTAACTTTATCAGCAAACTCAAGCTGTTGGTGAGTGCACAGAGTAGGTCTTCTGAGGACCGTAACGTTGTTCCTTTGCACCTGTAATTGTGACTTTGTTCTAGTGCTGCACACACACAAGACTGTGAAAGAGTACGTTCGTCTCTGGAGTTAGCTGCACTTACAGATCAGGTTCTTTAGTCAAAACAGCGGGAGATGAAAAAGCAGTAAAGGTCACGTTTTTGCTCTATTTTTGTGTTCTTTCATCTTTAAGTTTTCTTTTCCCCTAGATCAGAGGTTTTCTATTCAGTGCTAGGGAATGGATGAAGACATCAGCCAGATGAGCTGTTTCTGCCTGCCTCCCATTTTCCTGTACGTGGTCTACCCTGTGCTAGAGCACAGGCTATTCCCACCAGCTCCCAAGCAGGCTGATGAGGAGCAGCCCCAGGTACATGGCGCCCATGGACCCCCCAATGGGAAGAAGGCAAGAGCAACCCCCTCCGTCAAGGCCCATGCGGTATTGCTAATAAAGTGATCCTGCACCTACAAAAATCAGCAAGAAGCCTGTCCCCAGTTTCAGTGGAAATAATATTGGGTGGTGGCCAGAGCTACGTGGCTGAATCGTGCCAAGCGCTGAGCCCCAGCACCAGTGCGAGAGGAGGGTGCTCAGCGTCTTCCCATCCGGATTCAAATCCCGGTTGTGTGAGGCAGGGTTGAGCCGAGTTCAGCAAGGGGATGCT
>NW_008824368.1:3121741-3125745 GCF_000699105.1 Pygoscelis adeliae
ATGGCGTCGTTCTGAACTGCTGAGTGGCCTGGGTTCCCCGAGTCTGCAGGTGCTCTCAAAGCTGAGAGCATTTATTGGATGCCGAAATCAAGTGTGGGATGCTGTTTAGCAGCTCCAGGCACCAGCGGCTACTTGCAGTCTGGCGTTGTCTATCCTTGTTCATCCCGATGTGAATTCGGGTTCTGTGTTGAAGTTGTAGAAGGGGAAATCGTTGCACTGTTAATTTTTTAAGTTTAATAAGCTCTGTGGTCCAAACAGTGTTTCCCAGGTGTGTTTGAAGAGGTTTTGGGGTCTTTCGTTTTCTAGTGGGAAATGAAAATGTTACTCTGATGCTTTATTAGGAAGTGGAGTTTGAGAGCAGGGAGTGGAAATTTCTTGACTTTTTCTGGACAGCCTAAGTTCTGAGTTTTCCTATTTGTTGTCAGACAGTTATCTAGCTAAAACTCTAGCTAATGCTTCAGATAAAAAGGTGACACTGAATTGTAAAAACAGAACAAGACTTTTTTCTTCATAAAACTGTTGTATATTGGGGTGACTGATACTTTAATTTATGTGCTTTAGAAAGGAACAGATTGTGGACTCGTTTTTTTCAGATGTCAGATATACACAACAAATGTACATCTTAGTTGCCTGGAATTAAAAAAAATATTTACAAGCTATTAAAGGCATGATTACTGATCACCCTTTATATCTATCTCTGTTTTTTTCCTCTTGCCTTTCTGGATAGCCAGACTCCGCGCAGTGCTAAATTCTTTCTCTCCTTTGCCAACCAGTTTCAGCAGATGGAGAGAGAGAGAGAGAGAGAGATGAGCACTTTCTTCAGAGCTAATGCACTCTGCAAGCATCACATCTGCAGCCCTGGCTGGCAGGGGGCCTGGCAACCCAGGCTGCAGTCCAGCTTAGCCTGGCTGCGATCTTCACCCCCAGCCCCGTGGGCAGTGCTCACTGCCAGTGGTAGCGTGTGGGTCGATAAAGGACCGTCTCCAGAATCGCAGTCCTCAGAGCTCATCATTTAAGTCCGATCCTCTGAGATTTGGAGCCTGAAACCAAAGGGTGCTTGGCTGTGCTCTGAGCTCCTGGGGTGGGGCTGTCTCCAGGGCTGGGTTAACACAGAGACACGTGTCCATTGCCTCAGCTTCTGGAGTCACATGAGAACATCGGGCTTCCAGCCCGCGCCTGGAAAAAGTGTCTAATGGTGTATCGCTGGGGAATGCCTGCCCGTGACAACGTGAGCGTAACCCATGCAGAGGTGCCCTGCGCATCTGTGGAAATAAAGAGGGTGGTCAGCGCCGTGAGCCGCTCTTGTCTGCGCAGTCTGGACGCAGAAGAGCAGCTGAAGACATCCAAACCTGGCTGTAATAACGAGGAGTGAGGTCACCCCCACAACCCCGGTGTTTGCATAGGCAGAAATGTGGCAGGCCAACAAGGAACAGAGCCGTGGGCCCCATCCCTGCAACGGCAGCCTTTTCCAGTGCGAGCAGCCAGCAGGCCGCAGGGGTAAGTGGTAAGGAGGGCTTGTGAAAAAGGGGAATGCGTGCATGTGTGTCTTACACAAAATAGCGGTCTTACAGTAAAATGACATGTGCCAGGCCCCTTGCAGCTTATCAGACAAGAAGCTGATCCTGAAGTAAATATTGCCAACACACCTCAAAGTAACTGAGTCTTCCCCAAGCTCAACTTGCTTAGCTCTTCGAAAGAAGAAAAAGCAAAAGAAATGGTGACGATGAAAGTAAGCACCGTAATAATATTTCACAGCAGGTGGGGACACGTCCCTAATTAAATGAAAATTAGGCCTTTTCTAATGCAACTTTGAAATAATGATAGAACTTCCAATTGCCTTTGGTGCATTCAGTCAAGGTGGTTCTTCTGCCTAAGCGACTGCTCCCACCAGGAACTCACAATTTCTCAGAAAATAATATCTGGGGGAGCTGTGTGATTGCAGGACACAGTTCATCAGAGTGAGGACAGGGAAGAAGATTCTAGTCCGGAGAGAGAAAGAAACCGGAGGACTCTTGGGCAGCAGCCCCTCCATTCCAATCCCCACCCAGCATTTGGAAGGTTTGGATCGTACGAATGAATCTCTGCCAAGGTGCGACGTATGATCCTGCACATAAAACCTCATTTGATGTAGCGGAGTGCCAGGAATCTGAACCATAAGCTTCTGTCCTGGGATTTGAGCAGCTTGTGCTACTAAGAGAAATCTAATTAGAAGCAGCAACAGCCTCCCCTGTCTGTAATGGCATGTACGCCAGCAGGTGTGAACCCGGGGAGGGGATGCAGGACACTGGCCTTCAGGAAACATGGGCGTTAAGACCGCTTGAGCCTCTTAATCTGCATGCTCCGGGGACAAGATCAGATGGGAAGGAAAGACTGACTTGGACCTTACAATCTAATGATAAAAGCACTCGCATCAGGGAGCGGAGATCTGGATCCCATTTGTTCTCTAGTGTGTGCTTTGCTCTTGTCTATGAAATTGGAGCAGGGCTAAGAGAACCCAGTCCTCTTTCCAAAGGGTGCAGTGATGTTTGGTCAGTAGAGAGGCTTTTTCTTGGGGCCAAAAAATGCTTCACTTTTCTGTCTGAAGTAGAAGCACTTCAACATTTTGGCTGGAAGCACCTTCCTGCAGAATGTCTTATGCCTGGCGGTGAAGGCCGTTAGGAGGCAGAGGGGATATGGGTTTTGGTCTCTGTGACGTGAAAGGGAGTGATATCTAGCTCTCCCCCTTCTTGACTAAGCACTCTGGCATAAAAATATGGGTTTGCATGGCCTTCCACCAGTTTTGGACTTGCATTTTGGCACCTGCCACTTTCCTTGTGTGGAGCTCAACGCTGTACTTGCCTTGAGCATCACTCACTGGACTTGTACACACTGCCTGCAGCTGAACAGCATCGAGCAGCTGAGAACTATATAGACCATAAGGATTCGCTGCATTTACTGCCAAGCAGTGATCTGAAAGCCCGTTTCATGGCTGTTATGCTGATGAACGTAAAGTGGCCAGTTGCTTTCCTGTCAGAGCAGATAGCTGGCAGAAATTCTGCTGATCTGCAGCACTCCTGGGGTCTGAGCAGGAGACACCCAGCACTCACTGATGCTTAGTGATGAATGCAGGCTCCTAAGGGCCTTCACTGCTGCAGCCTAAGTCCTGGAGCTGCTGGTTTATATCAGGTTTTGGCGCAAATGCAGGCCCAGTCTCAGGAACTGACACGTTCCCCTTTCCAGCCAGCACCTTAACAGAGAGCTGTCAGTCTTTCTACCTGTTCAGAGCAAATCCAGGGCTCCTCTCCCAGGGAACGACAAGCCCAGTGAGCTATGGCGTTACTCACTCAGGCCCACTGCACATGTATTCCATACACACGCACCAAGTGGAGCAGCACAAGCTGTTAAGACTGGGCATGACGTGTCCCAGAGCCTCTGGTGGGAGGCCCAACCCCATAGTGAGAGAGGCAATCCCACTGGTGAGAGCTGCTGTGGCCTGGGGAAGAGAAGGAGCTAAAATCCCTGCCACCCCAGCCCATGCTGAAGGGGAGCCTTGCCTCTAGTGAAGGCTGGAATCCCTCAGCCTGTGGTGCATGAGGCCACAAGGCAGCAGCAATCCAAGCCAGCGCTGAGCACCGTTGGTGCTGGGCAGGCAACGCGGGACAAGGCTGAGGGAAAACCCAGGACAAGGTTAGCAGTTTTGGCCGTGTGGTTCAGCTGTAAGCCAAGCATCTCACAGGGCTGTGACTTGGCCCGGCTACCCCGAGAGCCCCAGGGAGAGGCAGGCGGTGAGCCCAGCCCTCCTGACTCATGGTCCTGCACCACAGCGCCTGCCTCGCGCTGGCCCCTCTTTCCAGGAATGTGAAAGGAGGAAAAACAATCAAACAAGCAACCCCTTTCCTATGGCATCAGTTGTGAGTGGCTTCGCAAAACCACAGTAAAAATAACCTTTTCCACCTCAGGCTGTGTCACGGCATGTTCAGCTGCTGCTCCTGAGTGGCAGGAGGATGGGAAAAGCCTGTGCCCAG
>NW_008824368.1:3125847-3128234 GCF_000699105.1 Pygoscelis adeliae
CCCCCCAACACCCACACCTATCTGGCTTAGTATTTACTGGGGTACTGGGGACGGGGACAGGGGGGTGTCCCAGCACATGCTGTGAGACAGCATTCTGCCTTGCATCATGCAGCTGAACACTAGTTCACTGTTGCTACAAGAGCCCCATGGCTGTTCTTCATCACTGAATGGCACTGGCAAGGACTGGGAGGGCTTTGCTACTGAGCCTTAGCCCCAGGAAAGCATGGCACTGCCCTGGCCATCTGTGAGACTTCGGATACCCGCTGCAGTGCAGCACGTGAGGTATGGCTCAGGTGTGTGTCCCATGCCACCTCAACCTCCTCCCTCCCTTGGTGTGCCTGTTTTGCTTCTTGCTAGCGCTGCTTGTAGGGGCTGTGAGCCTCTCCCCCATGTGCAGATTTGGGAATGAGGCCCCATTGTCCCACGGCCAAATGTGTAACCTACTTCTTTTAACTGCCACGCTGTGCCAGCAGGCACCTCCAGCATGTTGAGGTTTTTACAAGTAGTTGGGCAACAAGCACCTGACCACCAAGGTGACAGGCACAAAAAAAAAAGTCCTTTGGCTGCATGACAGGCACCAGCCCAGCCACGGCACCATAGCTCAGCTCCTCGTAGTTAAAGAAACAAAAACCGCCCAACTCCCCAGTGCAGGTCTCCTGGGGAGAGCTACCAGCCTGGTAATAAATGGACTTATTTCTTCTGAGGGTACGGAGAAGACAAGAACATGTCTTTGGGCCCATGAAATTGCCTTGCTCAACTCATGAATAGAGGCCCTTTATTTCCAAATTGCCGGGTACGTTACCTCTACTGACGCATGGCTTTGGCAATGCCCTTCAGTTCACTTGTAGAACAGCTGGCTTGACAAGGGTTTGGAGCGGATTTAAAAAAATACCCTTGTCAAAGCAGAGCCCGTTGCATCTGTTCAGAGCTTTGTGCAAACATGCAATCAGGGTTAGCTTTTCAGCAGGCGGCACACCCAGGCACAGCCCTGCCCCGGCGGCTAGCAGGGAGCAAACAAACCCGTCATTTGCTCAGGCAGGTGGTCAGATGCCCAACGGGCTCTGTGTGCGTAGGGCAAGCGGGAGCCTGCAGGGAGCAGGTCTCATGAACTCCTGTGGGGGAAGTGGAGAAAGGCACCTCCTCCCCATTTTAAAGCTGGGTGTGGGGGAAAAATGATATTCACAGACGGACTCGCCTTGCGCCCCAAGGAGTGTCAAGGGCAGAGCCACGATTAGCTCATGGGACAGAGCAGGTTCTCGCTATGGGCTGACAGCAATAGCTCATGCTTCCTGTCAAAGGCTCAAAGGAAGGAGGCACCGGGGACAGGCCTACTGGCAGGCAAGAAGGCAGTATCTCCCAGGGGATGGCAGGCGTTGCTGAGGGGAGAGAGGCATGTGTTCATTCCAACAAAAGACCCAGCTCTCCTGCTAATACCACTTCTAGCCATACAGATGGGCTCCTCTCCTCCTGCCATTTTTTGCTTTTGCTAGATAAACCTGTCTCACTCCACGATGGGAATGAAAGACCAGCAGCAGCTGAACATACTGGCATTCATACTATTTTAAATACATCTTTCAGGTATTTCTGAAAGGACATGGGGGGGGGGGGGGGGGGGGGGCCTAAGGCCCGGCTTCAGCTAGTTATTGTTCAAATGCTTCATGGTTTCCCCAGGCTTCTTCAACCCCTTATTTTTCCTCCAAGTTAGAAATTTAGCTGCCCTGGGGGAAAATTTACTGGCAAAGCAGTGAGGTGACCTCACCAGAGCCAAAGTAAAGAGAGCTGAGCAATGAAGGCGAAGGAGGAGAAAAAAAATGCAGGCAGACTGCAAAGGCTTCGGTTTTGTTAATATACCTCTATAGTTCAGCGATTAACATGTTGCAGAAGTACCATCTACATTAAAGCTGGAACAGACGCCATCCCTTCAGCAGTGGTGGGAATGCACAGTGGTCCTGTAGCTTCAGGAAGACCACCCGGTGCTGAGGCAGAGCCTGGCTCCTCAGAAAAACGGAGTGGAAAGTTTCAGGTACGAAGAGATGATACTTGGAGTGCAGAAGATAAATGTCACACTGCGAAATACTCCGGGGAAAAGCCATGCTCAGCGCTTCCCTCCGCACGTCTGTTCCTAGCCCAAACACGGTTAAGCCTGTGCTGTTGCGAGTCACGCAATGCCCTTTACCCACATGACAGTCACACCAGCCTCCTTTTTCGCTCTTCCTACTGACGAGCTCTGAGCCGTCTCAAGCGTTCCAGCATTTACAGCGAGCACCAGTGCACCTTTGTCTTTTGCCGTTCGCAGCAGGAGGATTATCTGGGTGCCTGTTGCGATACTGACGGTGCAACACATCCCTGCTGTGGCAGACGTACAGTCACCCGCTCACTCGCTCCCC
>NW_008824368.1:3128364-3133758 GCF_000699105.1 Pygoscelis adeliae
CGCCCCCTCACGGCTGCGCTCAGCACTGCACCCCGCGGCCGGCTCACCGCCGCCGGGAAGGCGCAGGAGCTCTTTTTGCAGCAGCCGAGGCAGAAGAGCCCCAGTTTAGAGCTAGGGAACCAAACGTGAGGAGCCTTCTCCGGCTCGGGCTCGTTAAGCCAGCCGCAGAATCAGCACAGCAGCTCTTTGCCTCTTCTCTCCCTGCACCGATGACTTTGCCGTGCTGCCCTTCGCCTTCCCACCCGGGGGGCTGCGGGATTAGTGCATGACTGCGACCGGCAGCGCCCATCACGGAGGCACATCAGTACCCTTGAGTTTCAAGGGAGTGTTTTGGCACGTCATGAAGGCAACGACCCCTGTCTTGGCCCTGCATTATTATCAGGAGGAGGCGGGTTCTAGTGGAAGATGTCTTGTGCCACCAGCCCCTTTCTCCTTCAAAGAGGGACCAAAACTGCAAAACACTGAGCACCATGTTCTGCCCGATATCTGAAAACGCTTAAGGCTAGATGTTGCCTGTGTATACGTATGCAGGATGCGAAACTGGCACGTTAGCAGATAGCTATGCAGGTCTGGGAAAGCAGAAGGATCTCAAGGAAGGTCAGCAAGTGTTTGACAACAATCCTCTGCTATTACCTTTCTGTGCAGAACGGAGTTCAGCTCTGCATATGGGGCACTGTGACCGTCTTCATTAATGATACAGCAATCCAGACCTATTAGAAATCGGCACGCGCCATCTGCTGCCTTTGCCTTTCTAGTCTCCAAGCAATGTCGCTTACTGGATCTAACAAATTAAAGCCAAAGTCTGGTTTGCAGGCAGAATGGCTGAAACAAAACAATCTATTTAGAGGACTGCAATGCTTTTCAGAGTAGTACTCGCATTAAACAGGGCTCTGGGAAGCCTGCCCCGTTGCCAGCCTGGCTGACCACGTCCCGCTGACTGCTCACTGGGTGTCTACAATGACATTTCAGTTCAAGAGCACTTCTGAAATGCATCTCCCATCTGTCCCCGCTACTGCGTGTGGCTCTGTCACAGGAGCCAGTCTTGGAGTGCATCGAGTGGATTCCTTTCAGATGAAGTTAAACAGGAAAACGGACTGTAGGAATAGCCCTAATGCACTCCGCTGGCTAACAGGCCTGTCCACGTGCCCGGGCTAGAGCTAGGTGGATGTAAAACCCCTGATGGGTCAGGCCTTCAGCACCACCTGCTTCACGCTACAGACTCGCTCCCCTTCAGCCACGCTGCTGACCAGCAGAGCCCCCATCAGTGCAGCGACCCCCCTCTGCGGTGACTGTGAATCAAGACGCCTGCGTATGCCCATACCGGCAACCCAGGGCAGCAAGGCAGGAGGTGCAGCAGGGACCAATTTTACTGCTGGATGGTCAAAGCTTCGCCCACTTCTACCTTTTCCAACCAAGAAATAGGCTGTGGAGGTGGCAGCTCACGCAATGCTCCCTGAGGCAGTTCTTACCCTCCCAAGGAAGAGGGAATTAATGCTCGTTAATGCTCGCAGGGCCGAGGGAGGGGATCCCAGGCCTTCCCCCAGGCTGGCAGGAGGCACAGTCTCATATTGAGACAAATTCTTCAGGCAGAGCAGAGGGAAGTGATGCAGCTCAGCAAACAGCTGGGACTGCAGGAGCAAGGACAGCGCTGGGCTGGTAAAGGGTGTGAGCATTTCAAAGCACTCTGTAATGTTTCTAATAACCCAAAGCACTTAAAAATACACTTCAGTACTTACTGTCGGATTAATTTATTAGCAGAAAACACGTTTTGCTGTAAGGCAGACAACTAACAGAGAATTTCTGTAATTCTCAGTCAAAAGGCCAAATTATTACTGATAGTTAATACCTGCAATTAAAATGACTGCTCCGAAATGAATGGAAGAGACCCAAAATGCTTACAGAAATTTCATACAATATATAAAATATATACCTTTTACATTTCTTAATTTTAAATACATTGTTCTTTTTATGTAAGAAACAAACACCTTAGAGTTCATTTGCAAAATAAGCACTGCAGGAGATGGCCAATCTTCCGTGGCTCTCCCTGGTAAGCAGATGACATGCACAGCAACGCCTACAGAGTCCATGGGTTGAGAGAGAAACCCCATTCACATTGTTCCTATTGTCCGGGATGAAGACCCTACTTTGTAATCCCAGCAAGAATTAAAAGAAGTAGAGTTACACTGATAATAAGAACCTACAGAAATTTGTGAGCCTTTGGAGGAATCTGTAGAAATACAGCAAGACATAAAGCCAGACTTCCAAGCCTTCAGCCCTACAAGCAATCCCAAGTTTCATGGAAAGTTTTGTACAAAAATTCTCTTTTTAAAAAAACGATAAGAAGTAAAGGTAAAATCTTAACTCCTCGTGACGCACAGGTTACCAGCAGCATTCACTGCAGCATAGTTATTTAATGTGTGTGATATTTGACTTGTATCTTGATTTACTGCTCCATGTACCCAGGCCACCTATGATGTTTCAGGGACTTTTCGATTTCAGCTGTTCCTATAAAGACAGACTTCTTTACCGATTTTGATACCAGCTGATCAGTATAAAACTTGAAGGGGCCTTAAACCTGCCCGTTTTTTTCCCTGCTTCCACCTCAAGTAGAAGAGCATTGCTAATGGATTATGGAAACAAGAAGGTTTCAGTGGGTAGGGTGGACTTTTTACTGTAATCTGGACAGTGTTTTTCTGATCTGTAGAAAAAGCCAAGAGTAATTATTCTAACACAAGATGCTTACAAGAAGTGTGTGTGTGTGAAATATGCCAAAGTAAAATATTTGTGATTTAAAAACAGATTATAATCTCGTTTATGAAACACCAGCATTTGACTTTGACCTCATATGGAAGTTACAAGCAATGAAAATATATAATCCTTCATGAGAGGAAAAAACTGTCTTTCTGAGGTTTGTACAGCATCCAGACCAATAACTTAATCCCCAGACCCTGGACTCTGAATCTGACAGGTGAGGCATAGAGCTCTTGCAGCTGGATCTGCTGGTCCTATATTCAGGACCCGGCTTCCCCCACACTAGATTACAAAACCTGGTGAAGTGGCAGTTCAGCTATTTCCTCCTGAGCTGCTGCGAAAAAGCACTCTTTTGTGGTGCGATGCAAAAATGGATTTCACCATCCTTCCCTTAGTTGACAAACAATGTCACATTTTTCTCTTTCATTCGCTACCTGGTCCTGGGAAATGAAGCTGTATGCACCCTGCTTAGCAAGACAGCGGTGGTGCAGGAGGTCAGCCAGCTGCCTGATGAGATTGCTGCTGCTAACTCTGCATGCACCGCACTCAACCAGCAGCCCTAGAATAGCCTTCAGTCTAACCAGGCTCAGAGAAACAGCAGCTTCTCCAGCTCCAGTGAGAGTGAATTCTCATGGTGATAAGAGGATATTTATGGGAACATTCCCCAGTTCTAAAGTCCAGGTACTCAAGAATGAAGTTATACTATGAGCCACGGGGAATCACAGCTCCTTGCTGCAGCTCCAAGCATCAAGAACTGTACCTTAAGTTACAGGACCTGTAGCCAAAATGTGTGAGAACAGACTCCATATAATTAATGCCACATTAAGGATGCTTTGCACACTATCTAATCACAGCTTTGCTATCTAGTTCCAACCTTTTCCAAAGCCTAAAAGAAACAAACAGAACCTACAGCAGCATCTTAAGACATGATTCCCTTTCCAGGACTTTAAGGAGGGCAGCAAAGACAAGATGCATGAAAGAACTGGGAAAATGCCATTTATATGTCCTACCAGCAGCAGCAGAAAAAGGTTTAAGGTGTTTGCACTTGAGAGCTCAGCAGAGGAGTGAACAGAAAGTCTTGGAACACCTGCTCAAACAGCCAGCTAGAGGTCACACTCAAAGCAGCAAACAGATGGGAGTAAGGAGAGCGACATCTCAAAAGACGCTGGGTACAACTCTCTGTTCTGGTTACCCATTACCTGCCCAGCACCCCCTCAAAACTAGCAACAACATTAGACTGCAGTTTCACTGGCTGTTTTAAAGTCACCCTTGCTCCACGTGTAGTCATCCAAGAGTCTGGCACCTGAAAAGATTCGGGCTATTCCACTGGTTCCATCCTACCTAAGAAACAACAGGACGTCTGGCGCTTTATTAGCTTCTGTAGTCCTAGAAGCCTGTTGGTGAAGATTAACAAAACCTAAACACTAGCAATCTTCACATAGTATGTTGGGACCAGTGAGATGCATACTGCCAAATTCTTTTTGGCCTGCATCCAGAAGCTGAGAAAAAGCAAAGCGAGTATTTGTCTACACTAATTCAGATGGGACGCGCTTGAGGAAGCACACAGAGCAGCAACGCAAGTACCACAAAACAAAACAGCTCTTGCTGCTATGGTAGTTGGAAGAGGGTATGTATGAGAGCCAAGCTTGATCTCCAAATCACTTACCCAGCAACGATTGCCATCCCAATGGCTTTGTCTCCTTTATACAAGCAGACTGAGAAGCAAAAGCCACTTTCAGGAACAGGAATAATTGCTAGTGATTATTAATCTACCATTTCCTAGAAGATTCCCTTGGTGATTGTACTTGAAGAACTAGGGCTTATTTCTGCATTCTGCTACCTCAGAACTTAGAAATCCATCCCCTTGATCCATACAACAAGCAAAAAAGATACCATTTTATTATTACTCTGATCTACCAGCAATAAACTTTCAGTATTTTTTTTTTTAATACATTAACAACGATTAGCCACCCAGTTACTTTCACAGAAAATACAAGCAGCATTTTTTTCCCCAGGTACTTCTAAATTAAAAAGACCTTCAGGTAATTCTGTAAAACACTTAAGACATCATAAATAAACTTATTCTAAAAATCACTTTCCAAACAATAAATAAAACTCTTCCTTATTTGAAAGTGCAAACAGGCTGCATTATAAAAAGTACAGAGCAAGACTGCAGAAGTGCTTAATTATTCAATAGTGACCAAGACACAGTTTCTTGTTTTGGTGCTGCTGGTCATCTAGTGATTTTGTTTTCTGGACCCCATCTAAAGAAAAAAAATATGTGTGAAACCTTAATACAATAGTAAGCATAGTCTAAATACTCAGCACATACAGGCACACTGGAATAACACTGGGTAGGGGGCTGGGGTGGGGGAACTTTTCTTCTTCTCCATACAGAGGAACATGCAATTATCATACTAAAAGAAACACACTATGGAAAAATAGCAACTTAAAACAGTTCAGTGTTGAAAATGCAAGCATACCATCTCGAAGAAAACATTGTTAGAAAAATGAGCCCTGTTAAAGGTTGTCAAACAAAGTACCCCAGGATGAATCTTTCTCCAGCTGGGTCTAAAAACCATTAGCAGAGAGAGGGACAAACAAGCCCTAATATTTTGCAGTGATTACTAATGCCATAAACAC
>NW_008824368.1:3133795-3142767 GCF_000699105.1 Pygoscelis adeliae
AATAGCTAACAAAGAGACTTCTCCACCAATCTAGCTCACTACATGTTAGGAATTAGCTTGTAGTATGTAGCTATTCATGTGCTACAAAAACCACCTTCAGTCTTTTTTATGCTCCTAGCATGGTGCTCAATGCTGTGAGTAACTGCCAACTCCCTATCTTTACGCTTCGTATCTTCACGCTTGAGGCACGAAGCTTTTTCCACATTATTTTCCCCTCTGGATGAGAAACATTTTAAGGACTGGTAGCTGACAGTAGATGCCAATGGTGGGTCTCTTTTGTAGCACAAAAAGGCTTCAACATAAGACTCATCTAAACTCTGTTTTCAGAAGATGACAGCTCCCTTGCCACAGGGGTGCAGGTCAACAAGGATTTTGTGGCCTTTGTATTATATATGCGTATATATATATATACAAAAATAAATGTTGATTGAAAAGCATTGGCATAGATTCTACTTCATAAAAGAAGCACTGAAATGTCCTGCAGAACATATTTAAATGACTTGGAGGAGTCCAATTGCTCTTGAAAAAGAATGGCACTCTTTATAGAACACAATATAAAAAGTCTTTATAGAGCAAAATTTAAAACATGATAAAGTAGTCTGAAATGACTATGTGCAAAACAGCACACTGTCGACCTTGGTAATAGCATTACTAGGTTTTGTAACGTGTGCGCCAATGCCAAGCATTTGTTTAAAACAAGCTTGTTTTCAACCATTAGTTCATCTATCCAAAAAGCTCAGAGAAGTTTTCATAGCAAACTTTAACTAATCGAAATCAAGATTAATTAAGACTAATCAATCCCAGAGGGATTCAGGTTTGTTTAAAACTTGATCTCACTTATTGACCCCAGTCATGAAATGAATTAATGAAAAAATACTTACTTTCCCTGGCTGTGGGGTCATGGAATTCAAGGGCATTAGTATGCAATGGATTTAGTTGCCACTGGTAAAAGAAGAAGAAAAAGTTTACTTATTCCAGAAAACAGAAGAAAGAGCAAAGGGAGAAAGAAAAAGTACCCTACAGTCCTTCACTGTAAGGCATGACTAGGGGTGAGGCGGGAAATGAAGGGCTCCCCCCACAACACACACTTGCTTTGAGGATAAAAAGCTAGTAAGGGATATGTGGCCATTTACTCCCTTGAGAAGGGGAAACGAGCCTGCTCAAACCGACAGTGCGGCAGTTTGTCATGGTGAGCACCCTGAGTGCAGGTGCACTTGGCCACCTTCAAAACCCACTGCAGCTCTTTCAGGAGCTGCTGGAAGGGCCTACAAAATCACACAGTGATCTCCCACATCAGCTGCCATGCTGTGACAGGAAGGCTTGGAGAGAACTTCAGGGTGTGAAGAGACCGCTTCAAACAACAGCAACAAGTTAGAGGGAAATCTGCAAGGCAGTTAAAGAAGACAGACACACTTGGCCCCACCGTCTGGCATATGGTACTTCTTCCCAGTGTCATGACAGACCAACCTCTCAATTCCACTCACTTGACTAAACAGCGCAAGAAAACACTCCTCTATGCTGGCTGCAGATGACTGCTCACTGCCTACTCCACCCTCCCCCTAATGCTGCCCAGAGTTTTTAGAATATAGTACATTTGGGCACTTACTGTAAATTTGCTTACACCCTCAAGTTCACCAAACTTCATATAGGATATGTCTGCTTTCTTTTTTCCAGCATCAACATCTCCTGCATAGATCTGCTTGATACCAGCCCCTTTGATTAAAGGGACACATTCATCACATGGACATTTCGTCACAAATATCATGCTTCTCTCATCTGGCTTTATTTCTCGACACCTACAAGCAGTCAGAAAACAGAATTTCAGAGTTTGTATCTTGATAGTATTAAATGGTGACAAACTTGATACCTCACAAGAGCAAGCAAAGAAGTGTTGTGTTATCTACTCTCAGAAGCAACTTATTCCTAATCAAGTGCACAAGTACACAACGATATCTGGTTTGGTTTTACTATCTGTGACACCTCTCCACACATATCGTTGTCGGAAGCCTCAACAATTGCCACGCTTCCGTATTTCACATTAGAGCATGGTCCTAGCAGGAAGCAGAGGCAGTGGCTTGTATCTGAAGGATAGCTGCCATGCATTGGAGTGAATATCCTTTAAAAACCAAGTTCACTTAAGAAGAACCCCAGGAGCTGACTGTGTCCATGCACATATAAGTTCTGCATCATAGGCATAAACGAGACCGTGACTGCAAACCACACTTCATCCCAGTGACATCATGCATTTGTCGTGGAATTGTTTCCGAACCATCTCATTCTTTTCTGTGGTAAAAATAAACCCATTACCTGAATGTCAAGGCGTTTTGCTCTGCATGTATAATGTATCTGAACTTTCTGATTTCCCGATCTTTTTGTTTATCATCCATGTGTGGAAAATCAGCATATTCAGATCCAACAGGAAAGGCATTGTAACCACAGCCTACAAAATACATTGCTCCTGTTCCATCACAGCTTCTCTGCAACAGTAAGCAAAGCATCAAATTTGGAGACATTTAAACTGAGTACTAAGTCAAAGTGTTGTGCAATGTATACTTTCACATTATCAGTTCATGCCAAGTTACTGCAGTTAAAAGAGAACACAGCTCTTGCTAACTGCTCTATGCCTGTACGGAAGCTCCATAGGAGCCGCATAGGCAAACTGTAACACCACAGGCAACACACTGCACCAGGCTTTAGAGGCTTTCCTTTTAGCAAGTAATACTGATAGCAGGAACAAGAAGTCTGAAGGATTTAGTCCTCAAGCCTTTCTGCAATGTACAAAATTAAAGACAGCTGGAGTTAGTCCCTGATGTGCCAGAGACTGTGTTTCACCTGCCTCTCAACAGACCCAGTGACCAATGGGCTGATCAAGTAGCAATTGGCGATTAAAATCAGAACAAGAAACAAAACAGCAACAAACAGCTGATGACTGAAGCGCTAAAAACAAATGAAGACTATGTTGCAGCTGCATGAAAAATGAGGCTTGCTGGGATTGGTAACATACATCATCAGAGACATAAAGAAATAAAAACTTTATGTTTGGATGGGAAAAAGCACAGTAACAATATTTGTAGAAAAATATCACTTTGATCCAAAAAGGAATGTGCTAAAGCCAGTACAGCATTTCAACTGCAACAAAAATCCTCAAGAGATTGTCAGGCTATGATTGCACTGAGACCTCTCCAAAAAAGAGCTGCAGAAAGGGAGCATGCAGGGTAGGGCACATGCCGCCCGATCAGCAGCTGTGGCTAAACTTTGCAGCCAGGACACCTGGAATAACTGACAATGACTAGGGAAGCAAGCACACTGAAAAGCGAGGCGGAGACACTGTCTGTGGTAGTTACTAAACTCATTTATACTTCCCCTTCATCTTGACAGCATAACAACGAACCAGTCATTAACTTATTAGTAAAGAATAAGAAGTGCAAGCTTTCTATAACACTGTGGGTGTGCATGAAAAATGCGCATGTATAAACTTAACACAAAATAACAAGCCCAAAGCAGATACAAGTGTATGAATTGAGAGTGCAAGAAAAAGTAACTTTTTCAATACTTACTGATTTTTCTTCTGCCCAAATAATAGCTCCAACTCCCGTTTTATGATCCTCTAAAATACATAACATTTTAGCAGTAAATAGCAAATAAAGCACTTCTGAGTTACCTATACATTAACATATGACATCCTAGAGTAAGGAATAACATTCATTGCTGCTTCGTGGACATGAGAAAAGAAATCCAGAAAGATTAAGAGATTTGAAGTCACATGAGTCTACTGCAAAAGCTGGGTGTGCTTTAACTGCAAGGCCAGCCATTCTATAAAACTTTGCTACATACATTTGTTCACAAATACTAAGAAGCAACCAATACATATATCAGATAAGAAAATGTGTGCCAAGAATATATGTGGACAGGTTCGCTGATGTGAGATGGCAAACTGATAGAACCTTCTCATTGTTTACTACTTAATTTAATTACTGAATTTCTGTCATTCCTTAAGTTTATGGTTCTGTGGTCTGAATTCCTATCAAAATTAGTTGTATTCTATACCTAATTCAGAGACAAAATGTTACAATCGGATTTTGGGGGGTGTTTCCTATCACCACCACAGGAAAACTGGAACAGAACTTTCATTATGTGACTTGGAAGATTTTTATGGAACTTGGAAATCTTCCCCAGTAGCTACTGATGAGAGTCTTGACCAGTTAAAACAGAGCATATCAAGGAGAAAAAAATGTTTCAGGCTTCCAGTGATTAATATTGTAGAAGACACTGTTTCAATTAACCATTTCCATCATCCTTAGTATCACTACCATACACAATCAGTCAAAGAGGGTCTTTCTTGCCAAAGGTATGTTTTATGAGGGCTGACTTTATTTATATTCTGCGTATTTATTAGTCACTGATGTATATTAAGCCAGCATAGAAAACATCCTATCATCTTGCTCCCCTCATATCTATCTATTTAATAATGTAAAGCATTTAAATATGTGTGTGTGTGCTGTTACTTATTTTAATGTCATTACAGGACTAAAGCGGAATAAGAGTTTGCTCAAAAAACAGACCTGAGTCCAGGCTGAACAGCACAGATAAAACTGAATTTTGCTCCCGCAAGTATGAGTACTCAAGCTCGGTCATTCTGTCTTGCTCTGTACAACAGCAGTTGTACAAAAAACTCACAACTGGTTCCATGAAACTTCTGAAGTACTTCTAAAAATGCAATCTCCTCTGCAACTTTCGGTAATCAAATTTGCGGAGGATACCCAAAAAAACCTCCACCCAACCAAAAAAGGGAAAGGTTCTAAAATATGAAGATTCACCTTTACAAATAACAAAGTCTGAATAAGTCGAAAGGCACATTCAGCACCTGACTTGATAGGTTGGTTTTGTGTGTGTGTATTGGGGGGTTAGTTTTGTTTTAAGCTTTAAATATGTACTATTTATTTGTTTACAAGGGTTTTAAAAAAGCAACTATCCTATCTACGATGAAAAAACATCACTAAGGAGTACCACCAAGTTTTAAGTCTTCATATTCTGTTCTCTGGAAGAACTTACCAGTTTACTGCATTGCTACCCAGACAGAATGAAGTAGCTAACAGAAGTCATCTGTATCAAAAGATAGTCAATCAAAAGATACTACCCTTCCACCCTGAAAGCCTGTACATCAAAACCCCAGCATCTTTGCAGAGAAAACCCCCATCAGATACATAATCACTTTCACTAATAAGATTGGAACTAGGAAACTTAATATAACTGTACTTAATGCCCTACTGGAAGGATATTCTTTCACTGCTCTTTTCTGAAGAAGTGTACATAATATGCTTAAAATATTGGCACTTATTTGATAACAGAAACATCTTGTGAAACTCTGTAAAAAAGAGCCTCAGAGCAGCTTGAAGAATTTAGCTGTCATTGTAGTCTATTTTCAGATAGGTGTTGGACATGTTGTCAGGGCAGGCTTTGCTAGCACTGTATGTGAAATACCTGCCCTGATTTTCTCTTGGAAAGCTCAGTGCTTTCACACACAATGCTATGAACCCCCGTGGAGTTTTTACTACTACTGCTGCTCCTGTTTCAACAGATGTAGGAACAGAATTCAGCAGCTTGCTCAAAGAAGTATTTGGAAGTAAAACTGAAATCAGGAACTCGCTCTACTCATGAGACCCATTCTTCCTTCGCTACTGTAACAACTCACCTGTCCGGTATGCAAGTAGTCTGGCTTGTATCATACAGTGCCTTGCAATTTCTTGGGGCAAACCCTGATGGTCTGTTTCATTTGTTCGCCATGATTCACTGTTGTAAAACCCAAAGCATCCAAAGACAGGGACACTGGCAGCCACTGTCGCCAAGACCAAGACCAGATCTTTCATATTTTGCCTCAGGTTGCTGAAGTACGGATTTTCACAGAGGTTCTCCAGTCCTATTGTCATCAATATTTGCTTGTGCGTTTCCTCATTTGAAATTAGGAATAAACTTTCATACTCTTTTATTCTCTCTTGTCTACATGCAGTATAAAAGTCAGTATTCGAGTTAGGCTGAGATTTTGCTATTTTTTGAATAAAATCAAACTTGGTGGAAGTTTCTTCAACAAATTGCACCATATAGCACACCAAGGGCTGAAGCAACACACATACACGAGCACGACTGTTTGACTTCAGTCTTTCTACTGCTTTGGCATCTAGCTTTGCATCATCAGTAGTCATGGGATTGGACGCCTCAGTCTGCAAGCTGATTTCAGGATCTGCAGGCCAGTAAGAAATCCTGTTCACCCCAGCTGGAAGAGAAGATAATGCAGCAAAAGGAACCATGCAAGCACAGTGGAACATAAACCTCATTTTCAACACATTATTGCCTAACCCTGTTTTTACTCCTTTAAGGCCATGAATGCTGTTTCAGTGGCATCTGGACAACAAAAATGCTAGCATATACAAGTATCAAGAGCTTATCAGACTTGATAATCAGACTATAGACAAAAATTGGAATTTCCTAAGTTCTAAGATCTTTGTGGCAGCCTAATTTTGCATCTTACCTACAACAGATACATTAATACCACACAAAAAAGTTAGCACTAACAGAAGTTGCTGCCAAGATTAAAAACAAATACTTGCAGAAGGGCTGTACCAGCAGATCCCATTTCAGGAAGTGAATAATCTGACTTGTCTTCATCTCACTTGCGGAAAGAAAACCCTAAAGTACTCCATGTGATTTCTGCATAAAAAACACCCTTCCTCTGGTGCCACTGACAAGCGATGGGAGGGCAAGGAAAAATGTAGCAATCTAGGCCTAGTCATCAGTGCTCTGGCAAAGTGCAACAGATGTATGAGAATCTCAGCAGTGCATCCCAACCAAGAGACAAGAACCACCCATAATAATAGTTGCACAGAGAAACAGGGTCTCAGTAGCAAACCCTAGTTTCTTGATCATCAGCTCCAGGAAATGCACATTTAATACTGTTTTCAGCCTTGTGGAAAATAGCAGTGCAGGCTATACAAGTTAGGGATTGGCATTCACAACTGGGACAGTCCAAAGAGAAAACAGGCTTTCTGACACCACCAAGCACAATCTTCATCTCACTTGCGGAAAGAAAACCCTAAAGTACTCCATGTGATTTCTGCATAAAAAACACCCTTCCTCTGGTGCCACTGACAAGCGATGGGAGGGCAAGGAAAAATGTAGCAATCTAGGCCTAGTCATCAGTGCTCTGGCAAAGTGCAACAGATGTATGAGAATCTCAGCAGTGCATCCCAACCAAGAGACAAGAACCACCCATAATAATAGTTGCACAGAGAAACAGGGTCTCAGTAGCAAACCCTAGTTTCTTGATCATCAGCTCCAGGAAATTGATATTCAATACTGTTTTCAGCCTTGTGGAAAATAGCAGTGCAGGCTATACAAGTTAGGGATTGGCATTCACAACTGGGACAGTCCAAAGAGAAAACAGGCTTTCTGACACCACCAAGCACAAGCATAACATTTACTCCTACTCTACTACAAGTCATTGCTTACCATTTACAATCATTTTTAAACAAGTCGAACATGGTTTTCTGGAAAAATAAAGATCACAGTTTTTAAGTCTTGATCCGTGTTTAATGAGTGCAATCTGGCCAGCATGCAAGTCTGTACTGGAACAATGAAGACCGATAATCTTCATGTTTTTCACCACAACTAGACCACTCTTCTTTACCTAAAGAAAAATGCATTACTGATATTATTATTTTACTTTTTTTCAACATCAAGTCCATAGAGATGTTACAGCTCTTCCTTGGGTAGCAGTAATCAGCCAGGATCAGAGCATATGGCTCTTCAGTACAAATTGTGATATGAATCATTAAACAATCTCTGTTACGCTTCCCCTAAACAGTATTTTTTCTTCTGGTGGTTTCTACATGTGCCTGTTAGTATCAGAGTGCTGTGCCCCTGTCAAACTTCAAACAGGGACTTGTCGCAAATTCCTGATTTTTCTGGTCATTGCTTTGGCCATAACAAAACCCTGATGAAGCATAGAAAAATCTGTCAATTACAGCTGAAAACCCATCTGAATCATCCAGCATCTGGAAACGCTCAGGAATTTAATTTCTGTCTCAAGCTTGACCATCCTGGGAGCCAATAGCTTCTCTAGCTTTATTTCTGTCTCTTCATTTATAGAAATAAATCCTGGTTCTAAAGACTCTTCCACGGAAAAAGTCTGCATACCACAGACAAGAGCTCTTACATCTGGATTCCCATGTATTGTGAGGAAACTGGATACAGGCTAGTTTGATGAAGCTGGAGAAACAGATCTCATTATGCAATCCAGCTGCTACCAGAACACTGTTGCCTTAGATCTGTAAATTATTCAATTTCTTTGCGGTTACAGATATGAGGCTGTACTAAAGCCCGACATATAACCCAAGTGCCATTTGTAACTGAATTACTAAATCTGAAGCTGCTTTTGAAGTCTGTATGGTGCTGCTCATCTATCCCTCTTTCAGCTCTAGTCTGGGACGTACCAAGCTCTGAAAATTAGGCCTAATTGTCACTCAAATTATTTTCCTATCTTTTCTTGTCCTGGCTGATACATGTGCTATGGATCTTAGCACATGGGTATGCTCCGCACAAAGCAGCAATCATTTTAAAGAGCACAATAAGAATTCTGAACACAAAAGGAAACACCCTGTTCCAGGACACTCTGAAAATGCCACTCTACTTTGAAGTGTAACTGGCAGCTATTTAGAAGACCCACTCTCAAGGACGGTTTCTTTTCATTGTCACTAAGGTAGTTATCTGCAAGTTCTTGATCAGCAAACGTTTCAGGTAGTTCTGTGCACCTCCACTACATTTTCTTCAAGAAGGAAGTCTTAAAGGCGCAGGAGCAGGCTGCCCCCATATGCCATAAGAAGAACGGGCAGGGAAGACAACCAGCCTGGCTGAACAGGGAGCTCTTGCTGGGACTCAGGAAAAAAAGGAGAGTTTACCACTTGTGGAAGAAGGGGCAG
>NW_008824368.1:3144149-3144542 GCF_000699105.1 Pygoscelis adeliae
AGCGGCTGAGGGAACTGGGACTGTTTAGCCTGGAGAAAAGGAGGCTGAAGGGAGACCTTCTCGCTCTCTACAACTACCTGAAAGGAGGCTGTAGCGAGGTGGGTGCCGGTCTCTTCTCCGAAGTAACTAGTGATAGGACGAGAGGAAATGGCCTCAAGTTGCACCAGGGGAGGTTTAGATTGGGCATAAGGAAAAATTTCTTCACCGAAAGGCTTCCCAAGCATTGGAACAGGCTGGCCAGGGGAGTGGGGGAGTCACCATCCCTGGAGATATTTAAAAGATAATGTAGACGTGGGGCTTAGGGGCATGGTTTAGTGGGCATGGTGGTGTTGGGTTGACGGTTGGACTGGATGATCTTAGAGGTCTTTTCCAACCTTAATGATTCTATGACTC
>NW_008824368.1:3144564-3148316 GCF_000699105.1 Pygoscelis adeliae
AGAGTGGTTAAACATTGGACCAGGCTGCCCAGGGAAGTGGTTGAGTCACCATCCCTGGAAGTATTTAAAAGACGGGTAGATGCGGCACTTAGGGACATGGTTTAGTGGGCATGGTGGTGTTGGGTTGACGGTTGGACTCAATGATCTTAGAGGTCTTTTCCAACCTTAACGATTCTATGATTTTAAAGAACATCTCTACACCATCAACCACACTGATTTTAAAGTTATAATTAATATATACTAAGAAGCGCACGGTATACACCATGCCTCCTTTGTTATGCTCTTCAAAATACCCACCAGCATTTTTTACTGTTTGTTTCACCTGTCGGGGGTATACCTTGCCTTTCAAAGTTTTTCAGAAATAGCATGCTATTTAACCATTTTGCTATTTTCTTCCCACCAGTGGATTTTTTTCTACTTCTAAGAAATATTTGAAAAATGTTTATCAGCCTTTTTTTTTTTTTTCCTCTGGACTATCTGTCACGTAAAGAGCAGTTAGGTTAAATTCACTGCAGGAGCTATTAGCGTCTGTTCAGAAAGACCAATTAATGGTAAATGTGGATATTTTACCTGTGATTTTTTCTGTTGCTCAGCCGAGGGAAAGAGCTCCATCCAGAGACTGAACAAAGTAAAAAGATTTACCTTAGAAAGTCTTGGCATTTGACCTGTCATTAGAAGAAAAAAAAGAAATATTTATTAAAGAATATTTATAAAGAAACCCCACATAGTTGAACAATATTTTCCAAGTCTTCTACATCACAGCTGCTACAGAAGCCAGTTCTTCAACCATTTCTGCTATTACAGCAGCTAAATCCACACTGTCCTCTTCAGGGCAGTAGTTGTCAATACAGAATGCTTACATCTGGATGCAGAGATCAGATTTGTGCAACAAGAGAAAGTAGTGAAACTCACTGAAGTTCAGTGAGTTAATTCTACTCAGAGGTGAAGAGCAGAAATCGCAGATCAGATCCCACATAACTGAATGTGCTCAAATGATTCACAGATGCTTACAGAAATTTGAGACATAGCTTGTGATTCAGCTTCAGGCTCACCACAGAAGAGAGCAAAAATATGTAGGCACAGACCATGATCTTACACTGACACCCGCAGCAAGAATGGATGAGCCATTGTGAAATCTGCCGGTTACATTAGTTCTGGAGAAACCTGCTTCTGGTTTTTACAGTCTGCTTAAATTTTGGTTAGATTTTTACAAAAATTTAAACCTATTGGTCAGGCTGTCACTTCTGACTAAATAACCAAAGAGGTAGCAAAGAATCCCTTCTCGACCACCATCTTGTGCTGTGTTGTGTTTCTACTCAAAATCTGGACATTGTCCTATGAGGGTCAGTGCTCAGCATTACTGAGCGTCCCACAAATGAAAAAGGAGGAAGTACTGCATTGTTCACTAATGCTTGCACCATTCCAGATGTAAAGCTGTCTTGCCTCACACCTGGCAAGAAGTTAGTTAAGCCTTTGAAAAAGCTCCAGTCCCTATTTCAGGGGTGCTTACAGAGAGCTGTAATGAACACATATTCCTCTGCAGGTCTCACGTGTGCTGTCTGACAATAGTGTTATTTCTGTTTTTATCCCTTCCCGCAAACGTTAAAGTTTTTGCAAAGGAGGAAAAGGCAGAGGCAAGAATAGAATAGAGAAAAACATTTCTTTAAGTAGTTCCAGTAGTTTGGAAGAGATGTAATCAGATACTAAGATTGCTTCGGTGGGGGAGAGGGTTAGTTTAATGACATGTCTGCGAACCCAAACAATTAGGACAGCAGATAAACATACACAATCCATGACTGGAATACCATTTTCAGACAGTATTTTGGCAGCTTTTTTCACACAGAAGTGAGAGCAAAATTACTAGGGGTTTTGGAAAGCAACTATAGACCTCTCAGCAGCACCATCTGATGCCACACTGTCCACTACTCCTTAGGCTGCCCAGCTATGCTATCCCACTGTTAGGGGCACTGGTTAGCACAGACACATGTGCTAGAAACGTACATGGCAAGTAGCACACAGGAAGATTTGTTATCACTTGTACTAAAAACAAACTGCAAAAGTAAGTCTACAAGCCACATCTAAAGAAGCAGAATTCAAATGGGCATTTGAGTTCATTCTCACTACAGCCCCTGTTCACGCCTGTTGTAGCACACACATGTACAGTTCCCAAATGGCAAGCTAAAATAAACAGTGCAGTTTATACCAACTCACACGTATACTGTCTTGTTTTCTAAAATGGATTACAATTTGGCACACAGAGTAGGTTTAAAACAGAATACATCAGAAACAAGTTTGAATTACTGTTTGTTTTCTTGGACCTAATCTGAGTGTGACCTGTTGAACACATGGGAAACAGACTGAAGAATTTACCGGTTCACAACGCTGTTGTGAATTGACATGAATTTATAACGAGAAGCAGGAGAATATTATGATGAAAAAGGAAAGACCTGTGGTCACAGTTATTATATCTATGTATCCGCATCTTTATTCACTTATGTAGTTAAAAGTTCCCTTAAGTTCAACAGAGTGAAGAGAATACTGATTAAAGTGGCCTGGGAAAAAGGTAGAAGACATCTTACAGAATTTAAAGCAATTACAGAAGATTGGGGAAGAAAAGGAATCAGGCTCTTTGCTCCTGAGAGCAAAACCGTATATGAAAGGAGCACTCTTTTCAGGTGCATCAAGTCCTCACAGCTTCCCTACTTTACACAGCTTCCCTACTTCACACAAAAATACGATTTTATTCCTCCAGGTTAGGGATCTCGCTCCAGTGAGGCAAAGCATGCTCCAGGGAAAGCATGCTGTGAAGGCCAGTGTTGAAAACCCTGCTGCTCCTGCACCTGCAAGCAAAAAGGAGCAGGGCACTGCCCATCTGGACATGGCTCAGATACAGGATTATGCCCCAGTTCCAACGTAGGAATCCCTAGTTCAAAGTCTGAAAGGCTTGTAAGAAGTCATCTTGCAAGTATGAAACTAGCACTGTGCTTTGACACCATCAAGGAGAAGGACATCACTCTCCTACCTGGGAAAAGAAATCTATAAACCGTTTTCAGAGTCCATCATCTTTGCCCACTTGGAAGCAGGATTTTCATAAAACTAGGAAGAAACAAACCCCATTTACCCATAAAGGAGACCTGGCAACCCTATTGTGGTCCTCAGTCTGAGAGTTATATATACAGCCCATGGGCGATCTGTATGTACACACCGCTCCCCTGGGACTGCCGCAACAGGATACATGAAATCTATCAAAATCCGCTTCATTTGGGCATCCCCAGCTTTGTGCAAAAGTTGCTCTCTACTAAATTCGTACACGGGCCCTGCTATACGGGTTAGTAAGAACACCCCTCAGAGGGCACGCATTTTTACACACATTACATTTTATACACATTAAATATACACGGTATAGAACTGCAAAAAGAAATCATTTTGACAGGGGGGGAAATGCAAAATACAAGCGTATGTTATCAAAAGGCCTTATGAGCAAGAGCGCAGGCAAGCAGCTGGCATGGTGGTGGCGGTGGTGGCGGGGATACTTTATTGCGTCTCCTGTAGCGGGCAGGAGCACTCTGTGGAATAGCAGTTGAGGAGGGGGAAGGCAGGAGCTCTCCGAACAGCCCCGGGGCGGGGAAAGCCTTACAAGCGCCCCGAGGACAAACCGGACGGTTCCGGGCATTTCGTTAAACACCTCGAAGCACCCGGTGGGCGAGAAGAGACCCGCGAAAGGCTGTCCAGCGCACCCCCCCACCTCCCTC
>NW_008824368.1:3148888-3161811 GCF_000699105.1 Pygoscelis adeliae
TGGCCGTCGGGGTGTCGCGGCCGTGGCTGTCGCGCTGATACCCGCTCCTAACCCCCTCCTCACCCCCTCCTCCCGCACCGCGGGCCCGCCCCGGTCCCTCATCCCCGGCCATTGGTGGCCTCCTGGGGAAAATCCAGGCCCGCCGGCAAACAAGGGATCCGAGGGACACCCTGGCTGGGACCCCGGGGCTGGGCCAGCGTCTGCTCCCCAGCACAGAAGTTGCTTCTGCAGCTGGCTTGCCAGCAGGTGGCTTGTAGCTTGAGGTTTTCTGTTTGTTGGGATCATCTCTCCTGTGCCCTGCTAAATGTTTTGCTAGTTTAACTGCCTTGGTTAAGTGTGTGAAAAATTGCGTTCCCCATCCTTTCACCCACACTGCTTGCTTCCTCTGGGGAACAAGAGCAGCTTCCCCAGGTGTCGTTTTGTTGGTAGAAACTGTGTCTTTCCACTGTGGATTTATTATATGGTGACTGCACCTGTGTAGGAAAATGAGCAAGGCCTTGTCTGTATAGAGCAAGCTATGAAAACAGGGTTTTTTTTGTCTTTAAAGATACCTGTTGTGGCTGCTGTGACGAGTTGACGGCAGCTAGTAGAGATACCAAAACTTTTCATCATGTATGAATCAATGTTCAGACTTGGGAAGACTGGCGCTGGGGTTGCTACTTTGGCTACCCAAGGCCATAGTGAGAGAAAGTTTGGAAGAGAGCAGAAAAGGATTGGGTTTTTTTTGTTTCTTTGTTTGTTTCTGTGTCTTTTGTTGTTCTGGTTTTTTTTGTTTGTGTTTTTTTTTTTTTTAACCTCCCTGGGAACTGATTTGAGTCAATAACCAAGGGTATATTTGCCTCTTGGATATCAAGGCATTGGGCTCCTGAAAGATGAGCTGGTTTGATGGGATTTGACTGCCTCTGTTCCTGGGCTAACAGGTTAATGGATGTTAAATTAGAATATACCCAGACTTCGTGTTTAATATCTCCTCTTCTATGAAGAGAATGACTTGTAACTAACTGGATAATTCTTACTGATTACAAAAGGGCTGTAGTATGCAGTAGCTTCAAGATTTTGAAACTTAATACAAGGCAGTTACTTTGTCCCAAAACTGTGTATATTTATAAAGAAACAATTAATGGTTTGTGGAAGAAATGTGATACATCCCTGAAAGTGGTTGAGGTATCAGTTGAAAGTACATGAAGTCTTATGGTCCCAGGAAGGCTGTGGACAGAGTCTGGAGTAAAGAAAAAGAGGAGGAGAATCAGTTGTATGTTGCAGTCATTAAAAATAAATGCCCAAATCCTTTTCCAGGAAATAATTCTCAAAGAGCAGGCATTCAGAAGGAACCCGGTGCCCACAGGAGGACACTCAGACTTTTTTTGGCTTTTTTTTGTGGGTCAAATCTCTTGACAATGCTGTGGAGAGATGAAGAACAGACAAGGTACTAGCAGGCAAATCTGCTGCACAGCTGACGTGATGCTAACATCCCCTAATTAGTTTGCTACTTGGGTTTCCCCTTCTTTTTCTCTGGCAAGCGATTATTTTCCTGAAGTAATGCATGTGGGATTCAAGGGCAGAAGGTTTTTTTCCTCCCTGGGAACTCTGTTAAAAATAATGACTGTTCAGAGAAAGATCTGAAAAGGAGGCAGCTGAAGTTGCCCTTGTGACGTTTCTAGGAACGTTAAACAGGATGCATTTGATGGAACTCCTGAAGTAGCTGCCCCTCACCGCAGAGGCGGTATCACCCTGTCTCAAGTGCTTGCCCCAAAATTTGGACTCTTTGCCAGGAAAACAGTGCAGCAAAAGTATGCTTGCAAAAGTCATCTCCCCTGAAAGTTATGGTTGTGTGTGTTTGTGCAAATGCCATGTTTAATATATTTTAATTTCTTTGTACTTAACTCAGATGTGGTTTAGTTGTATGTGGTATTTTACCCTCTGAAGAGAATTCAATATTTGTGTACTGCTATGGAAGTGTGAGAGAAGCAGGAAGAAGCCCAAGACTGACATACCACTTCATGCCTATGCAAAAGTAACTGTCTGCTGTCTCATCTCCCCACTCCTAGGAACTGCTTGTAAAACTGTGATGTTTGGGTCCTGTCGGCTCTCTGAACAACTGTGGTTAGCTGGAAAACAATTTTGGCTCTCTCATGTAGTGGCCAAGAATATAGTTTGAGTTCAGTGGTGTCTACCCTCTCAGGAGAGGCAGCTACCTGCCTGGACAGGTCAGCCAGACTGGAAGGGGGTCCCAGAAAGTTATTTTCCACAACAGGCGGCTCAGCTGCAAATGGTGCAGCTGGAGCAAGAACCAGAGCCTCTGCTGCTACACTTCACTTTCTGGTGTTATGAGGGATTCAAGGTTTGTGCTCTGGTAGTTTATTCAGCTTTCTCCATAGGCATCTAGAGGGATCAGCCTTCACTAATAAGCTCCACTGGGCTTCATGGTCTGTATAAACCAAGGGATCTACCTATGACCTATGGGCGTTTTGACCAGAGCCTCTGTGGTGGAGTGTTTAATGTCTCCGCCACTTTTTCTAAATATCAGGGTATGTAAAAGCTGTTCTGTGGCTAAATTTTTGGAGATAAATCCATAAACTGCTGTCATGTATAAAAAAACCCCAAAATAATTATTTGGGGCCAGTGACTATAACATCCCATCTTGAAGAGTCTCAGAAGTGAGTCCTAGACCATCTAGACTAAAAGGACTAGAAATGACTAAAAGGATTCCCAAGGATGTGACCTAAAGCAATACAGAATCTTTTGTGAGTCTTTGACTTATAAAGTCAATATAAGTCTAGAAACTAGATGAGAGTGTGAATTGTTTCTTTTTGAGGATCCTTTTGTTTCCTGTATGGCCTAAAATGGATTCCTTTGCTGTGCAAGTTACCACTTATAGCATGACTATCTAAGATGAACTTTTTTCCCATTCGGAAGAATTCCTTTCTAGACCCAGTCTTTATGAAAGACTACAAAATGACATGTGCATTTTCACTTACCAATCTCCCAAACGTGTCTGGACCACTGCTGAAAGCAGAGGAGAGACATTTTGTGTTAAAATAGACCTGCAGCAAGTTAAAGGGTAACACCTTTCAGTATGATTATCCCCTGGTATCCCAAAACCAAACCAACACTTGCAAGAACTCTCCCTGCTCTGTTAAATTTTGTGGTGTTTTTTCCACTGTGTTGGAGAATCAGCTTCTCTTGCTAGTAGCTTATTGATTCAGACCACAGTATTTTACTGAAGTGCCTAAGTGCTTCCATTCACAGCTGGGCACGGAGACGGAGTTTTCAGGAGTCAGCAAGCCCAAAGTAAGTGGAAATCAAATTCACAGCAACAGTCACCTGTAAGTTGCAGTTACTTCATTGTGCAGGAGTCCTCTTTGTAAGAGGGGAGGCAGCATGATTTATAGATATGTCCCATCCTATGCTGGTTTTTCGTCTAATTCGGATCTTGAACTTGAAAGCTCTCAATGTACTGGGACTAAAGGATTTGCTGCTCCTGTTTGCTTCCCACCAAAAGCTGCAGCTAAAAGCTAGAGGGCAGCTGATGACAGCATCTCTGTGGAGCGTGAGGAGGGTGCTCACTTACTCCAGGACCAGGAGAGACCATGTCACTCCTGAAAGTCTGTCAAAAGGAGAATGGCACCAACCCTAATGCAGAAGGTATCCCTGCCCAGGGACTAAGTGTGCTGCTTTTGGCAAGGTGTCAGTGGAGAAGAGGATGGTAGAGGAACATAATGAGGAAAAGATGTTCTTAGCCTCGCTGTCCTTTTTATACACAATTCAAGGCAATTCAGCATGTTAGCTTCTGAGCTGCCATTTTGAGTATGTCACTTTACAGGTCAGCAAGAATTTCTGGATGAGCCTTTTCTGCTTGAATCAGACCTGCTGGAAAAACCTACTGCTGCTCTCAACAGCTGCAGTTTGTTCCTGCATCTGTGTCTTAAAAACCCAATTCATGCAAGTGATTGACTGCTTAACATGCCTCTCCCCCCACCTTTTTTCTTTACTTAGCAGACCCATTTGATAGGATTTCTCATTCTAAGTAAGTGCCCCAGAAGGCTTTAATCTCTGCTGTGTTATGTTTTGATCTGGTAGATGGGAGAAAGCCCATTCCTCAAGCTCACTCTGCCAAAATGTCCTTTGGAAGTTGTCATGTAAAATTGTCACATTGCTTGTGTTCTCAGACCTCTGACAAGTCTCTGTTTGTGAAGGTACCCTGTGATACCTTCAGTGCCGTGAAGCTGTGTGATTGTCTTGGCTCATGAGCTTAAGTATTTTTATCCTTTTGAATAACTTAATAGCCGTTCAGTATAACAGTGTTTGCAGTGTTTACTCAGAATTTATTGAGCTGTTTTGCTGGGCTTTTCTGGTGCTTCTTGTATCACTGTCAGTACATTTTTACACCTTCATCTTGATGGTACCATGGACCAAGAATATCATTCCTCACCACCACCTGCTTGCATATCTTTTGAGGTTGATTTGCTTGCTGAGAAAACTTATTCCTGCATCACAGTTACCTGCTTTGCAGTGTCTTTCTGCATCTGTGCACTACAGGTCTGAAATATGGTTTCCTGCACTACCATTCACCCTCTTAATGCGGATGACTTTACACTTATCCCAAAGTCTTAGCTGGGGTATAATGATCTACAGTGAAGCTGATTATCTGTTTCAAAACTAGTAAGAAGGGAGTTCCTGAGAAGAACTTACTGTGCTTAATTCCTGGAGTTTTGGATCTTTATTCATCCCCAGTAGTTCTACTCTGACCTTTGGTTTGCCTTCTAGATTTAAAAAAGCCCCAAAAAACAAACCCTACTCTTAGAAAGTTTTATCAGTGAGCTATTAAACATTACTTTAACAGTTAGGTGCATCAGTTCATACAGGAGTGTTGTGGTTTAACCCCAGCTGGCAACTAAGCACCTCACAGCCACTCGCTCACTCCCCCACGGTGGGATGGGGGAGAGAATCAGAAGGGTAAAAGTGAGAAAACTCGTGGGTTGAGATAAAGACAGTTTAATAGGTAAAGCAAAAGCCATGCATGCAAGCAAAGCAAAACGAGGAATTCATTCACTGCTTCCCATCGGCAGGCAGGTGTTCAGCCATCTCCAGGAAAGCAGGGCTCCATCACGCGGAACGATGAATTGGGAAGACAAACGCCATCACTCCAAACGTCCCTCCTCTTCCTTCTTCCCCAGCTTTATGTGCTGAGCATGACATCATATGGTGTGGAATATCCCTTTGGTCAGTTGGGGTCAGCTGTCCCAGCCGTGTCCCCTCCCAGCTTCTTGTACACCCCCAGCCTGCTCACTGGTGGGGTGGTGTGAGTAGCAGAAAAGGCCTTGACTGTGTGTAAGCACTGCTACAGAAAAGGCCTTGACTCTGTGTAAGCACTGCTCAGCAGGTATGAAAACATCCCTGTATTGCAAACACTGATTTCAGCACAAATCCAAACCATAGCCCCACACTCGCTACTGTGAAGAAAGTTAACTTTACCCCAGCCAAAACCAGCACAAGGAGATATCTGCTATTTGCTTGTACCATGCAAATACAACAAGCTTCTTTTTTTATCTCTTCAAGCCATGCTTAAGGAGTTTCTGCTGGTGATATGTTTTTTGACAACTCATTAGAAGAAAGCTTTTGTGCTCCTGTCAGGCAAAACCAGATACATAATTTAGCCTCATCAGTCTATTAAGTATGAAAAAATATCTGTTAGTCTAATAATTGAAATGACATCAAGCAAGCAAACAACCAGGAATTAATTACAGTAATTAAAACAATTAAGAGAGGAAAATGAATCAATTTATAAGCAAGTTGTCAATTTCTTCCTTCCAGTGCATTGCATTAAGAAGGGGTTGCATGTGCTGTCCCCCTGTTGGAGGACAGGCTCTCGCCTAGGGACAGAGGCATCTGTTGTACATCAGCTCAGCCACAGCTTGGTGCTCCAATGGGATGTAAACCTGGGAGCTCTGATGCTCCAGACTTAAGAGTCGAGTTTGCTGGTGCTCTGTTCTCCACAGCTGCTACGTTTCACCACTGTGATGGATGCGTTCGACTCCTTGACCAAACTATTGGCAGTTTGGTCAGGCTCCAAAGGAGGTAAAGGCCTCGGCCATAACCGGGCCAAGAACTTCTCTAGTTCCAACCTATTGTCTGAAAACCCACACAGGAACAGGGTGACACGGGGAGCACTGGTGCGTATGGGCTTGGCAACTGGAACACCAATCATGCGATTAACACATGAATAGCAGGTGGTTCTTCCAAGACTCATTTATCAAGGAACAAAGAAAGTTGTCAAGACAAGGAGTCGCATGCTTACCTTTTCCATCGCATGTCATTTGACTACAAGTCAACCACTTTATTCCATAAATATGACAGCCTGAGTGAGCCGCCTTTGAGCTCTCCCTGCTAAGCGGCTGGCTGCACAGCGGTGATCTCCCCTTGTGCTGGGACGCCTCTCAAGGCTACTTCTCCAGGCTGAGAGACCCCCTACCAACTGCAGGTCTTTGGTAAGTGACCAATACCGCACATAACCTTGTATTATAGTGCACTAAGATTTTGTGTTGGTAGCTTTGAATCATTATTGTATCCTCTGCAGTAAGTAACAGAGTGAACCTTGCTATAGAACTTTGTTAAGGCTCACT
Source organism: Pygoscelis adeliae (assembly GCF_000699105.1). Classification (NCBI taxonomy): domain Eukaryota; kingdom Metazoa; phylum Chordata; class Aves; order Sphenisciformes; family Spheniscidae; genus Pygoscelis; species Pygoscelis adeliae. The sequence continues at coordinate 3,155,512 of NW_008824368.1, forward strand.
TTTACACCACCTTGCTTCAGTAAAACCACTTTTGCTGATACCTTTGGTGGTGGTTCTTTAAGTGGTCTAAATCCCCTCAGCGACAACCTCAGATGTGTCTACTTTCCTGTGAAAGAAAGACACTTTTTCCCTGTGCCTAGTTTGTATCTCTGTTGGAAGCAGTGGGTAGACATTGCTATATAGTGAGGGGTCTTTATTTAGACACAGTAAAGCCATGGTGTTGCTCTGGTGTCAGAAAGGCAATCAGGTTTTGGTCATGCCACGGTTATGAAAGATTGTGGGGTGAGAGGCTAATCCTGTGTCTGTGCCCATGCACTGGTCATCTGGAGTAGCTGCTGATTTAGATGCTCAGAATGTATATATTCAGCAGCTGAGTAATGAACCATTGTTTCACCAAGCCATATTAACCGACTGCATTTTACACCCATATTATGCATTTAATCTGCAGTGCTATCTAAGGTTCCTTCAGATACTTGCATGTGCATACACTCATCTTTGCAGGTATGACAGGAACACAAGAATTTATTGAGGCATTGCTACCGTGCTTTGAATCTACATTGTTAATTAACACAAATTAACTTTTTAATTGCCAACAAACACTCAATGGTGTCCTAGACATCAAAATGTCAAGACAGAATTTTATGTTACAAACTATAGCTCGGGAAAAGATAAAAATACACCTTTCAGAAGTGGCTGGGATAAATGGCAAACATTTTCCATGTGTGTAATTCTTTTAAGAAACTGTTTGTATAACTGACGCAGATAACAACCCGGATATCACACAAACAAAACCTGTACAAATGAACTTGGAACAGACGGCAGAGTGCTTGCTTTATAAAGCAGTGTACTGAAGCACGCGCAGTGGAAAGGGAAATATTTAGAGCGTGTGGTGGCAGGAGTGCGATTTGTGACAGCTGAGATGCTGTGCAGGGAAACTTGCCACGAGCAGGAGCCCCTTCAAGAGCCCAGCCCTGGGGACATTACTGTGGGAAGGTGATGGAGTTTCAGCCAGTCTCACAGGGCACAAGCCAGGGCACATTGTCTATGCCTAGATTGCAGTGTAAGAGCAATCTTCCAGGTCGCTGTAAAAAGAGTACTTCACTGTTTTTGGATTTTCTACCTATATAGCTGCTATACGGTCTTTGGAGGTAGCCACAGTGAGGGTACTGGCATGGTGGTTGTTGCTGGACACCTGGGATCCAAGGTCCTGTGCAGGTCATGCCTGCCACAGGCTTTTAATATAGTCTGGTGCTGAGCGTGGCTGTGTAACACGGCACAGAGCTTGGACGTCTTCCTGCCCACTCTCCTACCACAGGTCACCCAGCCTGGTTTCCATGCTTTCACCCTGCTGCAGGTGGAGACCAAGGATGGTGGCACTGAGGTAGGAGATCCAGGCCCGAGAGCTCAGCTCCTGGGGATGCTTTTTGGCCCACAGTGTTACAGTGTTTCAGCTTCTGAAATACTTGCTTTGTCAGGAGAAGGTGAGGCACTTCTCTTGTGGCTTGTCCTGCTGGGTAAGCTGCAGGGAGGGTAAAAAGGAAGGAGATGAACCAGGGACCTCCTCCAAAAGTTTGGGCTTTAAGTCTTTATGTCAGACTCTGTCTTTAGCACTCACTGCCTTTTTCATTGCTTTGAAAAAGAGCAAGATTAGGAACCGTACAAAAGTCAGTTTGACAGCAACGAAGACAGCATCTGTCAACTCCACAAAATGGAGGCCACAAAAATGGCTGCACAAACCCTCCACCCCTCTCCTGCTGTAGAAATCGTAGGCCCTAGTCCCTCCCTTGTAAGGGCAGAGTTCAGCATCCTTCCTTGCTGGCGGCACATGGCACCGCTGGTAACTGGGTTATGAACAACTCTTTCCATGCTGGTCACCGAAAGCAGCTAGTGATGCCTCTTTCTTCCTCCTAACAGGGCCAGGTTTGTGCTGACAGCTTGGAAGTGATCGCTTCTGCAGTTACCTACAGATACTTGGAGTCCAACGCTCGCCTGGTTATACCTTCTAGTAAACAACAACCACTGAGGCATGGCGGACATGTCCTGCGAGGTGGTGAGCATACCTTAGCTGCGTTAGGGTTCCTCCTGAATGGCGCTGAGCACTAGCGGGGTCCTTTGGATGCTCAGCAACCACTCCGAGTTTGCTCCACTGGCTTTAACATGAGCATAAGGCCTTGGGCACTCCACACCACCCTGCCCTGTGGGTCTGTGACCCAAATTCGTTCACAATCCAACTCCCCTGAGCTCAGGCATGGGATTTTGTTCCCTGTCATTCATGTGATAAAGCTCGTCATTCCATTGTGCTAATATCCCAAAGGCTGCTCAGCACAAAACTGGCACCCTGTCTGCTCTTCCAGTCTGTAAGCCAACAGAGACAATTTCTTCTAAGGTTGTCTTTTTGGACATCGGTTATAATGCAGTGATGTGTGCTGTCAAATGGTCTGACTTGGATTTTTCTCCCATTCTGTAACAGAGATTACCTGTCAATTTTTCTTATTGTTATATGTTTCCTTTGACAGGTCTGTTCCATGTTTCGGTGACAAGGAGGCAAGAATTCAATTTTGTTTCCCTATTTAGAAATAAATGCAGTATTCCTAGAGCCCACACTAAAATGAAATACATTTGACATTTCTACATGGAAAGGTGCCCTGGAGACAGATTGCTCCTCACGCACACATACACTTCACAAGGCAAGAAGTGTCTGAAAAGAAGGAAACAAAATGAAAATGAAGACTGGCTATTACAAACTCCTGACGAGCTGTTGTTTCTCATCAACAGCTGCAGACAGACTCCGGAGACCAAATCAGTTAGTGAAGAGAAAGTATGTAAGGAGGGAATAGAGCGTATGAGGAAGAAATGGGGCTGGTGGGTCTCTTCTGTGTGGTAGGGGGGTTCTGCTCCGTGGGAACACCTCCTGCTGCTCTTCCGTGTTTTCCTGTGCCTTTCCCAGGCTTGTCTCAGCCAGCGCTGTTTTCAGGCAACTCCATCCTCCCCTGCTTCCTTCCCATTCCCAGGCTCTGCAGGAGGGATCTCCCTTCACAACAAGAGACATGGAAAGGAGAAGATGTTACTGTGTTCTCAGTTTGTCCCTTCTGCATCTTTATGGCAACTTCCTGGGGGCAGGAAAAACATGCCGCTGCTCTGTGTGGGAGCAGCTCGCCTTATCTCAGCTCCCTCAGCCCAGCTTCTCAGTCTGGGGGCACGGATCCTGCAGACCTGTGATAACGCAATAGCTGCTGAACAGGGGTCACTTGCTTCCATCTGGGCGTGTGGAGAACTTGTTTTTGTGAAGGTCTTGCTGAGAGAAAGAGCCTGTGTAAGGCAAGGAGGGGTGAAGGCCCCTCCATCCTCCTTGGCGGCTGAATGCAGCAGCCTGCCCTCCTGCCCTGACCCGGCAGGGTCAGTCCCTCGCGCTATGGTCAGCACACAGGCTTGCTCCGGAGGAGCGGGATGCTGGGGGTAAGTGGGTGAGATGACTCCCTTGCACAGATACAGCTTGTCCAGGTCAGTCCAGCAGGCTCTGCTGAAGTCTGTTGCAATGAAGCTCTGTGAGGAGGTATTGCCTACAAGCCTCAAATAACTTCCAGGGCTGGGAACGCTGCCTGACTTGGTGTCAGCTGAATTGAAGCCCTGGGTTAAGAAAATGTTCCCTGTGCTGTGCTCAGCTGCTGCAGGAGAGGGGGAAACTCAGTCTCTCTCCAGATTCCTCTTTTGTGGTTGTGGACAGCCTCTGCTTTCAGAGGGTGGAAACACAGTTTGCCTTTGGGGCGTATTTGCACAGCACAGACAAAGAGCAGATCTAAATTCAAATTAGGGAACTGATTTCCTTGTTAAGACCGGCAAAATTTGTTGCACAGGAGCTACACATTTGTTGGGCCTTATGCTTCCCTTTGTAATCAGTTTAGCTGCAGACTGGTCTGTGCTGGTATCCTTGATTTATAGCAGAAGCCAGGCCATTTTTTTTGTTGCTTTCAAAGACTTCCTGGAATTGCTTTGCAACCTCTGCAGAGCTTTAGAGCGCGGAAACATTGCAGAAAGCTGCAGTGCACAGGTACCTCTGATATAACAGCAAGCAGGTACTGAGTCTTTTGGAGCTGTCATGGGCTTCATGACACTCACTGCGCAGGAATGTAAGCATTTGTAGTTGTCTGACATCATAGCTGAGTTTCTGAGAGGTGACTCGCTTCCACCATGGCTGGGTGTGAGGGCTCCTGGGATCCCACCATTCTTTGTGTTCTACCATGCTGCTCCTTGTCATGTAGGACATCTTAAATAAGTTCTGGAAAAAAAAAATAGTTGCTTTTATCCTTTTGCTGCCCTTTATCTCCTGCTCCGGCCAGGGTGGCTGTCATCTGCGATACAGCAATTGTACGACCCTCCAGAGGGATCCAAGTGCCTCGTGTAGCATCCGTACGCTGGTGGTGGTTCTCCTTCCATTCCAGGTAAATACACCCTCTCATCTTACTTGCATTTCTGCCTCTCTGTACTGGTTTCAGTGATTTCCAGATGATGCCTCTCAGGCTGGTTCACTGTGCTGAACTTGGGCTCTTTGTTGCTAACTGCAGGGGTATTTGGTGAAGTCCCAGGTTTAGGACACCGTTGTTGTACATTGTATCTGACTTGTACCCAGCTCTGGTTTGGAGATTTTTCAATAAGCGTCACATGAAAGGTGAGTTCTTAAGGAGACATTTGAAGGATGATGATGATGGCATTTAGGGGGAGACCTCTTCCCAACCATGCAAGTGGGCTGGGGTGCCAACACTGTTGTCTGGGAACTCCCTCCACCCGCCCGCAGCAAATATGGATATGGAGATGGGCATCACGGGCTGCTTGGGAGCAGCGTCAGCCTCTGATGAGATGACTGGCAAGGAGAGGGCAAAGCCATGAAGTGCCTGAAAGGTGAAGAACAACTTGGTTTAAAGCTGACGTATTTGTGTCATGTCTTGTGCTTTTGTTTGTTTTTATTTTTGTTTACTTTTATTTAGTGTTTCTATTTGAAGTCCTCGGTCCCCACCAACTTTGCTGGGGGTTGAGCATGACTTTCCCCTGTCTCCACGTCTGCCATGGTCACCCAATTTCTTGGTTTTAATCTATCTATCTGCTTCACTGCACTTTAGGGGGCTCAGTTCTTGCCCACTTAATTGAAGTGTATCACTTTTTGACTGCCTGACAATGGTATTATAAATGATCTATTGCATTTAAACACGTCTGAGAAATTGGTTGAGGAATCCTCGCATTTTTTTCTGTGCTCGGGGGACGTTTCATCGTTCTCAGAAGATTCCCCAGAGGGTTCATGGAGTCTCAGAGCATCTTCCCTAAAACTACGTTCTGCCCTGTTAATGTATCTCAATGTACAGCATTGAAGAAGTGGTAACCCAGAGTTACGTGGTGTCCTATAGTTAGGACAACTTTCCCCATGAGGCCAGACAGCCCTTCTCTGTGGCAGCAAGGGAAGCCACGAGAACCCCGCCTGGGGCTGGTGAGCTCAGCTGTGCCTGCTGGTGAGCTCAGCTGTGCCTGCTGGGAAGGGAAGGAGAGCGAGGGCCTCTGAGTGAGCCTTGGGCACCTCAGGAGGCTCCAGCTGGTCTGTCACAGCACGAAAGCGCGAGGCCAGACCTCCCCATGCAGCAGCTGGCGGCTGGGATGCAAAGATGCACCCTGTGCTGAACATTGACCTTGTGAGTATGTCCCTGGCTGCACCCAGGGGACATGCTGGGGCTCAAGGGTGGCTGTGGGGTGGTACGAGGAGCCCGCAGCTGGTTGTCCACTGGGGAGCTCCAAGAGTGACATCTGTTTATTTTCCTTCATATTCCTCTCAGAAAGAAAAATGAGTCCAAGGAGTCAAAGTGTACGACACTGAGAGTTGAACCTGACAGGCTAGATCAAGGGAGGTAAATCTGATCTCAGCAAGAGTCCTGAGTCTTTCTATGTTTCCTTAGTGCTCTGTGCTGAGATCTTCTGGTGACAGCAAAAGTGGAAACCCTGGCCTGAGATGAGCTGAGTAGAAGGGACTTTGCGTATTGGCTCACAGTTTGCTTTGAAGTGTCATGGGAAAAGGGAAGACACTTTGAAATTCATCTCCTGCCCTGCCCTTTTTCCTGAGCCATGCTTGGTTCCGTGGGCCCCGGGACAGTGTCCACGGGAGGCTGTGGGAGCCCTGCTAGTGCAACAGCTGCTCTTCCAAGGTGAACTTTCCCACCTTTAACTGCTAACCCAAACTGAACTGAGATTTATTGTGGCCGCTGGGAGTTTGACGTTGGGTTTAGTGCCCCAAACCTGAAGGCAGGCAAAGCAAGGGCTTCC
>NW_008824368.1:3162759-3164154 GCF_000699105.1 Pygoscelis adeliae
GGACAGTGGCTGTGGGTAAGGCCACGCTGGAGCAGGTGTATCTCTGAAGGCATTGTGGCCCATGGATAAGGCCACGCTGGAACAGGTGCACCTCAAAGCGACTGTGGCTGTGGGTAAGTCTATGCCTCAGCAGGTATAGCCCTGAAGAGACTGTGGCGCATAGATAGGGCTCCACTTGGAGCAGGTACACCCCTTAAGGGACTGCAGTCTGTGGATAAGTCCAAGCCGGAGCAGGGGCAAGGGGAGGAGTTCATTGCAATGTTAAACCCGATGGTCTGGTCCAAAGGGACCAGGGGTGGAGACTGTAATGGAAATACCTTTAAATTGTTGTCACCCATGATTTGAGTTGCATGTTATAGGAATTACTATAGCTGGATTTATCATCCATTCTTTATGCTTTTCTTTTACATCCCCCCATTTTCTCTTTTTAAAATTATCACCATCATAATTTCTTTCTCTCTGCCTGGCAAAGTTGCTCTGCACCTCTAGTCCATTTTCCCTTATATTTTATAGCCTGTGTGGAAACTACTTCTCAAATATTTCTTTTCAAGACAGCCCGGCTGCACCTGAACACAGAGCTCCTGGGAATAAATAAGACAGCGCTATTTTTTTATTTACACCGTCCCTCCTTACACAATCCAGTACTGACCACCACGGACAGCAGTGCCAGGCCTGGTTAATTCTGAGGAAGGTCCCCAAACTCCGTCTGTTCCCTAAGCGTTTTTTTCTGCTGGTGACAGAGCATTAACAAAAAGGCACTGCGAGCTCATGAATGTGGGTTGCTGTGTCTGTTACTCTACTAAGCCTGCAAAAGGGATATTTTTAACAGGGATACAACTGACTTTCCCAGAAAACCAGACCATTTCCACAGAGCCTGCCACCAGGAGCAGAAGCCTTCTGCTGCGGCGTCTGAGGCTGAGGGGGAGCAGCCCAAGCCTGAAGCTCCCCGCAGAAACAGTCACCTTCTGAGCAGCTTGCGAGCGGCGAGGTGGGGTCCCAGCTGCGAGCCTGCTTTAGAGAGCAGAGGGGTGCCAGGGCTCTCTGCGGGACGGAGCACACCCCGGAAAAGGGGGGTTCAGCACAGCATCCCATTAGGGCATTTCCCTGCCTCCTCTTGCTCACACCTTGTGCTCGAGGTACTTCCGGGATTGCTTTTGTGGAAATTTCTGCCGGGGGAAGTGTTCACCTCCCAGTGCAATTTAGTAGCTAGTGATAAAGGAAAAGCCTCTACCAGCAGATCACAGGCGTGCAGAAGAGGCTCCACGGCCACATGCCAATGTGACAAAGCTTTTTTTTTCCTTTGGTCTACATATATTTACAAAGATTATTGTTAAAAATAACTTGTCCAAACAAACACAAAATACCAGCTGTTCTTTTATTATAATATAACATTTT
>NW_008824368.1:3164240-3166916 GCF_000699105.1 Pygoscelis adeliae
GCAGACAACTGCTGTCCCCCAGTATGAAGCTGACAGAAGAAGAAAGCTTAACGGGTGCGCAGTGAGCTTGGGTTTTTTTCTGGCTTCAGATTTTTTTTTTTTTATTCAGTGACTCAGAGCTATGGCTTGTTAAATGGGAAATTGGTCATATTTTTCAAACCCAGGGAAGGCTCGAGTTCAATTCCGCCGTCTTGAGATCTCTGAGCTGGATGTTGAATTCTGCCTTCGCGTGGCAGCAAACACCACTGCAGCAAACTCCAGCACACAGTAACCACCACTGTTACTTTTTTGAACCGCAGGCACGTTAATTAACAAGGGTTAACAGGTAACGAAGGGCAAGCGCGGACGTACCACCAGTGATGGTCCTGTAAGTGCAGTCCTGCTTCATCGATTCTGGTCCAGATTTATATTACTGTAGCCAGGAAGGTAGCAGGTAAAATGCATAAGTGTGATGGCGCTCCGGAGAAACCGGTGCTGCAACTCCTTCTAGCTCTTCCTAACAACAAGTGCTTCTTCTTAAATCGTGTAGTTTAAGTTTGTATTTTGTGTCCAACTCCTTGCAAGACTGTGTTTTGTAAAATCTCGTTTATAAGGAAACTCATTTTACAATGGCAAAGGGTGTCTGGGAGTTTTACCCATTACTGCACCCAAGCAGAGCTGCTACCTCAAACTCCCTCCTCCTTTGCAGTCCTTGGTGTTACGATTTTTAGAAAATACTAGAAATTGCACAGAACACATGCAATGAAGAACATGTAATAAACCGAAACCACAGTTTCACTGGCAGTTTACTCCAGCATTTCCTAATGAGTGATCTTTCACGAGTTGCACATCATTCTCACTACTTTATGGTCCCTGCTTGCTCTGTTAACAAACATACAAGTATTTCAAAATACGAACGGTTACAAAATACTACGTGGCCTGACAAATGTCCATCCTTTTGCAACTCTCCCGTGAAAATGAAGTTCCCTTCCTTTGCAGAGAACGCCTGGAAAAGTGTGGGCTGCAGTGTCAGAAGCTGGTGGCGTACTCATTTCTTGTGCTAGCACTGGTCTCTGTGTAGCCACCAGCATCTTTCGTTACCATGAAAGCCCTTTCTGCAGCTCGATGTGGCAACAGCAGCTTGTAGGCTGCTGCCCTGAACTTCAAAGTGAGGTTGCAGAGGATAGGGTTGATGGATGCGCTCGGGTAGAAAAGCTGCAGAGCGAATATATTAAAGTACTGGGAGAACAGCATCATCCTGGTGTCCTGGGTGTTTATAAGTATGATCCTGCCAATGTGGAAAGACAACCAGTAAATTACAAAGGCCAGAACCACCACAGCTGTAAGACAAAATAACACGTGCGACAGTCAAGGAGTGAGTTAACTTTTCAACCATCCAGTAAACTAAATTTTACGTGGCTGGTTTTGCAGGTTCTTCTAACCGGTACAAATGATATATAGAAATGACAGCATTAAGTTGTTGGAAAACCATGAAAACAGGAATAGCACCGAGGCTGATTGTTAGTCTTTGGATTAAAAGGTAACTGGTAAAATCTTCAGCTAAACCATGAGATGAGTTTGCTGAGAAAAATGTAAACAACTAACAGTGGTGTAACATCCATATAATAACATCAGGCACAACAAAGATTCTCCTCGGCCACGTCTGTACCGCCATGTATGTGGTAGGAAAAGAGAAGTCAGAATAAGAAGAGGTGTTTTTGTGGAAGCACACAGCAGCTCCGCTGTTCTTTAATACGTCTACGTTACTGAAAAAGACTGTAGCGTAAGGTCTGAACCTCAGCCACCCAAGCTCCCACTGCATTCGCACTGTTGTAACGGGATGGTTGCTAATAGAAAGACTTACAGTGTAGTTAGTCTATTGATTTTTTTCTGCTGAAGCTCCTACACGCATCCCCAGACAATTACTGCTGGAGACAGCTATTTGATTAGATGGATCTCTAGCCTGAGTCACTCCAGCTGTTCTCATGGTCTTGAGTCCCATTTTAGCACAATACAAACAAATACAAATACAAATGCTCTTGCAATGGCAACATAGGAGGAATAGATGAGCAACAAATTAAATAAGCGTAATACTGTATCCATATTTTTAATTATTTTTGTTTATAAAGGCACGTAAGTAAAACAAATAATCATTTATGGAGCATCCTTTGTGTTTCTCAGAGCTTAAAACAACGGGATATAGCCAAAGCAAGTTTACGCCTGAAATACATCACACGCGTAGTGCTGCTGGCTCTTTGAGATAAGGGGGAATTGGTCTGGTTTGGTGATTCTGAGGAGATCGTGGACACGGGTGTTTCTGTTGGAAAATCTTGTGCCTACTCCAATGTAAATACCTTCCTCAAATAAGTTAGCAAAATGTACTCTCTCTGGCTTATTAGTTTCTTTCCTTTGTGTTACGCTATTTCCATCCAGCTCCTTCGTAAAAGAAGTCTCCCATGTAGCATGTAAAACCTTCGCTGAAGGTAGAAAAAAAAAATAACCAGGTCATTTTGTTTTATGCTCATTAATCAATAGTTGGATTTCTTTTTTCTTTCTGTTTCTTTCCTTCTTTTTTCTTCAGATCGGTCACTATTTATAAACTTTAAAGCCCCAGGGCAGACTGCTATCTCTAACTTTCCAGAGCCTGACACTAGGTTAATGAATGCATGACTAAGAAAATGAACTAAAATTTAACAG
>NW_008824368.1:3166959-3168043 GCF_000699105.1 Pygoscelis adeliae
AAACAGCTCGTAAGGGTTAAGCTGCTGTTTTTCAGCCTGCTTGGGCAACCAGTGGATCTACTCCTAGGAGAGCTACGAAAGACTGCTAAGAAAATCAAACATTTTTCAGAAGCAGAAATTTACTACCCAGAGGTGTTGCTGCCCACTGGAAGAGAATACTGAAGTTACCACAGTATTTCTGAAGTTGCAGACTACCTTGTACTCGGTTCTGCCTGGTAAAATTCAGAAAAACTGTATTTCTACAGAAGGCAGTCATGCTGCTGGATGTGCAACGCTACACCAGCTGAAGCCTCAGCCGTGAGGGAGCGAAATCCCTGTCGCGGCGGTCCCCGGGACCACTGGAGGGCTCGGCAGCGTGGCTGGGATGTTCCCCTGCGCTATCCCTACTCTGTGTGGGAGCTGCAGGTGCTTCAGCCCCGGCCCTAGCCCCAGCCATGGCCCCTCAGCCCCGGTCCTAGCCCCAGCTGTGCCCCCCAGCCTGAGGGGGGACGGAGGAGGGACTCACCCGAGATCTTGACAGTCTGGCGGTGCCCCTTCTCCCAGAGGACTGCGTTGGTGACCCGCAGGTGGGTGTTGCTCTGCCACAGCTCCTGGCCGATGAAGCCATAGAGGACGTTGAGGCAGATGAGGAGCAGGACGAAGTAGGAGATGGTGACCCAGAACATGGTGGCCAGCAGGCCGGACTCCACAGCCGGTGGGGTGGGCTTGCACTCACAGCTGAAGTCGGTGTGGTTGTTGGGCTGCTCCACGCTGACCGGGAAGAAGGAGGGGCCAGCAGAGAGGAAGGTGAAGGCCCAGAGGACGCCAATGACAGCCTTCACCCGGCGCTTGGTGACGACCACCTTGGCCTTGAGGGGGAAGCAGATGGCGAGGTAGCGCTCCACGGTGAGGGCGGTGATGTGGAAGATGGCGCGGCAGGTGCAGCCCTCCCTGAGGTAGTGGGAGAGGCGGCACAGCAGCTGCCTGAAGATCTGGGCCGGGAGCGCCAGAGGCGGCAGAAGTCAAAGGACAGCCCCAGGAGGATGAGCGGGTCCGAGACGGCCTTGCTGCCCGGGCAGAGGTTGGTGGTGGTCTTCATGACGCG
>NW_008824368.1:3168357-3174382 GCF_000699105.1 Pygoscelis adeliae
CCGCCCCCTCAGGGAAGCGCCCGCAGCCGTCCTGAGGGGAGGAGAGGGGCACCCGCCGTCCCCCACCCCGCCTAATGGCAACACCGGCATCGCCGCTGGGCAGCCGGGGAGAGAAAAAGCACCTCAGCAGCAGCGTTACATGCAGACAGGACTGACCAACAACAACAACAACAACCAAAAAGAATGATACTTTTATTTTCCACAGATTTTTAAAGATACTTTGCTACATAGTTTATGTATTTTCTATCAGACTATACAGGTTCGTCTTCATGGAGTCCGACGTTGTACAATTGTAAAGTGATATGTTTGGTAGTGTATCTATAACGTTTTAAAAAGTTTAGAGTTTTTCTTTTTTTTATTTATTTTTGGAATGTACAGTATATGAGGTAAAATTAAGATTACATTAAAAACTGTCTTCAATGCAGTAATACGCACTGAGGCTCAAATGGCAAATACACTATTAAATGACTATCAAAAATAGGAGCTCATTTGAATTTTACTATGAAAAACATAAGTCACTGCAGATTAACTGTAGTAACAAATCTTACCGTTTTAGACATTCAACCATAAGAAATCTCTGGGCTGTTACACGCAACCTCATTTGCACTGCCAAACATGGCACTTTTAAGAAGGTTCTAGAAAACATCAGTTATCGCGGTATCCTGCAGGAAGGTATCAGCCTATACGTACAAATGACAAATTAGAAATAAAATGTAAACATACAGTACATTTTAAAGACAGATCGTTCTCGCCACGTGGAGGCCAAGTTCTTTGCCATTTCTTTTTTTTTTTTTTTTTAAATGAAACTCAGCAACATTATTCTACAGCACAGATCATTGGACGTATAAACAATTACAATACATGCCCGTTCTAATATAAGAGAAATTCTTCAGAGATCTTCAAAGCACAAGACAGAGGTTCCTTTTTTTATTATTATTAAGACCGACAGAAGTGTTTAATACCATTAAAAATGCTAAACTGAACACAACTAGAAGTCATTAATGATCCACTATCTTGTAACTCAAATAAATTAAAAATAGCTAATTACAAAGTGTATAACAAATAACGTAAGTGTGATGAGACAAGGATTTTTTTTTTTTTTTTTTTAAAGATAGTTTCACTACAAGCTTTGTGTCACTGGCAATCATTGACATCTAGCATGATGTTCAATGGGATACTTGATAAAATTCAGTATGGTCATTCAAGAACTCACAAATGCAAGCTCACAAAACATTGATGAGTTATGCAATTGCAAAGTGCTCTAATGCAACATTAACTACATGCAATCAACAATTTGGTACAGTATCCAAAGAGACATTACATTAAACATTAGGATCTCAAGAAAAAAGCAGCTTTAAGTTTTCTGGTGCAAATTACTACACTTCGTCTTCTGATTTGGTGCCCCAAAGAAAGACAGAAAGAAAACGAAAAAAAGGCAGTGCTTGATTCTGGTGGATATGGCAAGTGAATGCTGGGGAAACAGCAAAAATTCAGTAATGAATTTTATCTCAAAAATCTATTAACTAGCCAAAATCAGAGGGCACAGACATCTGTATAAACTGCATCCAATCAAAGGTCAACTTCAGAAAACGTGTTTTTCAATTTAAATAGTAAGTCTAAGAAGTTCTCTCACACTCTCCCTTCTATATTCATAAGAAGTAAAAGAGGTTTTTTTGTAAGTAAACATCAAATCCTGGGGGTAAGATAAACCACTTGTGCCATCCCCTTGTAGTCTTTCAAAAACATCTACTTGCAGTGAAGAACTCCACATTTATCAGGTAAGAAGCTTCCTTCGCGCATACTCTTCCATCCAGCTTATTATTTGCTGCCTGAGAAAAGCCCCTTCTGTTTTTCAGCATAAATCCTGCTTCCCAAATAATTAAGACAAATGAGGAGGTAGAAATACAGCGCTAAATTGCTTTCACAGCATCAGATTAATATTGTATACAGCACAAGTTTGTTAGTGTAAGTTTTAAATGCGATCTACACATTCTTCCCTGTTATGGTAGCAACCCTTAAAAGTGTGGGCCAGGAAACCATTTTTACACTCGTCTTTACTGGTCAAACCCTTTTCATTAAACACTACTTGCCTGCCCCATATAGTTTGTACTGCAAGAAGGCATATTAAAGAAAAGATTGTATTTCTGTGGCTTGCGTTCTAGTAACATGTGTCAGCCTATACCTACCAGTAAGCATTTTAAAGTGGCTGAAAAGGTTTGCATCAGTCCCAATGCCGGTGCTAAATGCCTGTTTTTGTAAAAGCAAGAGAACAGAATTACTTTTAGATTATGAGAAAGGAAAATGTAATGGGCAGCATTCTAAAATAAATCTCCTTTCTTCACTTTATTACGAAGTACTGAATGATAACAGCAATCAGAATGGAAAAGATAGCAAAAAGTGCAAGAATGACAGCAGCACACACTTGGTCGCTCTGTGACCATTGTGTCCTTGTGGTTTGCACAGTGTCCTTGTTGGTGCTTGACGGTGGTTCAGTCCTCTGAGAGATGAATAGCACTGGTGCACTGTAGGGGCCTATCAGGTCCTGATGACCTACTGTCTCTTGGCACTGTCGAATGGCACATGCGCGGAAACGGTATTCACAGTTCAGCTGCAGGCCTGTGTATCGGAATGACCAGTCCGGACCCTTATAAATCTGGCAATAAAGAAAAAAAAAAGATACATCAAGTAAAAACGTCCTACATACACATATATATCTCAGTATGGTTTTGTTTATGGTGAAGGTAACTGTAAAAAGGATGACTCCTCACCAGTGTTTTCACCCATGCAAAGAAAAATGGACAAAAAGCTCACAAATACAATTTAAATGCCAGATAAAGTCTCCAGTCCTTTTGGTGAAACATTGGAAAAGAACTGCAAGTGCTTTTACGGCATGATGAGTACACGCCAAATAAACTGTCAGAAGCCCCAGCGTTAAGGTGTTTTAGTGACCACTTACAATGTAAACACTACGCCATGGGATGTAATACACAATATCGTATCACAGGATTTTAGGTAATTAACTGTATCAAGCTACTTCATTAAGTCTAACCCAATCCAACACACTTTGTTGTAGTTAAGATATCGTGTGTTTAAAATATTATAATTTATCCCAATAAACATTGTATCATCAGGAAAACCGCAAGGAGTCCTCTCTGTGATTCTTAATTTCATCAGATCCCACGACACAGATGACTTATTAGGATGTTCTCCAAGGGTGTCTCAGCTGGCTGGTTAACGTGAGTTCACAACTCTTCAGCACGGAGTGCCTAATCCAGTGAAATCTAAATGCTGGTTTCTCAAATTAATTAATTTGCAGCTATGTAAAGGTGCTGCAAAAGCCAAGGAAATCCCATGCGGGTGCAATTTTCTGTTTATAGGTATATCAATAGGTACTGAGCCATTACGTGGGTAGCACAGTACAATTTGATTTCTCAAAAATTTTGGGGTATTTATAAGGTTGCTTCCTAACCCCTTTAAGAGCTTGACTGATGTATATACCTCAAACAGCAGATCACTAACTTATTTTGTCTGAAGCATGTAGGGAACAACGACATGAGCAACTTGGCTGATGGATCAGGGAGCAGGAGGAGAGGAGAGTGAAGTTTTGGCAGGGAAATGGTAGTAAACAGCTTGGAGTGGACTTCCAGGCAGTTTATTTTTTCTCCATGTCAAAGAAAATTGTCACCATCATGTCTAAGTATCTTAAAGGCCGTTTCCACGGTGTTTACTTCTTGACTGTTCCAATTTTAATTTTTGCAAACTAGTCTTCTCATTTTATTTTAATTTACTGCACTAAACTGTTCTGGAGAGGCAAAAGGAATTACAACCTCAGTCTACTTTGTTATTTCCAGGCTTAAAGCGTAAACTTTATTTTCTTGTTCAGCTTATTTGGCAATGCACGTTGCTAATCAAAGCGTGATTTGACTCCGTGTCTAGAAGCAACACTGACCATACCTTACTTAAACACTTAAAGTTGCATTTACAATTTTCAAGTTACAACAAAGAATATTCACATGGCAAGATAACAAACACCTTGGATTATGGTTCATCTTTTACTGAAAAACTTAACAAATGGACATAACAAACACAGCACTACACTAAAAGTTATGAATTATGAAAATATTAAGGCCTATCATCTACCAAAGCACGTGCAAAACTTATTTAATACTGACCTATAATAAAATTATAATATACCAGAATTAATTGTGATTCCTTTCTGGAAGGAAACCTGCTTGCTTAATAGCGTGAAACAGAGTTTCCAAGCCTAATTTCATGTCAATTATCAGGCAGCTTATAGGGAAGCAAAATTAGCACTGCACATCCTCTTTTAAATGCAGACTAATTTGTAGCTTAGTGTTTCGAACTGCATCTTTGCATAATCAAACCTGAAATTAAAACACACTCCCAACTGCTCAACCCTTGTAGTTACAAGCATGCCCCACTACTGAAATGGTCCTATGGTAAAAACCTAATCACTGAATTATATTTAAAAACTTTACTGAACGTCTACATTGCGTAAGTAGGGGGTCTTTCCTATCTGCAGTTCTCTGTACAGAAGTATTACTTTGACAACATCAAAGCTTTTATAATACTGTTTACTGCCTTCAAACAGCTCTTAGTACAAAGAGAACCCGTTGTTCTTTTTCTCGTCAGTCTCAATTCGGTACCATTGGGTGGATGTTTTCTTCTTGTCAGTTCTTCCCATTAGTGGACAATTTCCTCACCACTTGAGGTGTCAAGTTGTATTTAGTAAACATCAGTGTAACCCAGAGAGGCTGCAACTTACTGCAGAATTTATATTACTTAAATCTGTTTTCTCTATGACAATGGTTGCATGAGATACTGCCTTATATTATCTAGTAACAAGAAGTTAGCATGGTGACTAAAAACATACTGGAACACAATATTTTTTAATCTAAATCTTGCCGGTCTTGTTCGATATCTTTATCAATGATCTGGATGAGGGGATCGAGTGCACCCTCAGTAAGTTTGCAGACGACACCAAGTTGGGCGGGAGTGTTGATCTGCTCGAGGGTAGGAAGGCTCTGCAGAGGGATCTGGACAGGCTGGATCGATGGGCCCAGGCCAACGGTATGAGATTCAACAATGCCAAGTGCCGGGTCCTGCACTTCGGCCACAACAACCCCATGCAGCGCTACAGGCTTGGGGAAGAGTGGCTGGAAAGCTGCCTGGCGGAAAAGGACCTGGGGGTGTTGGTCGACAGCCGGCTGAACATGAGCCGGCAGTGTGCCCAGGCGGCCAAGAAGGCCAACGGCATCCTGGCCTGTATCAGAACTAGTGTGGCCAGCAGGAGCAGGGAAGTGATAGTGCCCCTGTACTCAGCACTGGTGAGGCCGCACCTCCAATACTGTGTTCAGTTTTGGGCCCCTCACTACAAGAAGGATGTTGAGATGTTGGAACGTGTCCAGAGAAGGGCAACGAGGCTGGTGAGGGGTCTGGAGAACAAGCCTTATGAGGAGCGGCTGAGGGAGCTGGGGTTGTTTAGCCTGGAGAAAAGGAGGCTGAGGGGAGACCTCATTGCTCTCTACAACTACCTAAAAGGAGGTTGTAGCAAGGTGGGTGTCGGTCTCTTCTCCCAAGTAACTGGCGAAAGGACGAGAGGAAATGGCCTCAAGTTGCGCCAGGGGAGGTTTAGATTGGATGTAAGGAAAAATTTCTTTACTGAAAGAGTAGTTAAACATTGGAACAGGCTGCCCAGGGAAGTGGTTGAGTCACCATCCCTGGAAGTATTTAAAAGACGGGTAGATGAGGCGCTTAGGGACATGGTTTAGTGGGCATGGTGTTGTTGGGTTGATGGTTGGACTCGATGATCTTGGAGGTCTCTTCCAACCTTTAATGATTCTATGATTCTAAGTCTAAGGGTACCTTACAAGCAGCAGTCTGCTGCAGCAAGAACTGGGCCTGAGAGGCTGTGCTTGGCAGTAGATGCAGGTCTTGATATAGCATTGCTAGGCACAATTTATGGCTATAATTTTAAAATTAAAGTAATCATAGAATGGTTTGG
>NW_008824368.1:3175690-3223211 GCF_000699105.1 Pygoscelis adeliae
AGGGAAGTGGTGGAGTCACCATCCCTGGAAGTATTTAAAAGACGTGTAGATGAGGCGCTTAGGGACATGGTTTAGTGGGCATGGTGGTGTTGGGTTGATGGTTGGACTCGATGATCTTAGAGGTCTTTTCCAACCTTAATGATTCTATGATTCTAAACTAGTTATCACAAATACTAATTGAAGAAAAATGCAATAACTTAAACACATCATACCTGTTTGAATTCTGAGTCTTTTCCCACCATGACCTGAAGACAGTAGATAACTGGATCACCCTTCATGGGCTGCAGAACCTCCCATGCGATTTCACAAGTGTGATCGTTTATTCTCTCTATCCTTGGTGCTGAAGGAAGAAAACACAAAAGTGACAGCTAGCTCTGCTTTTCCCATCACTTACTGTTATATTCTAATGACTTGTAAAATTCTGTATTCTATCTGCTATTTTGTCTCAGAGAAACAAAAGATTCAGATTCAAATGTATTCTTCCTACAATGTTTTCTAGAACAACTAACAATTCACATAGGTCTCTACTGCTAGTTTAGGTAACATCCAAGAGAAAGCAAGTAAAATTTCGTGCCTGCAAGTGTGTAGCGTATGCAAAAAACCAAAGCTGCTATGTTTAAAATTATTCTAAACATGCTAGGAAGAATTTTCACCTCAAATTACTGTAACAGCCTGGTCACTCTCTCCTGGTAAGCAAGGATTCTAAGTACAGATCTTCTTATGTCAAAGAATGCATAAACCCCAAGTATCTCATTTTTGGAGCAAATATTTTAGGCTTTAAGCAATTACATGAAAGAAGCATTCCCTTATATCCCTACCTGCACTTGGAAAAGGGCTTAGCATTTTAAATACCCCAAATACAACACAATACCAAAAACAACTTGCCATCCCCCACCCCCAAATGAAAAAAGAAGCACCTTTACCTTTCAAGGCAGCTGGAACAGATTTCGGAGTAGTGAAAACATATTCTTGAGAAAGGGGACCTTCACCAGCTTCATTACATGCCTGAATACAAAATTTGTATGATGTTGACTCACTGAGTCTTTGTACTTTGTATGTATGACATGGTCCTCTGTATAAGGACACAAACCTGAAAATGGAAACAGTAGCTTATTTTAAACATAGAAAAGAACTTCCAAAGTAGCTACAGTATTGTCTTGAAATCTATTCCCATAATTTCCCAGAATCTAATGAGGAGCCCAGAAATATTTATTTCAGAGTTAAACAGTGTTCTGGCATTACTATTAAACAATAAGCTCATTTTCCAGTGCCAAGTTTTTACTTCTCATGTCTTTGAAATAAAAATCTCTCTTACACAAAGAGTACTACAGATTGTCTCTTGGCAAAAATGATCCTAAGCATTTTCAGAAACCCTTCTGCACTTGAAACAATGGGAAAGGATGGCAGTTCTCACTCTCAATGAGCTGCGTACACTGCTTTTTTTTTGGCCATCTACTCCCCCAACATCTTTAGCTTTTCAAAATTAGGTAACTAGATTTTAGCTTTTTGCTCCTCTGCAACTCTCCCTTACTACACTTAAGAAAGGGTCATGGATCCAACTGCTCTTGTACATCTGTCAGACTGATGAAGCTCACTCAGATCTGCACAGGAGGCCAGAGTCACGCTTGTAGTGCACACCAAGTCCCATTCTGAGAGCTTTGTAGACTCTCCTTCATGTTATAATTCTTACATAGACCGATCTTGGCAGCTTTCATTTGATTTGCAATTTTGGTATCCCCAGAACACAGCACAAGTTTATCTCTCTCTGCAGGGGTTATCATCTACTTTGACTTTTTCTTTCCTTTTAAATTTAAAACAGGTGGTACCTGCACGTGACCTAGTCTTTGGTAATGGCAATGAATTTCTTTCCAGTTAAGAGTCTGGTTTCTTTTCCTCCTTACAGCAGAGCAATTGCACCTAGCAGATCTATTTTGTCTCACTGTCAAGCTAAAGCTAGTCAGAGATTCAGATATGGTACGTAGTGTAGCAGTACTGTTCATGTTACCATTTAGGCAATGGTACTTGCTGTACCATCTCAGCTTACATTCCAATTTAACATGAGAGAAGGGATCCCTTAAAATAATAATTTGTACTATATGAGTTTATTTTCCACTAAAAATAATTGCCTATAAAGACAACAGAGAGTAAAGAATTCATCCCTTCCAATATCAAGTATATAAAATCCGCAAGACTGATAAAACTTGATACTTTGACAAAATGCTTAACCAAATGTGAGAGAGAGAAAAGCGTGCTGTTTCATATTGAACTGTAAATAAAAAACTATGAAGTTTTTTAATCTTGTACTTCCCAGCATGGAACACTAGAGCCCTTCTTGCCTTGCCAGATGAGACGACCTCCTATGTCTGCTGTAAATTCAGCAAAGCATACGGAATTTTGCCCTTTGCTGCCATCTCCCAAGCATCAGACCCCAGCGATACAGGGCAGATTAAAGCGATGCCGAAACCAACCTTCCGTTCTTATCCTCCATTTGAAGGTGGTACTGAATGGAGTCAGTTAACGCTTTTGCAGTTCCCTCTCCCCACTTCAGCTTGAGAGTCTGAGAACTGTATGCAGCACACTCCAGGCGAGGTGGATCCGGGGGGAGAGGCTTTGTTTTCAGTTTTATGGTGTGGCTGAAAGGACCTGCTCCGAGGCTGTTCAGGGCTTGAATTCGTACTCTAGTATTTGAAAAAAGAGAGAATAAATTAACTTGAAATTAGACTCTAAAAAATAACTGGTCATTTCCACCATTCACATTCAAGAGAGAGTAACGGTACCACATAGATGGTACTTCCTACAATGAAGACTTTTATCAGTATTATGCTTTGATAGACTGTCATGAATATGCAGGAGTGTCACTTTCCTTGCCACATTTTAAGGAGCTGGATTGATTCAAAATAAAAATATGTTAGCATATTTGCATCATTCACATTAGTGAAAAGATGCAAAAGCTCTATCAGCTACTTCAAGAGTGGTCCATCTTCCTGACCCCACAGGCCTTGTACCAAAGTTTTTGATAGCCACATTGGAGAGATAAGGGAAGGTAAAAAACCCCACCCCCAAAAGAGGTGAATCCATATCTTTGGCTATTATATCAGGTGAGTTCAAGGATGACTACAGTAAAGTTTTATGGGCTTTTTGGAACAGATCCAATTCATGTGAAAATAAAGTGATGGTGCCCAGCCATCTCTCTTGCTGTTTTCACAGGTAAAACATCTCTGGGTGCCTGCAAACACAAGCCATCTTGGGTCTGCTTGGAAAGGGAGAGGGGGGAAACTAGAAGAAGTCAAAGGACACATGGCTGAGAGGTTTGTAGAACTCGGAATTCAGGGTTTTGTTTTGTTTTTTTTTTTGGATACTCCACGGAAAACAATGCTGGCATTAGGTTTACAAGTAAGAATTAAAAGGAGTAGCCAAGAAATTTATTTCTAAAAAGGAAAAAGCAGAAAACAGAGAAATCTGAGGCTCTTTACGTATCTCACAGGTAGCCATAGAGAGCAGTGTATCTAATCTCATTTTGTAGACTAGCATTTGCTTGTCTAAAATAGTATCTAGCTAACTGGAAAAAAAGTAATCACAATAATAATAATTAAATTCTGAAACAATCAACCACAGAATTTCAAAATATTGAAACACAAATGTGTGTGCAGACTTACGAATAAGTATTTCTCCTTCACTACAGTAATATTTAACATGCTAATTTATTATAGCACAGAACTAAGGTTAATACATGCAACTTTTTATTTGCACAAAGAGTTGACAGTGTATTCTATAAAAGCACTTTTATGAGTGGAAGTACACTAGTATCTCTGCAATAGGAGCTTCTCTTTCTTTCGTTTGTTGACACAGAGAGCAATGGATCTTCAAATTGCCAGCATTATTGTTAAATACTTACAGGCACACAGAAACACTGTAGTCTTACATACGGCATTAAAAAAGTAAAAAAATAAATCTTTAAGGATTCAGAAAACTGCATATCCAGATGATATCCTAACTATACTGAAATCAGCGTGGGCTTAAATTCTGACTTCAGTGGGGCTGATGTTCTCCTTTACGTTTTAACACTGAGGACATGTTTTTGTAACAGGAATGCGGAGTGCCTTCAGGCAGAACTATTGATTTTTACATTTATATTTTTCAGTAACCCTTAGGCCAAACGTAAGGGATGACTTTAGCAACCAAAATTCTTCAAAAGAGATTTAAAATTGATTGATAGATTTTCAAACCAATATTATTCATGCTGACTGCCACCGAAATACTTGCTGTTTCTGCAGAAAAGGCATTGCAAGTTGCGATGAGCTGTCATTAGATCAGGCAATCCAGTCAAAGACTGGACATGGTCCTTCCTTGGATGGATTTTATATTGTCAAACAGATTAGAGGCCATCTATCCATGAAGCAACCAGTCCAAAAAACAGTTATGAATCGTAATCTGAATTCAGTTAAACTGACACATTAACCAGACAACACAACAATACCACAATAAACAAACTAACACAAATTGTTCTTGAAAGAAAATAAAAACAGCATGACTCATCTATTTATGATGGTCATAATTACGAAGCTTCCTTTTGCTCAATGGCTATGTACTAATGCTTCTGAGAGTAACGCAGAGAATAAAAAAAATACAAGGAAACAAACAAATAAAGAATCTGCTTTTGTGCAAGAAATAGTAGGCTGTCAAGTAGCTGTGCATGGCATACCTGTAGGTAGTATCTGGCTGTAAGCCATCTATAAAATAGGTCAGAACCTTCCCAACAGTTACTGGCTGCTTATCTCCAAAGTCTATGCTGTAGCCAAGGATTTCAGATCCATGGTCACAAGGTTTTTCCCAGCTTATAGCAAGGCATGTGGAAGGAGAATAGTGTGGACTTTCAACTTCATCTTCACTTAGTCCTCGAAGACAAGTCACAACCGCAGGTACAGAGGCTGGAGTCATACATGCCACTACTTCACTGAAAGGGCCTGCACCTGCAACGTTCACTGCCTGCAAATGCAAAGTAGATCATGTTTTTACGCCAGGGTCAATTCCCGTTTCCAGATTTCACTAACAATAGTTCTACATCTTTACCTGAACCCTGCAATAGTATATAGTTGCAGGTAAAAGCCCTTTCATTTCACAGTTGAGCCCAGGCCCACAATAGGAGATCTGCATGCATCCTTCCACACCACCCCACTCCAGTCGATACTCCGTGACATCAGCTCCGTTACTCACTGGAACCTTTAAAATGGATATAAATATTTAGAAGTTAAATTCACTGACTGGAAAAAAAAAAATCAACCAGACTCACCACATCTATTTTTTTTTTTTCCACAGGAATGTTACCCTCCCATTTCTTTGCTGATTTTTAATTTAGTACAATACAGATAAATCAGAATGCATTACTGGCCTTGGGTCACCTATACTTTAAAACCACTATTTACTGTTGCAGAGACTACTCTATACAAAGTAATTGTGATTTCAGTTGCTTAAATACAGAGATCATTTAGCATACGGCATTTGGCTTAGGAGCCTGAACAGTCGATGGCAACAGATGATCTTCTTGAGAGGGTGATTTAGGGTACTAGGGTTTTCACTGACTGGATCTATAGTGCAGGGATGACAATATGCAAAAGCACACTGGTGCTAGTGTCTTCATCTTACAGACTAAAGGACTCCTTCTTTGGAGCACATCATGGTGCTCATGCATGGAAACTAGGCCGCGAGCATAGTGCATAAAAGCAGAAAATCGTGCATTCTGTCTTTTCCCAAGATAAGAGTTGTGAACCAGCTGGGAGAAACACCTAAGCAACAACACAGACCTGGACTGAAATGCCTGCTTGAGTAGGCTGTTTTTCCTCATTACCTGCCCTAGGAATCCAAACTTAGCCTCTCAATTTTGGGAGTTGAATGGTTTTAATACTCCTTAGAAATAATAATTTGAAGTACAGTTAAAATCACATGTACCAGTGCCAGACTAAGATATGAGACTATGGAAAGATATCAGCAGCCAATGAAGTAATAAAGAAAAAGCCAACCAAAAAGCCAAACCCCTCCCCCAAATAAACAAAAAATTTCATAGATCATGAAGAAAATAAGAAAAATGCTGCTGCTGTTTTGGATTAAATATTCCAAGATCGCAGTCACACCAAGGTGCAGATAATAATTGCGCCAAAGTATGTTTTTTTCTTTACCCTTCTCTTGAAAGAAAAGTATTTGCTACTTTCAGCATTAGGCTATGTGAAGATAAGTGACTGATTACAAACAGCATTTCAAAGGGTAACATTTGATGGTCCTGTGCTGTGACTGATAAGGACTCCCTTTCCCTTCTCTCATTTACAATGAGATGTGTTTGGTGAGAGAACTAATGCAGCTGTGGATGGCTGTGCAACTGTCGGTGAAGATGGAATAATTTCTCAATGTTACCGCTGTTGCTGCTGTAGATCTAATGGAGTTCACCTTAACAGAAGTAGGGGAATCCAAGCCAATAAGTGCAGGCATGACAACAAACTGGGGGGATGCATTTGATATGCTGAAGGGTATGGCTACCAGAGGAATTTCAACAAGCAGGATCTGATACAAACTTCAGGAAGTTCAACTAAGACAAAGGCAAGCACAAAGTCCTGGACCTGGCATAGAACAGTACAGGCTGAAGCAACTTTACCAAAAAAGAACCTGTGTGTCTTGATGAGAAAGTTGAATGTGAGTCAGCAACGTGTGTCTGATGAAGGCAAACTACATACTGGCTGTATTAGCAAAAGAGCAGCAAGAAGGCTAAAAGGAATAATGATTCCCCTCTACTCAGCACCAGTGAGGCTGCATCTCCAGTACTGTGTCCCGTCTTGGGCTCCCCAACACAAGATGGACATTGACATAATGGAGTAAGTCCAGTGAAGGGCCACGAAAAGGGAGTGCAACATACAACAAAAAGGTAAAGCTTATTTGATATTAAGATGATAAGGCTAAGGGGAGATCTTACTGCTGCCTTAAATTACTTACTAGGAGGGTACAAAGAAGATGATGTCAAATTCTTCTTGGAGGTGGCACAGTGGCAAGACAAGAGGCAAGAGTCATGCCTTGCACTACAGGATATTTTGACTAGACATAAAGGAAAAAAATTCTACAGCATGAGAGAGTTTGCCCAGAGACAGCTTTACCAGGCTGCAGAACCTTCATCCTTGGAGATAAGTAAAACTTGACTGCACAAGGCCCTGAGAAACCTGACCTAAATTTGAAGTTAGCTCTGCTCTGAACAGAAGGCTGAACTAAATGACATCTAGAGGTCCACTCGTACCTTAATTACTCCATGCTTCTATAAAGCAGACATCTAACGTTGGTCAAATTAATCCTACCTGAACATTTTAAGAGATTTCTTCAAAAGGCTTTGCATTGTAGACATTTAAGGAGAGCTCCTCTGACACACCCAGTAGGAAGCATGAACTCTACCTTCCCGGTAAAATAGTTTAATCTTTTTTTTTCTGTACAGTTCTGTAACTCAGATACTTCACTCCATCTCAAGCCACTGAAAAGCTGTGTTTAAACAGTGGTCCCAGACAGAATCTTCCTTTTTACAAGCTTAATTTTTATCTGTTGCATTTTTTTAAATCAGATAGCTAAATACTATGGGTTTATAGGAAGTCTGTGAGGCTTTTGCTAATTATTACTGATGTAATTATTTAAAATTAAATCAGCTTATAAAAACAGCAAATGCACAATAATCTCTTGTATTGTGTGGATATATTTGCTCTGAGGAAAGATAACTACATTAAGGAAAAATTTTAAGAAGAGCCTGCATCACTCAGAAATGCAGTGCAGCAGTTTTGGCAAA
Source organism: Pygoscelis adeliae (assembly GCF_000699105.1). Taxonomy (NCBI): domain Eukaryota; kingdom Metazoa; phylum Chordata; class Aves; order Sphenisciformes; family Spheniscidae; genus Pygoscelis; species Pygoscelis adeliae. The sequence continues at coordinate 3,183,498 of NW_008824368.1, forward strand.
ACTCTTAAACAAAAGAACAAAGTAAGATCTCAAGTACCTGCAGGCTGCCAACTTACAGCTGTCATATAATGGTATGATGAATGACTTTAAGGTTTTTCCTACCAAGAATTGGATAATCAGGTAAGTATGTTTAAAAATGTGATTAAAATACAGTGTTAAGCTTTTAAAGTTGAACTGAAAAATTTAGAAGACAATCATGTTAAGATAGGTGTAACATGGCATTCTTACCTCCCACGACACCTGAGCACATGCAGCAGATCTGCATGCCACTTGAGGGGGCCTGCACTGATCTGGTGGTCCAGGTGCTGTAGTTATTTCACATTTTTCCGAGTAAGGTCCAAACTATTAAAAAGGGAATTGATACAACTAAATTGTAAAAATAAAACTACTACTTTTTAAGTAACAGTTTACCATAGCAGGGACATATAACAGCAGCCTGAAACTTTGTATTACTTGCCTATAAAATAAATCTCTGTGGACTGTGGATTCAGGATTTATTTCAGTATCTAACTATTCTCCAGAATAGCTGCAAGACTCTTCTCTATAGCAAATGCAATCAGAATAAATTTGACACTCAAACTCTCTGGCAGAACAGGAGAGTGCTATCCAAATCCTTATTTTGAAGTTACATGATGGCTGCACTGTAACATAACACAATTTGTAACTGCCTATTTGTATCTATCGAAAAGAAATAAAGGATTCAAAAAATGCTTGAGCTATAAACCACTCCTTGGGGGGTGGGGGGGTGGATGAAAAGTTAGGTCAGTGCTTTAAAGCCTTAAGCTGCAGACCTCTCCACAAACAGTATCAGCTGGTCCCGATAAGTTTTTATGAAGAGAACGTTATTGAACAAATGCAAGCAACCCTGCCGCTCTGTCTTTAAATCAGGACTTTGGATACATAATTAAATAAAGCTTGTTCTACAGCAACGATTGATTTAAACACATTTAATACTCCAAATAGAGAAATATTCTTGTATCCGATAGAACATGTACTCAGAAGTTAAACTAAATATAAAAAAAAGAGAGTCGGGAAACACTAATTATTGTTCTAGAACACTAACAACTGTAAAAATAAAGGTCAATCAATTTACAAAGCTGTATACAGAAAATAATTTACTACCTTACTTCACATGAGAATATTGAAGTTGCAACAATGCTTTGATAAAGTACTTAGCATTTCCTAACCATCTCCCAGTGCTATTATTCAGATATAGGACATAATTAGCTATTTTCTCTTCCCTTCATCTAAAACCCCCTTTATTATAAACTGATGTTTAACTGTCTGTTCCCACACAACAATAAGCTACGTGAAGCAAATGGCTCTATATTAGGAAATCCTCATTTTAAAATTACTGTTAAATGCTTCTTTTAAGAGAAGATCCTTAATAGTGATTGCAGTCTCTGGAACTAATTTCATTGCAGACTGCCTCCTTACCCCAGCCTTGTTAGCTGCTCGCAGTCTGAAGTTGTACATCCTCCCCGGAAGAAGGCTGCCTACTGTGCATTCAACATCAGAGCCTTGGTAAACCTCTCTGTGTTCATCGGTTTCTGACTGAAACATTTCCAGACCATAACAGGTAATGGGCGAACCACCGTCTACCTGGGGCGGTCCTAAAAATAAGAAAGAAAAGCTTATTTAATTTTAACACATAACACATTTGGATCCCTTACACTCACTAATAGTTGTAGTAGAATTACCCCAGCGCAGCTGAATTTCTCTTGCTCTTGGTCTACCCTGTAGCCTTGGAGGCTGGCACGGACCAGGAACCACTGCTGGTGTCTGCACCAGTAAAGAATCAGATGCCTACAAAGGAAAGATAGATTAATGAAGTCATCGAGGCCAAAACAAGCATTATCAATTATGCCACAAGTAAAGGCAAATACCTAAGTCAGAAACAGGATCTTCCATTTTTTGAACTACATCTTCAAATACATGAAGATGCTTAAGTGATCTGGTATGCATTTCTCATAATACCTACATAAACCATGCTACAGTAATCACACAATATGCAAAATTAACTTTTGCTTTTGTGTTTTGGTACACATACAAGGGGTAGAATTAAAAACAGTGGTTACTTATCAGTACAAACCTAGTATAGATACTTGAAATCTTGTTGAAGTCATTGAAATGACTTGTTCAATCTAAATTCATTCTCTCTTCCATCAAACAGCAGTTCAATGACTTCTAAAACCCTACTCTAAGGATTTGTCCTGGTTTCGGCTGGGATAGAGTTAATTTTCTTCCTAGTAGCTGATATAGTGCTGTGTTTTGGATTTAGGAGGAGAATAATGTTGACAACACACTGATGTTTTAGTTGTTGCTAAGTAGTGCTCACACTAGTCAAGGACTTTTCAGCTTCCCATGCTCTACTGACTGAGAAAGCTGGAGGTGCACAAGAAGCTGGGAGGGGGCACAGCCAGGTCAGCTGACCCAAACTGGCCAAAGGGACATTCCATACCATGTGACATCATGCTCAGGACATAAACTGGGGGAAGTTGGCCGGGGGGCAGCGATCACTGCTCAGGAACTGGCTGGGCATCAGTCGTCAGGTGGTGAGCAATTGCATTGTGCATCACTTATTTTGTATATTCTATTATTATTATTATTATTATTATTATTATTATTATCTCAACGCACGAGTTTTCTCACTTTTGCGCTTCCGATTCTCTCTCCCACCCCACCGGGTCAGGGAAAAATGAGCGAGCGGCTGTGTGGTACTCAGTTGCCGGCTGAGGTTAAACCATGACAGGGTTGTATACTTTCTGTGCAAGAACCTCTCAGAAAGCAAAAGTGGGCAGAAATGTCAATCAGAAGAGATTAAAAAAAAAGAGATTTCAACTTTTTCATTGCTTAGTAATACTTAATGTGCAACAAACTTCCACCTCTGATTTGAAGTGCATGCAAAAATACATAGCATAACAACATGCAGCAGATGGCACTGACTATTCTGGATGCAGACAGAAATGAGTCGGAGACAATGTGGGGTTATTAGCTTCAGTGTGATACAGAACAAATACTAAGTTGGTAAGCCTTTTAGTTTACAAAAGAGATGCATCTTAGAGTCTCATTTCACAACTGCTTTCTACATGTGTTCCAGAAAGAGTGGATCGGAAGCCCTGCTGCTTTTCAGTTCCTTTGAAATGTATTGTTGCACTGAAAACTGATGCTACTTAAAAAGCAGAATGTTTCTCAGGAGGTATACGTCCATGACAAGCTACAGAAAAGTTTAATTACATCTTTCTTTACCATTCTTCTGTTGATTTCTGACACCTTCAGAAAGTATCAGGAATTTCTGAATTTCTCTCGGTACTCTTGGTACCAATTTTCTCTTTGGTACTCAAATAATATTTATTCTAAACTAATGATGTTGGGCTGTGGGGAAGGAGGTTGGCAGAGCAAAAGTCTCCAAAGACATACATGTGCTTGTGGTTAGGTGACTGGGAAGTATACTGCCTTCCCCCTTGCCCTGTACAACAGCAAGCTGAGCTATGGCAAGAGGGAAAGCATTGCAGCTGAGTCAGCACTGAAGGAGTCCAGATTTATTCTTAAGACAAGGTGGCTGTGGGCAAGGCTACCTTTGCAGAAGACTTCTATGTGGAGGAGGAACACATGAATTTCATATAGTAAAGGGAGGCTGGGGGAGAAATGGCAAACACCAAGAATGCAAGGCTTTAAGATTTTCAGATCAGCTTGACAGCGAAGCCCTGCTGGAAGTCTGTAGAGGGCCAGTGCTGGCTTTGGTACACTTGCTGCTGGGAAGAAGGGAGAAGAATACAGCGTGACATTTTGGCACTGGAGGCGGAACTACACCACAGAACTGACAGTGCAAGTGTGTGTGTATGTAATGTGTATATATGAGGGAGCATAGTACGGCACACCAAATTGGGAATACTGAAAAGTAGGGCAACGTAAACATTTTGATTGTGGCTGAGAGAGCATGGGAAAAGACTACGGAACACAACCCTGTAAAGCCTGAGGAAACACTCTGTCCTCCCCTGCCTGCTGGGCTGACTTGGCTGCTCAGACAGGGTACTCACTGCACTGACCACATGGAAAACATTAAATTTACACTGCTGTCATGGGTTAGGCCTTAAGAAATTACATTCTGTCAATGTATCACACAGGAAAAGACATAGTATCTCTTTCTGTAAATAAGAAAAAGCACTTTAAACAAAATATAGTATCAGAAAAGAATATTCACATTTATTTCTTTAAGAAACGGGCAGAAACTTGAAACACTGTGCATCAATACTAGAACTTTTTTGAGGTACTAATTATGACTATTTTGTTAGGCACTTCCGTACAATATTTGCTTATTAACTACTGGACCAGATTTTCTTAAAGAGAGAGAAATTTTATTTAATAAAAATATTAGCTCATATTACCGTGCTTTGTCCTCCTTCCCCAATGCAATACACACGTAAGCGATAGGAACAGCCAGGATTTAGTCGGTCACACACATGTTCTCTAGCAGCTCCGCTGTATATTGTATCCCATTTGTTTCCTGAAAGGTTAGGAATAAGTGTGCAATGAACCAAGGTGTAATTTGCCACACTTCAGTAGCAGCCACAGCAGGTACCCTAGCTTCGCTAAATAAGCGTGTGCCTGATGTTTACAAAAAAAAATTAAGGCTTGCTTTGAGTTTCCTGGAGAAAGATCCAATAATTTCATAAAGATAGTTTCCTAGGTAAATTTGTGTAGATCTGCTGAAGTGAAATATTTTCCTTATTTGGTATGCACATTAACTAGGAGAGAATTTACTTTTAATGAAGTAGTTATTACTGGGCCAGCAAGCACATTCAAACATCATAACCAAATAAATAGGACAGATACAAAAGCAAAATTTTCCATGGAAAAGAAACTTTAAATTATAACATTCATTTTGCAGACTGTAACTACAGTTTACAACTGATAAAGCTTGTTCCTGTATTCCTGAATGGCCCGGCACCATCTGAAATACTGATTTCATTCTTTGCTATTCAGCCAGAGTCTTAAATCAGAAATTCTTTAGCATTCTCTCTCTCTTTTTAAGAGATTAAGCAGGGAACCTGGGGACTTTTAATTACATCTCCAAAAACTCACCACATCACAGAATTTAGAGGACTGAGAATGAAATGTAATGCTCAGCTCACTAAATCTGCATGAAAGGCTTGGGTAAATCATTCCAGAAGTGACTTAATGTGGACACGTGATGGAGTAAGGGAAGCGGTAGACTAAGTATCAAAAGAATCACAGCTGAGACCCCTGACATTACACTGTCCCATTACAATTCGGGGACAGTGCGCTGTCTTAATCTGACACAGCACTGGAGAAGTACAAACTTTCATTCTCAGTATGATTGTGTTTCTGAGTTTAATAAGGTCACTTAAGAGGTCTAGATTTTTAAATAATTTCGCTGGATAGCTTTATGTCCAGTTTAGAAATATTGTTAATTTCCCTTCTGTATGAAAGGACAGAAAAGCAAATAGCAGAAACAGTTATCCCAACTGCATCACTGTTCTCCTTCAATAGTGATCAATAGAGCACTAGTTTTTCTTTCATCTGTCACACATCCAATAAAGCTACGTGGCCCTGTCTTCTTGCTCTAAAATGTCTGAAATGTGTCATTTCATTTCCAAAACAGAATACACCTAATTAATAAGCTAAATACAGACCCATCTCTTTCGACACAGAGTTTTGTGGTATCTTCTTTCTAAGCCAGAGAAAAAGAACCTCTTGTCTACAAGCATCAACATCCCTGATTTTTTAAGCACCAACATCCCTATTTTTTTAATGGCAGTCTCTTGCAGTAACTTTCCCTATCATAATACACGTTTTACTCTTCCCACAGGCGCGCACACACAAAAAACCCCACCACAGCTGAATACCAACATATGCTCCTACTTACCATTTAGGCCTTCAGACATTTCCACAACATATGTATTTACTGCTGCTCCTCCATTGTCTTTTGGTGGATCTATAAAAACCAGCAATATTCCAACTAAGCGAGATAAATTAAATGGTTTTGTAGCTTTTGGGGAGAATTTACAAAAGGGAAAATTAACAACCAACTGGAGACAGGTGCTTATTTAGACAGACAGCATGCTAGCTAGCCATAGCATCCTAGTTCAGGACAGCCGCAAATCACTCAAATTCTCCACTAAGCAAAGCTGCCAGCTCACAACCCTACTGTGTATTCTACAGATGAAGAGTGACAAGTGAATCAGGCAACTGGGAGATGCCACAGCAAACATTTCAGTTAGTCTGAAGTGCCGCAGAAGGCTGCCTGATCATGGCTTCAGGGACATAGATCCTAATGGTCCTGTAATTTGGACTGCTGATAGGAAAAGATTATCATACTCATTTGTATGTAAGAATATTTCAAAATGATTTAAGGATAGGATTTCAAAAACCTAAATATTTTGGGAGACAATAGAAGTCAGGAGTTCTACACTGAAAACTTAATCTCTTAAATTTTTAATACGTCACTAGAAATTGAGTGCACTATCCTCCCTGCTACAATATTCATGTACAAGACATGAACCTACAGAGCTATCATTGACATATAATCCTACTCCTCTTTCTCAGAGCTGACTTGGAGAACAGCAGAATTAAAATAATGTGAAAAAACAAATTTTGGACAAATATAGACAGCATGATACTTCAACACAGAAGGGTACTGCTGCCACAACATTACATATGTATGTGCTGGATGAAACGGTGTTGGCTCTCAGGCAAGGGTTACATATCATATCACACCTGCTAAATAAAATGAGATTTATTATATGGCACGTAGCACTTTTTTGGTTGGAAGGTAACAAATTACTCCAAATGAAAAATAAAATGATCATGTTAATTACCATGTATTAAAAAAAAAAGAGTATTACTGCTCAAAATAATGACTATTAAAGTTTTTACATATAAATAGATATTTTAGATAGTTTTCAATTTACAAATTAGGTATTTCTATTAACTTCATACATTATATATGATCCATATGATCAAGTATCAGGCCCTGATGTAGCAAAGCACTCTGGAAAGATGCAAGACTCGACTTGCTAAGTACTACTTATACTCCAAAAGTAACTTTCTTATTATTAATGCAAAAGAATTAAACACACTATTAAACAGAAGTAGGTAAGAAGTTTAATTACCTGTGACAATAAATAAAACCTTTAACTGTTTGATTTTCTGCTAAAGTACTGCATCACATAGTACTGTTTCACCTTCTCCTATTTCACAGCATAAGGCTAAAAAAACCTGAGCCTAAGGAAAAGTTTCTCAAGATCCTTAGTGAATAAGAACATTTGTCTATCAAAACCAAACTCTTCGAAGAGATAGGTTGAACTTGGATCTTCTCTTTTGATAAAAACCCAGAGTTCTGTGACATCTACTTTTTGTGCCAGAGAAACAGAACTTCTTAGTACACAAATTAACACTACTCTTTTTTTAATTATTGTAGTCCCCTGCAATAACAGTCCCTATTACAATTTGTATATTATTCTTCCCACATCATTACACTATTATACTGCCACCCTAAGTATTTTGAATCAGTATTTTTCTTTTAGTTCCATGAAAATGAATCATAATGGCTCAGTTGACTGAAGTGTTACTGAAGTAAAACCTGGCCTTCTATATAAAAAAATATATATAGAATATTTATATATATATATAAAAAAAATACAGAGGACATACTCTAAACAGAGTGGGACAACAATCTTACCCCAGATTATTTTAAAACTCTGTGCATGAATTTTTCCTTTCACTGCGGGTTTTGAAGGTACTCCAGGCTTGTCTGGACAAGTAATGTATTCTACTGTCTCACTTGGACTGCTTTTCCCTTCTGAGTTATAGGCAATGACCTGCAAATATATAAAAAAATATAAATTATAAGCAGAACAAACGCACCGGCTAGTGGTATGCTATTCACTGTTACTGGTGAACTCAAATTAATTTACATGTATGCTTAGACAGATAGCTACATAATAAATTATCACAAGAACTAAAGCTATTATGTACCTTCATTTCATTAGTCCCACAGTTAGACAATCACTATACTGAAATTAAAAATTCCTGCAAATTGCCAGCAAAAAAAAAATCCTTAAAAAAACCCCACCTAAAAGCTGTGAAGCTGAAAAAAAAAATTATTTCACAAATCAAATAACCTTCCATATCCCCCAAATTTCAAATGTTGGTGCATAAAGTTAGGCTTCTACTGAGGACACTTAAGAGTTGCCTGACCGTAAAAGGTAATCAGGACATGCAAATCTCAGTGACATTAATGGAATCTGTGGGTGCTCAATATAGCACAAGCTACTTTATTTCAAGTCAAGGATCTGAAAACTTGTTTTTTTAAAACCATCTAAGATACTCAGAAATTAGATAGGTCTAAGAACACCTCTTTTTTATCAGAGTTGCACAATTTATTGATAAGGAAATATACGCATGAGAAAAAGCCTTTGTAACAGCATGGAAACAAAAGATGATGAAAAAGACATACTGCAAAGAGGCCACTTTTAAACTTTCACTGAAAGAACTTGGAAGCATTAAAATTTTAACTGCAATTCCCTTCCCACTGAGGTAAAAATATTTTCATGTAATTAAGTAAAGAGCAAAAAGTGATGCTTTACTAACTGCTAAAGAAACCTGAATAATTGGGATGAATTAAGGAGAGCTCTCATGCTACTATAGTACCTTCTTTTAAGGAAATACATTCAGACATAAAAAGGTGTTTATATGGGTAAGTTGTATTAACAACAGCAAAGGTGATAAACTCTTCAGTCCCAGGGAAAATTATGGCAAAGGTTGTCACGGAAGTTATTTACAGGCACATGAAGGACAAGAAGGTAATTAGATTTATCAAGGGTAAATCATGTTTGACCAACCTGAGTGCCTTCTATGATGAAACAACTTGCTCAATAGATGAGGGGAGAGCTGTGGACATCATCTACCCTGATTTTAGTTTGACATGGTTTCCCACAACATCCATGTAGACAAGCTGGTAAGATACAGACAGAACAGATGGACCACAAGATGGGTGTGGAAAACCTGATAGAATGCCAGGCTCAAAGGGTGGTGGTTAATGGTTCAAAAGTAAATTAGCAGCTGCTCATGACTGGGTTTCCTCAACAGTCAAGACAATGTCAGATACTATTCAATATCTTTAGAAGTGATCTGGATGACAGGAGTGAATGCACCCTCCCCAGGTTTGCATATGACACCAAACTAGGAGCACAGAGACATATGCTGGAAGGAAGAGCCACCATACAGACTTTGACGGGCTGGAAGATTGCATCAACAAGAACTGTATGAGCTTTGACAAAGATAAAATCTTGCACCTGGGATGGAATAATCCCAGCAGCAGTCCGGGGTCTGACTGTTCAAGAGTGACTTAGAACAGCCCAGGTTGGAAGGGACCTGAAAGATCATCTGGTCCAACCTTTCAGGGAAAAGGGAGCCTAGATGAGATTATCTAGCACCCTGTCCAGTCGCGTCTTGAAAGCGTTCAGTGATGGGGACTCCACTATGTCCCTGGGGAGGTTGTTCCAGTGATTGATCATTCTCACGGTGAAAAATTTCTTTCTTATACCAAGCTGAAATCTCTCCCAGTGCAACTTGCACCTATTGCCCCTTGTCCTCTCCATGTGGCTCCTTGTGAAGAGAGAGCCTCCCTCCTCTTTGTAGCCGTCCTTTAACTACTGGAAAACTGTGATGAGGTCCCCCTGAGCCTTCTCTTCTCCAGGGAGAAAAGATCTAATTCCTTTAGTCCTTCCTTATAGGGCAGGTTCTCCAACCCTTTGATCATCTTCGTGGCCCTCCACGAAGGGAGAGGGTCCAGAGACCCTCTCCAGTCTGTCTGTGTCTTTTTTGAATTGTGGGGATCAGAACTGGACACAGTACTCCAGGTGCGGCCTGACAAGAACTGAATACAGTGGGATGACCACATCTCTTATCTCTGCTAGTAATGCCCTTGTGGATGCAGCCCAGGATCCAATTTGCCTTTGTTGCTGCAGTGTTGCACTGCTCGTAGTCAGATTGTCCACCAGGACACCCAGGTCCCTTTCAGCGAGGCTGCTCCTAGCCCATACTAGGCTCCTTGGTTATTCTGACCCAGGTGCAGGACTTTGCACTTGTCTTTGTTAAACTTCATACTGTTCTTGCTAGCCCACTCTTCTAGCCTGTCCAGGTCTCTCTGTAAGATGGCTCTCCTTTCTGATGTGTTCATCTCACCACTCAGTTTGGTGTCACCAGCAAACTTGGTGAGGGTGCTTTCAATCCCATCATCTAGATAATTTCTGAAGATGAACAGCATGGGGCCCCATATCGATCCCTAAGGGATCCTACTTCTGACAGGCTGCCAGCCTGAGTAAAAACCATTGATCACCACCCTCCGATTGTGGCCTGTTGGCCAGTTTTCTACTCATCTTGCAGACATATCTTGCCAGTTTGTCCAGGAGAAGGCTGTGAGAAACAGTGTTGAATGCTTTGCTGAAGTCCAGGTAAACAACATCCACTGCTCTCCCCAGGCCAACTGGAAGTGTTACTTTGATGTAGGAGGTGATCAGGCTAGTCAGGCATGATTTGCCTTTGGTGTCGGCTTTTCCCAATCACCTGCTTCATTTGGCTTGTAATAGTTTCTAGGAGGACTCTTCCATTACTTTCCCAGGGACTGAAGTAAGACTAATGGGCCTGTGGTTCCCTGGGTCCTCTTCTGGGCCCTTCTTGTTGATGGGTATGACATTTGCCCTCCTCCAGCCATCAGTGATATTCCCTGTTCTCCATCGCTTTTCAAATATTATAGATAGCGGCCTTGCAACAATGTCAGCCACTTCTCTTAACATCCTGGAGTGGATTCTGTCTTGGCCCATAGATTGATGTGGATTGAGCCCCTGCAAGAGGCCACAGCCTAGCCCTTCCTCCACCACTGGTGGGTCGACACGTGCCTTGTCATAGCTACTTGATCTTGTGATCTGGGGTCCAGCTATGCCGGTAAAGACAGAGGCAAAGAAGGTATTAAGAACCTCTGCCTTATTGGCATTATTAGTAACTTGCTTCCCTGCCCTGTTTAGCAATGGGCCTATGTATGTCTTCCCTGTGCTTCTGTTTACTGCTCACGTATTTGAAGAACCCTTTCTTGTTGTTCTTGACATTTTGGGCCAATTTCAGTTCTAGCTGATCCTCAGCCTTCCTGGCTGCATCTCTGCATGTCCTAGCAAGGTTCTTGTAGTCCTCGATGGCTATTTGGCCACCTTTCTAGAGCCGGTATGCTTCTTTTTTGCTTTTAACCACACCCAAAAGCTCATTGTTAAGCCAGACTTCACCTTGAGCTAACAAGTTCAGCCCTCAAGACCTATTAGAACAGGCTCAGCACCATGGTAATATGAATGATTTACTAACTTGGGCTCAGTGCTATGCTAGGACTGACACATGTTCTTTTTGATCAAAATTGCTCCTTACCCCAACACCTTCAGACATGTTTAGAGTCTGTCAAAGAACCCTATAGCTACACTAAGTAATATTACCCATGTATATGCAACACAGAAACCAAATTAAAAAAATCCAACTGTTTAGAACATCGACTTATCACCTGGAATTTCAAGATACCTGCAACTGTGTTATGCCCTTGCAGAGGTTCTTATTCCTTCTGCAGGGACAATTAATGAAGCAGGTGTTCAGCCGATAGTTTTAAGAGATTGAAATTGTAAGAAACTGGCATCAGATTTGGTTTTCCTTAAAAAAGGCCCTCCCCACTTCTGAGTCAATCTTAAGCTACTCTGGTGCAAAAAAAACCCCAAATATATGAAAAAATCTTACCCTAAATTTATATTTTGTACTACGCCTCAAATTCTTCACCGTGTAGGTAAGGTCGTCACCATCATATTTTGGCTTGAAACCATATCCCTGCAGAATTAAGTAGGATTACTTGAAACATTGTATCTGCAGACCAAACCATGTAACATACATTCATACAAATAAATTAGTTTCAGACCTTAATTGTTATGCTCCTCTGACAAAGTAATAAGTGCACCTTCATTGTGTAAACACCAGATATTTTTTTGGAGAGGGGGAAATTAATTAACCATTCTCCAATCAGAAGAGGAGAAAAGAACATTAAAGAAAAACATATGCAGTGTCAACAGAAATTATACCTAACACTTTCAAAGGGTAGAACAGGACTCATTTTAAAACAAAGGTGGTTAGGCTGAAACGATATCTAGAGGGACTACATTTCATGATGCAATTACTTTGATCCAACTCTTATAAGGCTTAACTTTCACACACAAATTCACAAAGTTAAAAGTAATTTAAAAGTCTTTGCAGGATTGGGGCTTAATAACACTAATAATGATTACTGTCACAATAAAAAGGTGAAAACTATGTGGCTTGGTCACAGCAATGAGAAGTCATTAGCTTATTTTCAGAAAATACAGTTCCTTGTAGAATATTCTAGCAAAAGTAATCATTGTTACACTTAATACAGTAATGTATGAAACACACATTATCGTCTCTTTTCTTATTGAGAATAAGTATTCTAAACTTACTGAGTTCTCATCCTCCATCTCTAATATATACGAGATTCCTTCATCTGATGGTGTTCCTGAGGGTTTTGTCCACTGTAGGGATAACCAAGTAACTCCAGCATTAATCAGCAAAGGACTTGCTGGTGTGGTTGGGGCAGTGCCTGAGGTATGATACAGGACTTCTTCACTAAAACCACTGTTTAAAACAGACAGTATGTAAACTAACTAGACACAATAGTTAATATCTAGAAAAACATATTTCTTACTAAACACAGCTATGACAGTTTCTTGGACATGTGCACAACTGAAAATTGCAAGCTGGTACATGCAGACAACTTAACTTGCCCATGAGTCTGTCAGTAACTAAACATCTGAACAAGGTTAACATGTTCATAATTGAAAGATTCCTTTGTATGATATAATCACATTTTGCTAACCAAAACAATTTGCTTTTTCATATTAAGTCATTATTCTAAAACAGTAGAGCTCTATATGCAATAATGTACTAATACCACAGTGCCCTTCCTATTCAAAATGAAAACATGAAGACATAAAAGCATATACGGGAAGACCTCAAAAAAAATTTTGCTTCCCAGGCAGCAATTATGTGCTTCAAGTGTACTGTGAAGCACTAGTTTCTCTAATGACTCAGAAAATAATAGAATAATAGCCTCATTCAATGTTAAGTTACTTTAACACTTGCCAATATGAAAGTCTTATTGCAGAACAAATGAAGTAGGATGTACACCAGTGAATCTCCTAACACAACTGTTAACCTTAACTGATGATGCTTAGATATGCCTTGAAGTGAAAATACAAATAAGTTACATAAAAAGACCTACTGTGAAACAGAGGGATGCAAAAGTCAGTAAACGAGTACTATGCTTGCACAGATGGTCTGACATGTATCCAGCTAGACTAAAAAAAACCCACGTGTTCTCAGCTGGCATTTGCTGCTTCTACATCAGATCTGAAGAAACATTTACAGGCTTAAGAGCTAGTCTAGCTTTTTTAACCATAAGAAACTAACATCAAAGATGTAATTTTAATCTAAAAGCTAGGCATTACCTAAGTGCACATCAGGAAGCCCTGAAAACAAAATTCTCCGTATGGTTTAAACAACAGTGCCAGTTACATGTCTTGTGTGTCAGAACCTGACTTTCCTGAAAAATCTCAACACAAAGATACCCTCAACTTCACTTTCTCTCTTACCCAACCTACATTACAATACCGCACAAGTTGTAAATTTTGGTCTGCTCTACAGTCTTTTTGGCATAAAAAAAAAACCACCAAACAATTAAAAAAAAAAATCTTACAGACCACACATTATCAAGACTGTCAATAGCACCCAAAGCTATACAGTCTGTGTGGACATGCAGACTGTGAAATAGATTGTGAAGCAAGAAGTGAAAAAGTGCAAAACAAGAGAAAACTTCTTAAATTTGGGGGGAATAGTATTTTTTTTCTTGCAAGAAGTCGCAAACAAGAAAATCTCTGAAATGATGATGATATGATACATACAATATATCTACTAAAAAAAATCTCCAGCATTATACAGGTAGGCTAGAGGAAGCATGAAGAGAGGCTAGACAAATACTATGCCTATCTCTATTCACAACAAACTATTGAAGGAGTCACCTCACAAGCAGATATAAGGTAAAAAACACCACACCTTAAAAAGATTTAATCTCTTTACTTGATTGAACCACTCCAAAATACACTGAAATCAACTAAAAGAGTTCCAGTGATAACCACATTTGAATGACTCTTTAACAATTCACTTAGAAGTACAATAATGCTATCTATCTTTTAAATAGATTTTATTTTTCCAGTTTTCTTTAGCCACTGTTTCATGAGTGGTTAGAATTAAATTTAAAAATACGAGTAACTCAAAGATAAGATATCTGTTCTTGTTGGTAAAATCATTTAGACAAAATTCTGTCTCCAGATGCCTAAGCTTCTCAATGTTCTTCATAAGGAATAATCAGGCACTCTACCGTAATAAATATTATTTCAAGAGACTTCTTAATTAAATAATACCATAAAGACAATAAAGTGCATCTTTACAAGGCTATGAAATATTGATTTAAAAATCTATTTGGTTTGATTAGTTTAAGAAGGGTACTTAACTGATCAATGTCTTCTACCAGCTTACACTGCAGGAATCTGTAATATGTGCAAGTATTCCTAGAGGGTACATTTACACTCAGACTGAAAAGAGGAACAGGAGGAGAGCCCAAGCACTGGACCCTGCTTAACTGCCAGCTCACTCCCTGCCTTTGTTTTTTTGAACAGTTCCAACTAAATCTTATCAAGGCAAAGTCCAGGAGCAACTCAGAGAATAATTCATTCCAGAAACGTCATCCAGAAGGCAGTAACGTAATAAAGATTGTGTCGGAGCACACCAACAGTCATTCTAGTCCACTATACTGTCCTCTGACAGTGGCCCAAAGCAGGTGCCAAAGGAAAGACATAGGAACAGGCACTATATGCAACGCATTTGCTGAGTACTCTCCAATGCCTCCCGACACACGCCTCAGATCCGAGCCAGCTGTAGTTTTCACATACTTAATACTCTGCAGAAGATTTCTTCTGCCCAGCATGAATTACAACCCCAGGTCTGGCTCCCTATTCTTTACGCTGTCCTTCAACACTGAATAATGTTCCAAGCAGGCATTATTCCCCTAAGCACCTCCTTGTGCCAACTGAAGGACACACAACACGCATCCTCTATTTCATGCTATAAAAACATCACTCTGGTGAGCTACAGCACAATGCCCGTATTTCAAACACTGAATTAAAAAAACAAATGCAAAATAGCAATTTTAGGCTGACGGCTAGAGAAGCCCTGTTTTTATGCCACATAGGACCTCAAGGTCCAAGTGCTACTAGGTAGTGTGGACACTGGCAGTCTGCTCTAGAGGTGATGAGCCCTGACAGTGTGACTATTAGGTTTATTTGCTTTGCCTAAAGACCGAGAAGTATTCCCAAGAACTAATGCACCCAGTAGTGCAAGCGTACTTGAGAAACCAATAATTTTGGATTTTTTTTTTCAAGCTCTTACTTATATTCTCTACTGAAGTCAGATGTCATTCACTCAAAAATTCAAAACAAAGTTTGGTGCTCTGTAACTTCTGAAAAGTAGCAATTAAAAGTAAGAACCACATATCCTAGGCATTCATAATAAGCTCTAGAACTTCAGAAGAATTCGGTGATAAGGGAACGTCATATTCTGTCCATTTCCCAGGGTAACAGGAGACTAACAGACACCTTAGATAAAGGGACGTATCCAAGTAACAGGACATGGCAAAGAGCACAATACAGATACACCTGCAGGTGGCAGCGGGGGTTCTGCCAGACTTACTTCCTGCTCCAGCAGTTACTGACATCTCTTCATAGTGTCATCACTAAAACTCTAAATTTAAGGAGGGCTGATAAGCCCTGGAAAATTGCTACACCAGCTTCAGGAACTACTTTAGATCTAGCACCATGTTAAACCTTCCTGGAACCAAGAGCAGCAGAGAGCGTGGTAGGAGGTACCCTCTGGTCAGCACAGCAACAGCACAAGCACTGCAGCATTTAAACTATTCAATTCTGGTCCTTTGGCTGAGTCGCTTATCTTTTAGCATGATCCCTAGAATTTAGAAGTGTTTATTTACATCAGGCACAAAAGCCACAATTGCACTGAATGTGTGAATCTCTACAATGTAGTGCTTAGCCAAAAATTCTATTACAAGTACATGCAGTAGGAAACACGTCCAAGGTAGCAACTTCAGTGGTCAGCGTAGGTCTACAAAGACTGAAGCTAAAAACCAGCACAGCCTGAGCTGATTTCACATGAGAGCAGCCAGGTTGTCTGTGCCATGCTCATGCTCCCCATTCTAGGGGCATCGTGTACAAATGTCTGAGGAGGCTGTTCAGGAAATGAGGCTAAGTCTGGCAGAAGTAGCTGTACTATCTGCTTCTAAGAGGGGCTGAGATTTGTAGCATTTATATGCTAAGTATGCACATAACATAGGGGTTGTAGTATGTAGCCATACCATGCCTGGACAAAACACATTATGCTGGGAATCACAGAATAGCTGAGGTTGGAAGGGATCTCTGGAGGTCATCTTGTCCAACCTCTGCTGCTCAGGCAGGGTCAAGGGGTTCATAGTACACAGGTAATCTGCAAACCAAATAATCCAATCACATACCGTGAATTAACTATGCAGTTGGACTAGACGATCATTGTAGGTCCCTTCCAACTGAACTATTCTGTATTCTATTTCATCCCGTGTGGACGAAAGACTTGTTTCTTTAAATGCCATCATATGTTTTTCCTAAACAAGCACACATGTGCATGCATATGCATTCCATATTTATGTATATAATAGTAATATTTACCTCATTCCCATGTCATTTTTGGCTGCTAGCCTAAAGGTGTACCCCATTGCTGGTGATAGTTTAGTGATCCTATACTGCTTCTGTTGGCCATAATAACACTGGCAAAACTCTCCATTTCCTTTCCCCTAAAAAGGAATAAGTTAATCACATTATTCGCCCTATTATATATGCATCCATCAATTAAAGTAACACACAAACGTGAAGTAAACTCATTTTTTGAAATTAAACAGAACTCAAGAATCTCCCATATAGTGAGGTAGTAGTATACGAAACTTTGTATGTATATTGAATTAGAGGCTTTTTTCCTTCCTTTCTGTTTCCCAGCTCAACAGGGTTGGAAGGAAAGAGCCATGAAACTTCTGCAGCTCTGCCATCTCATGATAGCTGTCCAGGTAGGGACTGGAAGATGCTTGTGGGGGCATCTATTACAAGTACATGCAGTAGGAAACACGTCCAAGGTAGCAACTTCAGTGGTCAGCGTAGGTCTACAAAGACTGAAGCTAAAAACCAGCACAGCCTGAGCTGATTTCACATGAGAGCAGCCAGGTTGTCTGTGCCATGCTCATGCTCCCCATTCTAGGGGCATCGTGTACAAATGTCTGAGGAGGCTGTTCAGGAAATGAGGCTAAGTCTGGCAGAAGTAGCTGTACTATCTGCTTCTAAGAGGGGCTGAGATTTGTAGCATTTATATGCTAAGTATGCACATAACATAGGGGTTGTAGTATGTAGCCATACCATGCCTGGACAAAACACATTATGCTGGGAATCACAGAATAGCTGAGGTTGGAAGGGATCTCTGGAGGTCATCTTGTCCAACCTCTGCTGCTCAGGCAGGGTCAAGGGGTTCATAGTACACAGGTAATCTGCAAACCAAATAATCCAATCACATACCGTGAATTAACTATGCAGTTGGACTAGACGATCATTGTAGGTCCCTTCCAACTGAACTATTCTGTATTCTATTTCATCCCGTGTGGACGAAAGACTTGTTTCTTTAAATGCCATCATATGTTTTTCCTAAACAAGCACACATGTGCATGCATATGCATTCCATATTTATGTATATAATAGTAATATTTACCTCATTCCCATGTCATTTTTGGCTGCTAGCCTAAAGGTGTACCCCATTGCTGGTGATAGTTTAGTGATCCTATACTGCTTCTGTTGGCCATAATAACACTGGCAAAACTCTCCATTTCCTTTCCCCTAAAAAGGAATAAGTTAATCACATTATTCGCCCTATTATATATGCATCCATCAATTAAAGTAACACACAAACGTGAAGTAAACTCATTTTTTGAAATTAAACAGAACTCAAGAATCTCCCATATAGTGAGGTAGTAGTATACGAAACTTTGTATGTATATTGAATTAGAGGCTTTTTTCCTTCCTTTCTGTTTCCCAGCTCAACAGGGTTGGAAGGAAAGAGCCATGAAACTTCTGCAGCTCTGCCATCTCATGATAGCTGTCCAGGTAGGGACTGGAAGATGCTTGTGGGGGCACAGCAGATCCACCCCCTTTGTACAAAAGAAAGACTGTTACAGGAAAACGATCCTTCCGTGTCAGCTCTTGAAAGAAGTATTGGACTACAAGTGAAAAAGCCACTATTCGAAGTGACAGAATCATGTAATTAAGATCCTATTATTTTATACTCCCCAAGAAAAAAATTGGGCAATAGCCATATTTTCATAATTGCTTCAGGAATTACATATTTGTCACATGCCTCTAAACAGAAGTCATAATTTTCACACAACTTGATGTGCACAGTCACATACAACTACTTTTTAAAAAACTAAAAAATTAAAAATAAAATAGAATAACTTGCTTACTTCATCCCATTCTAAAAGGTAACTGTGGATTTTAGAACCATTATCACAAGATGCCTGCAAAAGGAAAAGAACAAAATTAGAGCTCTAACTGGATACAAGACCACTTAAGGAAAAAAATGCTTGTACAGGTCAAATCATGACAAAACCAGTGGAGGGCAAATGATGCTCACCTTATAGGATTGTTCTACTTGCCAAGACAGTTCTAGTCCAGTTTCCATCCAATTAATGCTTGTATCATGTTTATGGTTTTGTTTTTTAATTTAGACCTTGAAAAAGTATTCTGGCAGCAGTGTAAAATGCTACAGTATTTTTCTGAGCAGCTAGATTGCAGGTCTGCTCAAATCCCAGTCTTTCCAGACCACTTCATTTGCTTTGCACAAACAAACCTTTGTTCAATAATGGAGAAAGGAATTGATTCCACAGTACAGTAGGGGACTGGAACTCGAACCACTGTCTCTCATTCAAACTCAGTAACTTTATCTACAAAGACTCCTTGCTTTTCTGGGAATCCTTCTCTTTTTATTGAAGTCCACATTTAACCCAGTACATGTATTTCCAGTCACAGAACTGTGACTGAAATTAGTATGTTTGACAAAAATTTTCTATTTCAATGAACTGGCATTTTATTGTCAAATCCAAAACAATTCTGAAGAGTTTAAAGTATTTATTTTAAAGGTTTTTAAACAATTCTTACCTTCCACTGCAGAGTTAGAGAATTTTTGGTCCGATTAGTTATCCTGGGCAGATTTGGAGTATCAGGTTCACAACTTGTTGTGGTAAAACTCTCTGCTTCTGAAGGACTCCCCTTTACACAGTTGCATTCTACTTGAACTCTAAAGTGGAAAAAAGCCAATAACGTTTTGCTTCAAAATCTGCATATACAGTTTCCAAAGAAAACTGAGTATTGAGAATGAAACCAGGACAAGTTACTGCCTTGCTACCTCATAGTTAAAATATCACTATTTGTGGAAGCCTGGCTAGCTGACCGGGGACATGTAAACATCGAAATGTTAAGTCAGCAGGAACTTAATAATTATCGCACACAGCTGGTGTAATAGCCAATGAAAGACAAGACTATTGTAGCTAATACTCTGATAGTATAGATACTGTTGCAAGTATAGTGGAATGTTTGGCAAAGACACTGTACCCCTATTGTTAGACCATCTGGTTGAAACCGACCTCGCAGTCTGAAGCTCTGCCAACTCAACATTCTGGGCCAAAGGTGAAGGTACCCGGTGAGGAAGACTGTGAATCTTCCTCCAAAAGACCCCAATAGACGACCACCAGACAGTAGTACGCGTGCGCCAGGAGGAGGAACCCTATGATAATAGATTCTTAGAAATAATTGGAATATCCCACCTTTTCTTAGAACTAATTATACTAACCCAGCCTATAATAATAAATATGTAAGAAGTAAGCCTATAAAGGCTGATGATTGTATTCCAATAAACGAAGTATGCTGATCACTCATATTGAGTGACTGTGTCTTCCCTCCGTTCCGGCGAAAGGCGCAACAACTATTATAAATAAATAACTGGTGGAAGCATCTTGGTCAATAGAAGTAATGCAAAAGAAGAGAGTCCTTTACTTTGGATGTACATCATTACCAATCAGCCAGCTTTAGTCCCACAATTATATTTGAAATCTGTCTTATTTGCTGTACTTCGATTGGGAAATAATGGTAACATCTTGCAGGCTCATTATCTGCTGTAGACGTATTAATTGATATTATAAATAATTCTTCTTCTGCAAGTGCTTTCGTCAGATGAGCACAATGAAGCTGTTGATATATTTTCAGAGTACCTTCTGCACTCCTTCAAGACCTTGCTGAGTCTGGTCACCCTGTCCTTTCCTTTAAGAAGTTTATGAATTAACTCTCCATGTACTTCAGAAGAGTGAATTCTTGCTTCTGTCTCAAAGAGAAATGGTTTGTTTTTCTAACAGCTTTTCTCCAAAATTGAATACGGGATTATTATCTGGCCTCGCCCTGCGCTCTCCCTCCTCACCCGTGTAGCTGTGCCTTGTCTCCTCCTTGGGTGAACCTGCACGTTACTTTCTTCTAATTCACCTGTTCCTTTGAAAGAAAAAACAAAACCGCGAAAAAACCTTTCCTCTGATCACTGGTATAAGACCTGTGTTGCCTGCTTATGAAGATGCAAAAGTCCTTATATGTTCTTGTTGCATGAACAGCAAGTCACAGGAAATTTGGCTTTGTAGACTTCATGAACAGGGAGAGGGAGACATTTGAACAGTGACGAATGTTGCACATGAAGTTGTTTGTGTTTGCATAGAGTTGCAAATATGTAGTTTGTCAGTTATCTTCATAGTTCAGTCCTTCTGGTCTTCACTGATTTTGGGCACTGTTTGCACTGGTGGAATTCTGTTTAACTCCCAGTTCAGGAAGAGCTTAGATGGCTAAGTCATCTATTCCCATGCATTCTCTACAACAACCAGAATTAAGCAAGAAAGAATCTGAATGTAGCCTGATAAAAAAGGACTTATATAGGAAAACAAATTCCTAGGCTCTGACCCTTATACTCCCTACATTTTCAACTTAAACATTGTTGGGTAAAGTGCATAAACACTACTAAAAACAGGAACAAAATCACAGGGAGAACACTTGCATATGAAGAGCTCTGAGTCAATTTATCATTCATCCTCCTCCTGAACCTGTGCTGCAGGCCATATAGTGGCCCAAATTATATGAGGTGTGCAATGAAGAACAGACCAACCCTCTTTTGCTTTCAGTTTGGCAACGAGCACAATACCCTGGAAAACAGTACTAGGAGGTACAGACCCCCTCACACCAAGGACGAGGAATGTAGCTCTCCCATTTGAGCAACTGCTAGTCAAAGACTTACACAACAGAAATCCTCCTCCTCCCTACTGCCGATGTTCTAAAGCTCATGTGGAAAGAGGCACAACATTTCTGACTTGGATCCTTACTCAGACACACTTCTGTTCCCTGTGCTTTCTACCAGTTGCTTCTAAATTGGTTCCCTGGTCAGTACACAGGAGTCTTGGGGTTCTCCACAGTCAAAAGAGGCAAATCCCTCACATGCTGCACATTCTGTCACTTCTAAAGTTGTACTCTCCACCTGCAATTATTTCTTGAAAAGGCAGTACTTCTAAGGTGGCCTTCACTATGTTACGTATTTATAAACTGCTGTATTCATACTGGTTTTTTTAAACCAAGAAATAAGACAATATGTAAAAAAGGAGGGAAGAACAACACCTAGCTACATCTTTCCAGTCCTATGCTATTTCCTCAGTAGGACATAGCGAAGCAGCAAATTCTGCTAGAAGGACAGAATTACATTAAGCTAGGGGCTTATTTAGTAATGCATAAAGGGTCAGATCACCGGTCTGCTGGAGTAAAGTGAAAGGAGCATAACCTGACCTTCCGGTGGCCAGCAACGAGCATGTTCCTGTGCAAGGTACCTCCCTCTGCTGCCTCTGGGAAACAGAAAAAGCAAGCACCATCTGTGCCTGGCCCAAAGGACAGAAAAATGTCACTGTTCTGGCACGACATAAGAAGTAAAGAGCATGGATGTTGGATGAGGGTACAACAATTTTGTGTTTTCCAAAATGGACTGAGTGGTCAGCTAAGCCAAAAATGTTGATTTGTGACTCAAAGGAGGGTGAGATGTGGTAAAGAATCTCTGAAGACTTATGCGAATACACAGATCCAATGAAACTTTTAAAATATTTCCACTGAATTTAATGAATAGAGAAGGAGATACTCACTTTGCATGGTAATCAGTTGCTGGCCTGAGATCATTTACAGTAACTTTATTTTCTTCTCCACTGGAAAGAGATATGATTTGGTTTAAAAGACTGTTTCAGAATGCCATACATTTATAAAAAGACACACAGCATCTAACCCATCTGCCTAACACTTCTTCTAAGAAATATATTTGCTAACAGTTTATTTCTGTTGCTAAATATAGTAAAATGAAAACGCATTTATCTTTGAATTTTAGGGGCTTCTCGCATTTGATTCCTGTTGTTTTGCCCTGGTGGTTTTTGGTTTTTTTTGTTGTTCTATTTGTTCGGGTGTTTTTTAAGAATAATTATTTTCCTCTTTACTCAGTAAGATCAGCTGCACGTGTACGCATGTATTTTATTACACAAAAAACATGGAAGTACTGGGGCCTTTAGAAGCTCAGTTCAGCCTTGAAAAAACCATTATCTAAAACTGTAAATGACTGCATATACCTACTTGTTAGAGCCCAGTAAACAAAAAAGGCACCTCAGTGACATCTATTAGTCTGCTTTTACTGACATCACCTTATGTTAGCAAAGCTCATTTCTTTTCCTCTAAGCTTCTAGGACAGGGATATCCAACTTGCGATTCACATACTGCTTCTAAGAAATCCATGGAAGGTGACTAAGATAAACTAGCTAAATACAAAGATTTATAATTATTAGACAGCTTTACACCTTTAATGGTAAATTTTCTGTTGTTTTTCTCCAAGTTGCAAAAAAATGATTGCAAACCATCGTATTAGGAATGAAACAATTGAAAAGTTTTGTTTGTTTTGCTGCTGCTAGAGTTGTGTTCTGTGCGAATCTACTAACTTCATTTCGTATCTTAAGACTGCCTCTTACGAAGAGCATTTTCAGGGAAGGGAGAGATAACCTTACTGGGAGCAGAAGCATGTGCTGAAGTAAAGAACTACAAATACAATTTGTATTTCTCGCTATTTGTATATCTCACTAATTGAGAACCCATAGTTTCTAGTGCAGCTGGTTGAAACACAGCTAAGTGATATTAAAATATGCTTCCAACATCTAAGAACAAAGTCTTTAAATTCTAATTGATGATAGAGACTTCAGTAATAAAACAGAACCAATTCTACTGAAAAAAGTAGCTGGTTTCAAAAGAGAAGTTGCACAAAACTTCCGATTACTTAAATCTTTGGACAACAGGCAGATTTTTAATGAGGTTTTAGGCCACATAATTCAATGTAATAGCAATTAAATAAAAATAATGAACACCTACATGTATACAGTTTTGTACTTTCCATCTTTTCCAGTATTTGAAATCATTACTTCATAAGTATAAACTTCTGGTACGTCATTCTTGTCAGCGTCTTCTCTGGTATCACTGGATGGAGGGGACCACATAAGCAGTGCTGTTCTTGCCTGAATGTCTGATACCTGTAGAAATACAACTTTGAAACCTCTGCCATTTAAATGGTATTGTATATAAATGCTGCTTTGCCATATAGGACCAAATAAAAGAGAAGAAAACCATATAACATTATCATATCAGAGTATTTATACTGATCTAATAGCTATTAATTAGTTTTTACAGATGAAATCAAGCTGGAAATCTAAGAAATGTCATGAGAAAACTGCAATCCTAGGGCCCAGGGCTGAGTGCAAACAAACTTCTAAGTAACAAATGCCACCTAGTGGGCTAGATAAAAATTACTGTATAATTTATGAAGCACAAGAGATAGCAAGCATATATTGTGAATCAGTCGTTTTAGTAAATGACAGCGTTTCAGACTTTTGTTTTTTTTACGTGACCAGTACTATGATTTTTTTTTTTAATACCTTCTTGCTGACTCAGTTTTCATATGAAACATATAGAAGCTCAGGAATTTCTCCAAAATGACTGGCATTACTGTAGCAGGTACATAAAGAAACTCTGCTTTGGGCATTTAATTATGACTGTGACAAGTAGACTTTCCCATTAGATTAGAACCTATTTGGTTAACTACCCCAGCAAATTGGTTTTGAGCAGGATATTAATAGGGACACAACTACCTGAGGCTCTAATCTAGTACTCTGTTAGCGAACAGAATATTACAACATGTAATGTACTTTGAACTCAGGCACCTGCGATGAAGGCATGCTCACAAGGTCCATGTACATATACATACGTATATATACACACATACATATATGTATATATATACACATGTGCACACACACACATACATAGGCAACATCCTATAAACAGTATTCTTGTGGTGGTGCTTGCCTGCACAGCCCACCCTTTGCAGAAAGGCCTGGATAACAGTTGGTGTGATAGAAATATGAGCATAAACTGTGTGTGTGAATGCGACACCTCCAACTGTCTGAGAAGTGTTTGCCCCAACACACTCATTGTGCTAAAGGTGGCGACCCTCGGGTGGATTACATGGTAACCGGGGAATCACAAAGAGAATTCTGAAACGAAGAAGGAATCGACTTCAGAAGTATAAAAGCAGCATGAAAAATTTGTATCAGGGATAAAAGATGCTGGAGTGGAACAGAGCAATGATCAAAACCTGGCCTGACAGTGTGAGAAATTGCCCTGCCACCACTGCCGCCTCCATCCAGGCCTGACGGATGCCCTGAGTAGCCGCACCCCAGCTGGTGTGACAGCAGTTTGGGGTGCAGCAGACAAGGACCCAGAGATCAGGTGGGCACATGTGACCTGGTGGAGAGCTTTCTCAATGGCCTGTGGATTAGCAGATGGGAGGGAACAACAGATTTTAAGGAATAACACAGTTACATGCAAAGCTAGAGCACCCACGTCTCCCAAAGGAGATGTGCAGTTAGGGGCACCCACAATTCCAGAAGAGTGGGCGCTGCTTGAAACCCACACGTGCTGCAAGGGGCTGGGGATGCTCATATTTCTGTAGGTAAGTGCACGGGTGCGTGCGTGTGATTACGAATTTTTAGGATCTGATATAGAAGGAAGTCTAGAAATTTGTGGGTGTTTATTAATATTGTACGTCTACTATTGTAGTTTATACGTTGCACCCACCTAGTATTTCCAGTCATTTCTCGTTTAAGTCTCTCATTTAAGGGAACTGAAAACACATTTCATTATATGAAATGACTAGTTTTACAATATGACTGTAATATATGCCTATTTTAGGAATAATTGCTTTTGGAAATCTATTACCAGAGTATCAGAATCAAAATGCTACCTTCACAACTGGTGCTCTTAAATTGTTATAATATACGGAACGGGCCAACTTCAAGAATGAAGCAGAGAGGAGAGGACTTACTGGTAACAGACAAACAGAAAGGAGGAAAAAAATCAAACAAGATGAGCCTCTATGTCTTGGAAATAATGTCACTAAGCCCTTATACACTAACAGGACTATACATCACATCCCAAAAGGGATCAAATACTAGTAAGATTACCCACTGAAGTTCTTGGAAACACAATTCAAAGTTTGGTAAGAGAAATTCCACTATAATCTTGATGTGGTCACAAACTACGCTAACACTAACTACAACTACCTCAGTACAATTCTAGCATTTCTGGAAGTCTTTGGAGTTGTGGGAAGCACCTGGGGTGGTAAAAGCTCCCTCTCAGACAACCTTAATCCTTCCCTCCTGGGTTGCAGAAGGCAGCAGGGGATACTGAAGGAAAGAAGTGTAGGTTCCTGGAGGACCTACTATGCTCCAGGACTAGTAGGTCCACTGTAAGATGATCTATTCCTATGTTTAGCTCCCTTAACGGTTCAAATTTTTTTCCTAATGCCCAGGCAGTCTCTCTCTTACTACCAGCTATGCCTACTAGTACTCACCACCATGGAGCTGGACATTAGATCTTAGTCTGTCTATCTTCTTTTACACCAAAGAAGTAATGCGGTTGGTATGAGTGAAAAGTGGCATCTTACTGGAACATTAAAAGATTAGAGGTTTCAACTGTTCAGTACAGAGAGAGCAGGAAGAGTGGGAGGGAGATTCAAGACAACGTTACAGACTACAGAGTAACAGACAACTCACAGGACTTTCACTAGTAAAATTAAATCCAGAGTATTAGTGCAAATCGTTATGTACCAACAAGTGCCAACAGAGAACAGGGTGAAATGTTCCTTAAGTCTCTGACTGGATGAAGAATTGTTATCCCAAGTTACTCCCCCAGTGCAATGTTTGTTGGTCAACTCATGTAAATATTCCATAAGACTTCTAAAATAATAGATGACAACTGTTAACACAGTAACTGTAACACAATGATGCAGTATCATGTACCAAGCTAGAAAAACAGTGACTATGTAGGTTGCTCTGGTTGTTTTACTTTGTGTAAACAGAGTATGTGACTAAAGAATATTATGAAGAGCTGAAGCTTTGCTGTGGCCAATTTGCCAAAGCTTAAAAGCAACGGTCAGTGGAATTGAACATTATCAGAAATGCAAAGTGAAAAGTATTCACAGAAGCTGGAATTAAGGACATCCTTATGGTGCATAAAAAGCTGTAATGTATAAAAACTATATAAATTCTCTATACATACACATGCACACTTATGCATATGGGGAAAAGGAAGAAATACGTTAGCAAATAAGCTACAATTGATCAGAATTTACAGGAGAAGTTAAAAGTTTCAATGAAACAAAAACAGCTAACAGGATTAAAGACAAAAGAATTAAAAAAAAAAAACCCCAAACTATCAGGAAAGTTCCAAGTTGGGCACTGCTCTGTTACTGGTGGATGTAGAAGTTAAAACTGTGAAACATAATGAAGGGAAGAAAGAAGCATTTAACAGTGATTTCCACCCTGCATTTGCCATGAGGCAGAAATCCGTATCCATCTTATGTAACCCTGTTGCTGGACTAGAAAATTTACAACCTACAAAGTTACTGGGCCCAGTAGATGGTGCCCAGTGAAACTGAGCACTCTGCAATAAACCAGGTGGTCAGGTTAAACCACTGGTTCCCCGTCAGTGATGTACACTCACATTAAACCAAGAAGTTGCAAGAAGCCAAGCCTAAACTAGTAAGCCCTGCTGAGGAACACTGGAGAGTAAACTACTTATGGAAAAAGTGTTAAGAGGCAGGCATCTGAGGGCCTACAAGAAGGCGCTCATGGGCAGAAGGAACAGAACAAGAGGTACAACACTTAACTCTTTGGCAGGTATAAATACTGGAAATAATTTCCAACCCTGTCCCTCATACACCTGAATCCCCCTGAAGCTGCTACTTTCTTCATTTCTGCAACCCCAGAGGATGGGGGTGGGGGACTGTGGGATCCCCACAATACAGCTTGTGTGTGAGGGGTCAATAATCAGACAAAAAGAAGACAGGCAGTAGGAGTGGGACTGAGTAACATCAAGGTTTTTCTTCTGCACCTACACTATATAAGTGTTACCTATTTTGTAAGTTCTGGAGCTTTTCAGTAAATTCACATATAGGTGGATGAGTATTTTCAACCACTCAGTTGCTAAAAACGTAAAAAAACCACAGCTGCAAGCACTAACAAGAGGGAATCAGAGAATGTCATTTGAGTCCTTTTCAACTCATTTATAAAACATTTGGTACTGTTTTTCAGATTCAACTTTTTTTTTTTTTTTTTCCCCCCCCTCCACTGACAGAGGAAGAGAGAGAGGGAGTCTGGAACTTCTCCATTGTTGAGCTATCACTCAAAAACTTCCAGCTAAGAGAGTGATTCTTAAAGACAAGTCTAGGTCCAGCTATATTCTTCCTCACCAAACTATTAATAAGGGACAAAAGCAAAGTATTAAAAGATTAAGAATTGCTAAAATGAAGATTTCCTGTAAAAAACTTTTCATTATTGTGTATATGCACTATGGCAGTCTTAGATTACATCAGCATATACTATTTTAACACAAAACTCCAGCTTCACATGATGCAAGCATATGACAGTAATTAGTAATTGCTTCACTAAGAAGCAATTATTCAATAGTGTCCTTTATCCTTGATGTTCAATAATATCCCAATACTTGACTTTTTGAACACTACCCAGAGCTCTATTATGGAAAAGAATTATTAAAGTTTCAGAAATTCCCATCAGTTCTCAAGCACAAAACACTAGCATATTTTCAAAAAACCTCTGCGATATAAGGAGGAAAAAAGTATTTTTGAAGAACAAAGATTAAGATCAGAAGAATCCACTATTCTCAGGCACTCTGAGACACTCAGGAGTGGCTTTTTCAGAAAACTTGTATTTCTGAATAAGCATACTTTGTATGCTTATTCAAGCAGCTGCAACTGATTTTGGTTGCAGCTCTGAGCACTGTGTACTTCTGCAAAGCAGAGTACAATACTTGAATCAGGCCCTAGCACTGAGGCAACTAAAAGATGGGCATGTCTTCATTAGCAGTCCAGCTCGCAAAAGTGAATCTCCTCCTTAACTGTACTACACATGCCATTTGGGTCAAACAAAAAAGCAGTTTTGGCATGTGCAAACTGGATCACATTCAGACAGTGACACAAGGTACTTGACTGGTGAGTGAGATGCATCACGTTCCAAAAGCCCACAAGCATACAGAGGACATGCATGAACCACAAAACATGATGCTCTCCCAAGGGATTTACATGCTATATAACCAACTCAAATTCTGAGTTCCTATTGCCTCTCCTTATTAAATACTCAGCCTTCTGCTCCATTCTTCATTTTGCTTTTGCCTTTTCAGGTCCCTTTGTCCTCTCTTCTGCTTGCTTTGCTATTTGGTTAATGGACATGACAGCTGGTGAAGACTCTGCTCAAACGCTGAGGACCCAGCATGGTACAATCTGCAGAACCACTCCAACTTACATCTGGGTATAGAAAGTTCAAGACCTCCCTAAGTAGAAGGGACATCTGGTGGCAGTACCATGTTACCAACTTGACTTAACACTGCCATGTACGAAAGGATGGAGGATCCATACAGGGAGAAGTTTAAGAAAACGAGAACATGTTCATAAAAACACCTAATGGGAGTCTGGAGGCAGCAAAGCTGATGTGCCCCATACTGCACAGAACTGAAAGATGTATGAGTGAAAGCACACCATGGAGCCCACCACCTGATTTACATGTGCATGCCCTGGACCTGTGCATTAAGCCATGGGACAACCCACGACAGGTCACAGCCTTCAGCACTACTCAAGGCTTTCTGGAGCAGGATGTGGTGCAATGGACACTGTACTGGACAGCACCTGTATGATTATCTGATCACCTGCCCACCACCACAGCCAGTATCCAGTATTGCCTGTGCCAGCACTGAAGTTCAACCAGGGAACAGGGTGTTGATGATCCATCAAGAGCAGCATCATGGCACAATCCCCACAGTGAATGTTTCAAGCAAAACATTAAACAAAAACCTGCAGGAATATTTCTGATGAGAACTACAAACAGAAAGTGTGAAAAAACACAATCTCCTGGTTCACTTGTGGGAGGGTGAGGAAAATGTTTCCTTGGAGAAACTGTGGGAGGGTTTCTTCTGATCCTGCAAGGCCTAAGTAGGTAACACAGCCTCCCTTTCTCTTATCATGTCACACTCCCCCAAGCTGCAACATCAGCTAGTCTTCCACCCACCCACAGCCCTGACAGTCCCTTGCCTTCGCAAAGCATAAGCCTCACCAAGTGCTGGAAGTTTGGCTTTTTGCCTTGTGTACACTGTCTATTCTGTAGCAGACTACTACTGCCTAAGCCTGTGATGTCTTCTGAGGTCTGCGAGGAGAACACTCGTAGGCACACAGCTACATGCAGTGACATTCAAGTAAGGACATGGTGGGGAGGGGAAATAGCATGCTTGCCTAAAAGGCATGGACAGTTGAGTGTTGAGGGTGGAAGGAAGTGAAAGAAAACAAGACAGTACTGGCACTCCATTGCTTTTTCATGTGTCATTAGCAACATAGCAGAAGACAGCACCTGTTGATCATACTTCTCACAGTCTCACTCTAAACACCCCAGGAAGCTCAGAGTTGTCATTCCCCTTGGCAATGCAGCCACTGATGACACCCCAGACTTGGATGGCATCCTGTATGCCCTGACCACTGGCAGAGGAATGTGCATACTTCTTCTAGAGAACTGGTCCCCCTACTTCTAGTCAGGATAGAAAGGATCACCCACATTCTCACGAAGTTAAGAAGGGCATAGCAGGCACTCATGATTTGAGGGCTGCCGAGAACGCTGTGGTCCAGCATGCCCCAGTGACAGCACTATCTTGCAGTAAGCTAACCTTGCAGCAAAATTTGTTTCTGCATCCATTCTGATGCAGTATGTGACTAAACTAGGCACATGCTCCCTTGTTAGGACAGACTCTCATGATTCAGAGTCAAAAGGGGTCAAAGACGCTGGTCCCTTTAGCTGCACAGCCCTGACCCATTCCCAAAGCAGGTATGTTTTGTACAGTGAATGGCACGGAGCATACAGAAAGAACAGCATGTTGCTGGGGAAAAAACCCAACAAAAACAAAAGGCAATTGTAATTTTGAACACAATGGACCAGCATTAGTACGAAATCTTCCCTGCTTCATTTTGAGAACAGAATATAATTCTTCTAACAGTTTTTTGATGCGTATTTTCCTAGAATATGTGTGTGTATATGTATATTATTACTATTTTTTTACATATATATTAATAGCAAATGACTCCCTTAAATTCTTTCTAGCATCATCCTACAGTAAGCCTGGAGCCTTTAGATCCACTGCACAAGTCTCTACTGCTTGATCTAACAGAATGATAGCAATAGGTGTTTGCTAACATCTGTGGAGATGAGATGCATAGCTGGGCAGTGAAACAACAGGCAGCAAAACAAAACCTCTGCTGGTAGGACTTCGCAGGTACTTGCTGTCAAAAGAAAGATGAGATGTGGGAAAGCTGGATTACGTTCCAGGTCCTGGATAAAAATCAATGCTATCAGATGTAGACTTACATTCATTTCTTACAGCCATAACCCCTTCTGACCCTTTTTCTCCAGCTTCTCGAAGTCTGGTCCTAATCAACAGTTCTTCATTCCAGTCTGTACTCCTTGTTTACTCCACCCCAGACTTCAGCTCTTCAGTCTCTCAATAAAGTTCTGGCATCCTTGTCTCGCCAATCTTCATCTTTCTCAGGCAGTTTCAGTCTCTTGCTACTACTGCCCACTATCCGCACCACTCTCAGTCTTACTAACAAGACATTCAGACTCCCATCACCCTTTCATTATCAGTCTGCTTGTAAAAATAACAAGTAGAAAAGTTACCCGCTCTCTCCATCTTGTTCTTCCAATAGTTCACACCTACTATTCTGTTTGTTCCTGGCCTCATTTTCTCATCTTAGACTCCTCATCTATTTTAGGATCCCTCAAGTCTTGATTGTCTTTTGGACCTGTGCTCCTTGTCAGAGCTCTCTTCTTCTCTCACTTCCTTTCTGCCCCACACCTTAATCTCCCTAAGCTTTCTTTTCAGTCCCAGTTTCTTCTCCAAAAATTCTTTTTATTGCCCCTCCACTAGCTCAAATCACCAAGGTCATCCTATAAAGAGCTACTAAACTTGACTGTCCCAGCTACTATCTACACCATGGGAACAGCTAGGATCAGCTAACTCCTCTCCATTTCTTCATCTCAGCTCTCTCAACCCTTTGTTATAAGATTTGATTCAGACAGCTTTCACCTCCATGCTGCTTAGCCACCAAAGACAGCGAGGCACTGAAGACATGTTAACCCATTCTGATGCTTGGACACAGCAGGATGCCAAGCATTCAGGACTTCCTCTGTAATTACAATCCCTGCTCAGCCCTTGGAACACCACAGAATCACAGGATGGTTGAGGTTTGAAGGGACCCCTGGAGGTCATCTTGTCCAACCCCCCTGCTCCAGCAGGGTCACCTAAAGCCAACTGCCCAGAATCATGTCCAGACAGCTTTTCAGTATCTCCAAAGAGGAAGTCTCCACAAACTCTCTGGGCAACCTGTGCCAGTACTCAGTAGTCCTCACAGTAAAAAAGTGTTTCCTGATGTTCAGAGGGAACCTCCTGTGTTTCAGCTTGTGCCCACTGCCTCTGGGCCTGACACTGGGCACACTGAAAAGAGCCTGGCTCCGTCCTCTTTGCACTCGCCCTGCAGATATCTATATACATTGATAAGATTCCCCCTGAGTCTTCTCTTCTCCAGGCTAAATAGTCCCAGCTCTCTCAGTCTCTCCTCACTAGGCTGTAAAGCAACATATAAAAGAAGAATCAAGACTGGGGCACTAAAACCAGGACCAGGTTGTCTGGGAGGTAAAGGGGAGAAGGTATGTAGTTGATGAACGGCAATGTTGGAAGTCCGATGATCATTCCATCTGACCCTTTTTCCTTCTTCATCTTCTTTTCTCTGTATGTCCTTCCTTCCTTCCATAAAAGTTTTCTCTTCTTTATTATTTGGGGGGGGGGGGGGGGGGGGTGCACGCGCCGCGCGCACAGTGTGGTGGCAGTAAGCTGAGGACTGACAAAGGATGAAAAGCAGGGTGCCTGATTATGGCAGAAGTAGCTGACTGGACAAACCCACGGCAAGCTCCCCCTGGAGTTTCTGCTGTATGGACTTTTTGTAGTTTGCAAGAGGGAACACAGACTGTTTTTACTCAAGCAAGCTGGTGGACTGAGGATTGAGGTGCAGATTTTTGAAAAGCTGTGTAAATCCTCACAGAAAGGTTAGGACCAGGGAAGGTCCAGATGATGAAAGAAAAGAACACAGGCCTGTTCTAAAATGCAAGAAACTGCTAAATTTGGCAACAGTGCTTTAAAGAGTCTCTACACAGAGGTTATGAATTACAGTTTTACAAACTGAAAAGAAATTGGTAGATTTTCAAGCAGGTCAGTCAGAAACCCACTGCTGACAGTCACCTTCTTTGGTGAATTTTATGTCTCTTCCCTGGAGGTGCCAGAGATCCTTAAAGAGAAATCTGCCATAGTTTTTCTTTACTTTTCAAATAAGATTTTCCAAAACCTCATTTTTGGTGAGGTTTCCAAGACCTCACCAGGTATCTCTCATGCCTAGAGATACCCGGTGTGTAAAATTGTTCCGTGAAGAGTTAAAACTAAACAACATTACAGGAAATAGAGAACATATTTTACAGTAAGAGATGATGTTAAGCACCATCTTAAGTTAAGCATCATCATTATGTTACTGGCAACGTTACAAGCTCCTTCTATATATATATATTTTTTTTTTGTAACTCTGTTAGTATTGAGATTTCACAGAGTGGCCAAGAAGAAGAATTCCACATATGAAGTATCAAGACAATTTTAGCTTCATAAATGTTAATATACTAAAAATTACTTTGGTCGTTTACATTTCAGTGACTGGAAGTTAAGTGAGTTTTCTTTAGTGCGGGAAGTTAAAGACCCTTTAAACTTGGAGAGAGAAAAGGAGGCGTAACTGTATAAACTAGCAACAGATAGATTCTGATTTTATGGAAAGCTTTATTTACTTACCACTGGCTTGGCTATATTAGAAAGAAGTGCTTCAAGTGCTTTTGTTTCTTCATCCTTTTCTTAAAAAACAGAATCAAAGCAAACAAAAAGTACCCATGAATATTGTTCAGTGACTTTACAGTGAAACAGCTCTTCAAATTCAACAACTGCGCATAGACTAAAGTATGTATAAAATAGAACACCCTGCCAACTTGCATTCATCTAGAGCAACATAAAACTAAAAAAGGACCCAAAGAAGTTGTTGATATAAACTATTTCTAAATCTGTTCTATGATTTAATGGAATACAGAAAGCCGAGTTATCTTTTATTAATGTAAAACTTTAAACAAACTACTGCTCTGGAGAACTTAAGCTCTTGGCTGAGATATCTCCTATAGATTTCTCTTTGTATGTAGATGCAGTCAAGTTACAGTACTTTAAATATGTTATTGCACATCATGTGGAGGACTACTGGTAACACCGTTGGCCTGCCTCAATTGCAAGGGCAAACCTTAGCTTAGCCTTCAGTTACATCTCAGGGAAAGAATCTAAGGTGTTTTGTTTCAGCTGAAGGTATAGCTGAGCTTTATAGAGGACTCGGTAAGTTTATAGAAAGTGTTTTATGTGCCTTCCCTCATACAATATTACAATTTTATTATCTCAATAGTGTAAGTGAACAGGCTACTCAGTTTTGAAGGTGTGGCCAGGCATTTTTAATTCACTTAACCTGCCTTAAACTAAAAAGAAAAAGAAAAGCAAAGCCTAATAAAATTCTTTAAAAAACATGTCACATCTATTTACAACTTTATATTTCTAAGTTTATAATAAACAGAAGTCAGAAATGTTATCACAAGTCTAAGTCACAGTATATAATTCTCCAAAATGCCTCCTGAAATAAATAATTTTGAAAAGTGGACTTTTCCATTTTTCATATAAAATACTTCTAAGGAACCATTAACATCATTTTCATAACATATGTAAGCAACAGTGCATTTTATCACCTGTGCCTTGGTAAAGTTAGCTCACAGATAAATATCAACTAACAGAAACTAAACTGAAGCCAAGACAAATACCATTCTGGAACTACAGTGACACGTATTCATTAAAGTTTGGAGCAACAGTTCCCAACTTCTGAATTCAGGTTGTATCTCAAAGGTGTCCCTTGGTACTAAGCTTTCACAGGGTATCGTCTACACATGTTTTTAAACAGCTCTTGTAGGTTGAGATTTCCTGGTCTTAGTTAGACATACTTTCTTCGCATTCCTTTTGGTCTACAGCAATCTAATATACATTGGCACAAAATCATCTCAAAGCAACCTTCAATGAGTTGAGAAAATCATGGTTTGTTTCCCTCAGCATCACTAGTTACAACTCCCTGTTCTGAGAAAATTGTACTTGGCTGATGACAAGTCTTTGACGTTGTGTTCTGAATCTGAAGTGCTATGCCAGTGACCTGAAAGTTGCATAGTGACACATCATCAGATTCGACAACTGTATGACCAAGACTGAGTGAATTCAGTCCATTTATGAGATCACAAGCTTTCTAGTGAAATAAAGGTATTAATAATAAACACATGGCAGTGTCTTAGAAAACATGAACTCACATGGGCTAGTGTGAAGACCAGTCTTTTTCTACAAAGCCCTTTCAATAATGAGTTGGTAGGGACAGGCATTATGTGAATTTCATATAACAAGAGTATCTCTTTTACCAAATATTCCTCTTTAACAAGTTGAATGTAGGTTTCCTGTATCAGACACCTGGTTCTTTCCATGTTTTCTGCAATATCAAGCAGGCCATCAATATTCAGTGATTTGTCAAAATGTAAGCACCAATAACTCTGGACAAAGCACAGATTTTTCTTTAAACAGTGTTATGAAGTATGACTAATAAGATTTGCTCAAATCTACATGGAGACTTCCATGTCAGTAGTTTTGTTCTCTTAGGCCCATCATTCCAATATGAGGAGCAGGTTGATGGCCCTTAACTCTATTCTATGTAAGTCAGGGCAGTTATGGGCTACTACTCAACTTCAAGATTGTCAAAGTGTGGTGTTCTATCTACAAATGCTATGCTCAGCCAGACACTGGACTTACATTTTATATATATATATATATGTATATAAAAATTTTGTTAACACTTACCTTCTACTTCTGTGTCTGTCTGAGAGTTGCTTTTTCCTTTACCCAAAGACTTGCTTTTGGTAGAACCTGTGCTTACACCAGCTGCATCCTGTCCTTTAGTAAGTCCATTATGTTCACTTGTAGGAGAAGGACATTTCTGAGGAGACGATGGAGGACTGTTTAACTTATCCTTCTGAGTTCCATGTCGATCTTTTAATTTTTTTTGTAACCTTTCATATGTTTTACTAGACCTTTCATCTCTAAAGTTGGATCTTCCATGAGCAGGCAGAGTATCTACATGAAAGTAAAGAAGAAAAAAATTAAATGTAATCACTAAGAACAGAATGTAATTAAAAATCTATTAAAAATGCCATGTGTGCTAAGTGCATGCTTGTGTGTAAAATTACATGTCTACTCCTACTGGAAAACTGAAGTGTCCAGCAGGTAAACTAATATACACTAATTGGACATTAACAACATGCTAGGTTGCCATGCAACCTGGCACTGGCTCTCTGAAAGTCTTTCAAGGTCGGCACCTGCTTTATAGCAGAAGTTTATCTAAAGAAAAGCAAGTCTACCAGAAATGTAAATATTATTCTAAGAACCCAACCCCTGAGTTAGTAGACACATACACTTTGCCACTAAACAGTATTAAGGGCAGATGTCAATAGCACTACCAAAGACAACTTCAACTACAGTATTACGTTTAGGTTGGTGGCACCCTATTACTCAAGTGGGACTTCAACACAGACATTGGACTAAATGCATACAGTTTTATGAAAAATAGCAATCTTTTTTTCATAATCAATACTAAGAACTCCTGTTTCATGCTTCAAACAGGATACCTGCAAGACACGAGATCTCAGAACAGTGCTCAGGTATGGATTTAAACGTTTAATCTCAGGGGAAGGCATCAACTGAATCACTACAAACACTTCCTGCATTGCTTTCCTGGGCAAATCGATAACTGATACACATAAGAAATAATCTGTATGTTTAATGGATCACTGAATAGACAAGTCAAATTAACAAAAAGAACTTCTTCTGGAATAATAAGCTTCAGTAAAAACAAGACTGGTATCCTCGTAAAACGTTTGTGTATAGCTCCCATTAAAGCTGTAAGTCTTCCTTGATAAAGCCCATACATCAGCATAACAAGTGCTGGAAATAAGCAGAGCATTATTTCCTTCGACAGAACTTGCAATATTCAATAAACTACTTACCCAGATCCCCATATACTTGTGAGGTGTGATACTGTGGAATGTACTGCGTTGCCATGTCACCAGCTCCGGTCACGGGTGAGTATATATGACGTGGTGGAGGGGGTATCATGGCTGGAAGAGGAAGGAAGCCAGGCAGTGGGGGATGTGGAGGCCTGTGTATCACTGCATGACCACCAGGATGAAATTCTGGAGCCTGGGGAACCACCACAACCCTTCGAACACCGTTATCCTCAATAACCTGTACAGTGAGAGAGACCATGCACCAAAAGAGAAATGACAGTCTGAAACATATGTTTCTATAGATACTTAAACAAAACTAGGAATAGTAAAACCCTTAAACTTGAGAAAACAGGAGAGCATAAGAAAAAAAAAAGATAGGACAATTAAAGGGCTATCTACGTTAAGTGTATTAACTGCAACAATGCTATTAATTTTGCAATATGATGGGGAAAAATACTGTTAACAAAATCTGACTGCAACACCACCTTACAAATAACAAGGTATATTTATGGCATGAGCCTAGCTTCTCCCCAGGGTCCTGTTTCCACCCTCATTCACATTGCTTGTATGCTACATTGCTCCTAGGCTTTGTTCTACAGTGTAACAACTAGACTGCTCCCTAGAAGTGATTTGGTGGGTGGATGGACCTCACTCTGTATAAATGGTGAGAGAAAAGGCACAACCGTGTCTGGTCTTTGCTCTGCCCAACTCAGCCCACCAACACTAACCAGGAGATACTTGCCATACTTTACCTGTTGGCATGCAGCAGCCATCGTCTGCATCAAGCTGTTAAAGCAAAAAGACTAGCAGGATGGTAGTCAGCCATCTCAAGACTCCTTCACAACTCAAGGTAGTTTTTAAAAAGAGGTAGTTTTTAAAAAGGCCATCAACTGGACCAGAAACAGGGGTCCCTCCTTGAAGCACATCACAGACAGGGAAGACTGCCATCCTGATCCTCTCTAGATGTTTGTATCACTAGTGGTAAATTCACAAAAATACATGACCGCTAGTAATATCTAGAGATGATCTTGGCATAATTTGACTTGTATGTATCGTGGTGTCAATAATTTAGTGTCTGTGATGCCAACGAATAAATTGTTCTCCACTTCCTAGTAAAATGCTGTAAAATAATGCCACAGCAGGGACTGCAATGTAAGTTTTCGGATGAAACATTTATCCGGAAAAGGGGGAGAAGAAGAAAGGAATCTGGAATATCATGACTACATTCAAAAGCAGGGGACAAGGCAGCCCTATGACATAAGTTTCCACTGACATTTGAAATGAGGTGAGGACATGTACATGTACACCAACAAGTAACCTGGTGTCCTGGTTTCAGCAGGGATAGAGTTAATTTCCTTCCTAGTAGCTGGTACAGTGCTGTGTTTTGGATTTAGGGTGAGAACAATGTTGATAACACACCGATGTTTTTAGTTGTTGCTAGGTAGTGTTTACACTAGTCAAGGACTTTCCAACTTCCCATGCTCTACCAACTGAGAAGGCTGGAGGGACACAAGAAGCTGGGAGAGGGCACAGCCAGGACAGCTGACCCAAACTGGCCAATGGGATATTCCATACCATGTGACATTCCATACCATGTGACGTCATGCTCAGTATAAAAGCTGGAGGAAGAAGGAGGAAGAAGAAGGAAGGGGGGGGGGACATTTGGAGTGGTGGTGTTTGTCTTCCCAAGTAACCGTTCTGCGTGATGGAGCCCTGCTTTCCTGGAGATGGCTGAACATCTGCCTGCCGATGGGAAGTAGTGAATTAATTCCTTTGTTTTGCTTTGCTTGCGTGCGTGACTGTTGCTCTACCTATTAAACTGTCTTTATCTCAACCCACGAGTTTTCTCACTTTTACCCTTCCAATTCTCTCCCCCATCCCACTGGGCGGGGGGGTGAGCGAGCGGCTGCGTGGTGCTCAGTTGCCAACTGGGGTTAAACCACGACACCTGGTGCAACAGAAGCAGATCAACAGATCAAAGCACTTAGTGCCAAGCTGTTTTCAACTCCACTGTTTAGGCTTAAGGGCATTATGCCTGGCTAGATTTAGTCCCATGCCCTGGTGTGAACACTTCCACCAAGTCCATGAGAGAAAGCTGCTTGGAGAATCAATCATTGGTTTTAACGTGTCTCCATTAGGGGTTGGTGTGCATCCGGTACATCTGGAACAGAGCTTCTGCTTTTGTTTTCTCTGACAGCAATCTAATTTGTACACCCCAAAATTATCCTGCTAGCTGAACCAATGTAAGGTAAGTGAGGTTGGTCTAGGAAATTGTTTCAAAACTTCACTACTGTACTGAGAAAGACAGTTATGTAGACACAGCTATATGCTTCTGGCGTAATGGCAGAATGAAGATCTCTATGCATATGCAATAATGTTCAAAAGACAAAGTATGTACACAATGGAGCTGATCCCACCTTACTTATAAAGAGCTGGAAATTTATATAAATGACCTAAGTGAACACAGCTTTAAAATACATACAGACCGTGTGACTTTAAAAAATGGGCTATCTTCAGTATACAGAAATTGTCCCTTATTGGGAAAG